>NW_027491990.1:0-600000 GCF_021521415.1 Bidens hawaiensis | reverse complement strand
GTGTTTATAGATCCGTTGTTGAACCAATGGTTGTTGAACCTGAAGTGGTAGGACCTGTGGTAGTGATATAATGCTAAATATATATAAATCCCTTGTATACTTTATTTAATATTTTATTAGTTTTTATTCGGTTTTTATTAAAATTTGTATATTACTAACATATTTATATATTATAGGTTCCGGGTTTCAATCATGTCGAAAAGAGGGCGAAAAACAAGCGAAAACAAGCCAAATGGGAGAGTCAGAGAATCTTCTACGAATTTTAATTTTATGGGCTTAGATTTCTAGAACCTTCTACGAATTTTAAGTTCATGGGCTCAAATTTCCAGAATCTTCTATGAATTTTAAGTTTGTGGGCCTTGAAAGTCTGTATAAACACCCCTAAACTTAACCATAAACATAACGTGAATACCTTAGACGGCTTGGACGATTTTGGGTGCTCAGAGGTGATCTTTTGGAGGTTTTGGAGGTTTGGAATCATACGGTGGCGTGCTTATCAATCAAGAACGAAGATCACGGGTTTTATCGCCTTTAATCTTTCGTTCTTATTTATTTTCACCATGATTTCATTTATTATTGTTTTGTTTGATTTTATGATGCTAGGCTAAACATTATACACTGCCTAGGCTTACGATAAACCTATTTTGACGTTGTGATTTGATTTGGGATTTATTTATCGTTATGGTTTTATGTTTAGTAAAATGTTTAATCGTATTAAGTTGATGCATATGGATGCTTAGGATTGTTTGATTAATTGTTATTATTCCATAGTTGCCTTGATTATTGTTTGTCATTATGATAGGTTGCTATTAGGTCATCTACTTTGTATTTTTGACTATTTTATGATTGATATGCATTAAGATTATAGGAATAATAATTATTAATTAAATAAACCTAAATGTTCTGCTACCCTAAAATCTGTAAAGTGCTAGGTTATTGATAGATTTTTATTATTTAATCTTGCAAGATTTAGTTCTTCGTAAGGAGTCCGTCTAGGTTTGATTATTTATTATTTTCTGCTGAATCAAAAAAATATATTAAACTGCCTTTGATTTCCGCGCTGTAAGGTAGGATTTCGTATAAAGTAACTAAGTCATAATTAATTAGGTGACTGTAAGGAAACTTGATTTTAATACTGGTATGCGTTAAAACTTATTAGAAACCCATAGGTGTCTCTTGAGAAGGGTCAGGGGTCCTGTTCGGGTTTTCTCTTAAGTGTCTATTTTACGATCCCAGTCCATTACTAAATATTTTCCTGGTTAATTAACAACTGAAATTTAGGGGATTCTGGCCCAGGTAGTTTTCTCATCATCATCTGATTTAATCACACTTGTGTTTTCGTTTATTTTACTTGTTTTACTTAATTAGTTTTAATTTAGTATTTTAAAACAACCCCCCCATTTAAACAAACAAATAGTCGTGCCAATATTAGTTGAGTCTAATTAGCTAGTTACGTAATTTAAAGAGTCTCGTGGGTTCGATATTCGGACTTACTTAGTTGTAGTAGAGTCAACCGGTTCACTTGCCAGTTATTAGTTTTAGTTAAGTTAAAAAGTCTAGAATTTATTACTTGGTGTCTAAATTAGCGTGTTTTTATTAGATTACATTTTGCACCTCAGGTTTTTAGCGCCGTTGTCAGGGACTCTTGGCGATTGCGTTATTAGCTTTGATTAGATTTATTTGCTACATGCGTGCTACCTGTTTTGTCTTGTGTTGTTTTGTTTTGTTTTGTCTTTGAGTCGTAGGAGTCTAATTAATTTAGTCTAATTTTAAGTTTATTTTATTTATTCTTAGTTTTAATTTAGTGTTTTCATAGAGTCTACTCAATTGGTCTTGTGTGTTTTTCAGGTTTGTGCCACATCTTCGTTCACAAGGACCACTTCCATTAAAGTCTGAGGCTAGTTCATCATCACTGATCACCATAGATTTTACACCGAAGTCATCACCACACAGGTCACCACCGTCAAGTCCTAGAACCATTCCCGATATTCAAATGGCCGACAACCGAACCGTTTACCTACAAGCCTTAGAGGGTTTCATTGGAGACCACTCATCCATCATCACCCCCGCAATCGATAACCCTAACTCGTGTCAAATTCCCTCTTATTTCATGGCCAATCTCACCTAGCAAAATCTTTTCCATGGCCGTGAAGATGAAGACGCACCTGCGCACATCAACTGTCTTACTCGTGTGCTTAGAACATTCAACATGCAACGTGCTAATGAAGATGCGATTTTTTTCACTTGTTCCCGTTTTCACTCACGGGTCATGCAGCCTGTAACATCCAACTTTTGTTAAGCATTTAATAACAGAAAGTTTTATTAATAGTTGTGTGTCGTTAAATTAATCGTGTGTTATGTATTTGAGAGTTGGAAGTGGGAGTGAGTGGTGGGACCCATGAAACCCCTATATATATAGAGACCAACCATTTCTTTTCTTTCTTCCCTTTCCTTTCACAACACACACACACACACACACACAAGAAACACACACCCTCTCTCTCTCAAGACCCGTATCCATTCTGGGATTAAATTAAGGAAGAGTTTGGTGATTCAAGTGTCTTCAACTGACAAGAATCACGTCCAGATCCTTGAGTTGCTAAGATCTGAACTCGAACCCACAAGCAGAAGGTAGGTTTCGGTTTAAATGGTTAAGTTTTATGGTTAGAATTGGCATGCAAACAAATATAATGATAGATCAGGTTGTGAAATGTAAGAATGATATAAACTTGGTAAGTTATAACCTCTCGGGTGCACTTTGTGATAAAAAGGTGGTGTTTAGACTTTGAGAGACGGGTTCAGGATCATGTGCATGGGGTCAGAATGTGTCGAAGGTTGGGAAAGAGTAAAAATCAGGTCCTGAGGAAGAGCCACGAAGTAAAATGGCCATTAAAGGGTAAAAACGAAGAAAAAGAAGAATTTCGCATCGCATAAGCTATGCAAAGCGAAAAATGTTATTTCGCATCGCATGACCATGCGAAGCGAAAAAGGTAATTTTGCATCGCACAGTCATGCGAAGCGAGTTTCAAGCCAAGCGAAACAGTTTCATGCGAAGCGAAATTCCATGCATGCGAAGCGAAATTCTTCCATGCGAAATTTTATAAAATTTATTTTCTGATGCATTTTTGTTAAAGCTCAACCCCAGCCAGGGGCGCTGCCCCTTGGACCCTGCTAGGAGCTGCCGCCCCTAGACCCCGCTACCAGGGGCGCTGCTCCCGGACCCCCGTTAGTTGAGGGTTTCATAAATTTAGATGTAGGTAGTTGTGGTAATAGATAATTGACACGCGTAATGTATTAAACAGTTAGCCATGCTCAACTAAAGAAGGGAATTACTATTAACGGCGAGAGAAATCGACTCCAGGTGAGTTCTAGCCCCATTTCTCTTTGAAATGTTTTCGGGGCTGTGTGCATACTCTTATGTGATAGTTAATACATTTACTTAATTGATAAGTGTATGATACGTATATGACTATGTATTGGATGTAATTACTATATAATGATAGTATGAATGAGCATGTATATATATATATATATTATACATGAGACAGGTAAAATACACATGTATGATAAATGTATGGTTATTCGAGGCAGTAGGGACCAGACCCTTATAATATCTGTGATGTTAGGGACCAGACCCTTATAATATCTGTGATGTTAGGGACCAGACCCTTATAATATCTGTGATGGTAGGGACCAGACCCTTACAATATCTGTGATGTTTAATGTAGAATAGCTTACGGTATACCATAGGGTTTTATAAGAGAAAGTATGTAAGTATGTATGCATGAATATAAAGTATGTGTGAAAGAAGTAATAGCAAAGTAAGGTATGGATACATATCTTCGGACGCGTATGAGTAAGGGCAGGAATGTATTGTATGTTAAATTGATTAACTAGAACTCACTCAGCATAGCTGACTTTTAGTATGCACGTAGGCAGATAGGTTGAGGCAGCTAGCTTGAGGAAGGACACATGGCACGAGATAAAGAGACTGACATCTATGATGAAGTGTCAAGACTATTTTATGTTATGTTATGTAAAGACAATTTGTATGTTATGAAAAGACAATTTGTATGTTATGACAAAAATGCATGTTTGTAATGTGATGTTGAAGTTTTAAATTATTTCCGCGAAAGTTTAAATTAACTCTGATGTTAGAATTGTGTTTATGAGTAAATCCAACACCAAAGTAGGGTTACCGGGAACGGGGCCTTACACAGCCACTTGGCTCGATTCGCAACCTACTGGAGCATTCACTACTTGGGAGATACTGCGCACTGTATTTTTAAAGAAATACTTTCCGCCTGCCAAAGCATCTCATCTTCGTGATCAAATTCACTCTTTCCACATGGAGCCGGATGAGCCGTACTATCAAGCTTGGGAGCGTTTCCAGAACTTGTTGTTCCGCTATTCACAGCATGGTCTTACTCCTTGGGCCCTTGTTGAGAAGTTTTACAACGGGCTGACATATGAGACTCAGGCTCGATTCGACTCTCCTGCTGGAGGTAAATTAATGGATAAGAAAAATGTGGTTGAGTGTAATGAATTGTTTGATAGTTTTGCCCAATCCGAGTTTGCTAAAAATCCACGTAACGGGAATTCAAATCCCGTCACTAGTACACCCTCATCCGTCCGAGGTGTGCTCCAGGTCAATCTGGATACTAGTGTGGCTACTACCTTAGAGAGTATAGCCCGCAATATGAAAGAACTTAAGGCTAAGGTAGATAATTATGAGTTGTGTAGAGGGAGGCATGGGACTTTATATTGTCTGTTCCTGAGTGAGGAGCAGATAGAGTTCCCAGGAGGGCAGAATAGGGTTCCTAATGCATTTAATGGAATTAATAATTCAAACTGGAACAACTTTAAAAATAATAACTATAATTCGAATTTGCGTTCCTCCGGTGCACCCCCTGGTTTCCAATCAAATCCAAATCTTAACTGGGGGTAGGATAAGTCGTCTAGTGGGGATCAAAGTAGTCAAGGTGGGAGTAGTGGGCAGGAACTGAGTGGTGGTATTGGTAGGTTAGAGGAGATGATGAAGCAAATACTAGTTAGGGATCAGGAAACTCAGAAGAAAATTACCGATCATGATTTGCTAATTAAGAATCACCAGTCCACACTCTTAGATCTTCAGAGAACCATAGGTGATGTAGCCCGACGTTTAGATGAGAGACTCCCATGTCAGTTTTCGGGTATCATTCAGCAAAATCCGGCTGCTCAGTTAAATGCCATCTCCACTTGTAGTGGTATGGTTTTAGGTCCGGAGAGAGATGTTGATGTAGAGGAGGGAGATGCGTTGATAAATGGGGAGATATTGATGGAGACTTCTGGGAGGGTGAAACCTAGGCTAGACGTAGAAAGTACCGCCCCAAACAGTGAGCCTATAGTTAGAAGAAGTGAGGAGAAGAAACCGAGAGAGGTTAGGCCGTCACTGCTTATAGATCATGCTCGTGTCCCGTATCCAGCCCATCTTAAGAATCAGAAATTTACTAGAGAGTAAGGGAACTTCTTAGATATGTTTAGGTAGCTTAGGATTAACCTTCCGTTTATCAAGTCCCTCCAGCATATGCCGAAATATGCCAAGTTTTTGAATGATCTTCTTAATCGAAGCGAAAGTCTGGAGGAGCTTTCGACAGTTCCACTAAACGGAAAGTGTTCCGCGGTAGTTCTCAATAAGGTATCGGAAAAGTTACCCGATCCCGGCGTTTTCACTATTCCATGTTTGTTCGGTAGGGATACCTCGTTCCAAGCATTAGCGGACCTAGGATCTAGCATAAATTTAATGCCCTATTCATTGTATGAGAAGCTAGGCCTAGGAGAACTCACACCCACCCGTATGTCATTGTCTTTAGCTGACCGTTTGGTGAAGTACCCTAGGGGGATCACAGAAAACTTGCTTGTTAAAGTCGATAATTTAGTCTTTCCCATAGATTTTGTGGTTTAAGATATGGAGGCCGATGAGAGAGTTCCTATTATTTTAGGTCGTCCATTCTTGCGTACTGCTAAGGCATTCGTTGATATTTTGAAGGTAAGATCTCTCTTAGAGCCAACGAGACTAGTGCTACTTATGTTGCTAAGTCCATGAGGCATCCAAGTGGTTAAAACAGTCTCATTGATCCATGTCTTCCCGTTTATTAGATTGATTCATTTGTTCCGGGCATGGATCCACGTCTTGATCACCCCCGTTCTGTCAGATTTATTTTGGAATATGAGAGAGAGGTTGTGCGTTCTCGAGAGTTGATGGAGTGTAAGTCCCGTGACAGATCTTTCAATGTGATATCAATATGCTCGATGATTAGGCGGAAACTAATCACCAAGCCAATTCAATAAAGCAACCAAAAACACAAGCTAAAAAACGAAGAAACTTCAAAACACACGTATATTATACGTCGGGTGCTTAATCCCTTAACAACTTGCATGGTTAAATGATAATGAACGAACAACCCTAAACCGTTAACATATGTTCCATATATATACTGCCAACTAAGCCCAAACCAACTAAAAGCCCACCGAGATCAACAGATCTCGGTATACAAAAAAAGGCCCAAACTAGCCAAGAATAAGCCCAAAACTACATGCATAAACCACAAAATACGACCCAACATTCTCGCCCTTGGTTTATTTCTTGACTTTAGCCTTTATAAAAAATGCCAACCGGAAACGTTTAACATGCTTATATATTTTCATTTCTGCCTTCCGGCGTATATACTATGGCTTCTAAAAAGACACTTGGAAGTTGAGTGTTTTATTTAGTGCCTTTATTCCGGTAAAGGTGACCCTGGCCAGTAATCCAGCACAGGTCATGCTACTTCCCAACAGAAGTAGATAGACATGACTTTTGTTAATGAAAGCAGCAACAAATATTAGGCTTGATTGACTCATAAGTGTCAAATACGATGTATCTTCGGTAGAACCAACGAATCCTCGGTCACGGCTTGACCGAGAACCCCTCAAAATATCTTTAATTCAAAGATCTCTCTGGTTGATCAGGAGAATCTGGTCAGTCCATACCGAAAACCTGAGAACACTATTCATCGTCATCCCCATATCACCAATCACCATAGTTGACCAAACCTGTACTTGTAAATGATGACTAAACCAACGTTCAATAACTTCAAGATAAATCAAATCAACTTACCAAACTCATGAACTGAATGCATCTAATATTTCAATCAAACGTCACCGCAAATCCATCAACCACGCTGATTATGGAAACATTTTGATTACATTTCCTTACCTTTTAAAGGAAACCGCTTGGAAGCATGAGGGGACAAGAAAGGATTGATGGTGGCGAGTAGATGAAGGATTTGATGGTTATACTTTAAGAAGATTTTGGAAGATATTGGAAGTTGCAAATATCGATAATGATTAATAGAGTGTAATGAGTGGCTTTTAAACTTCCAAGACGCCTCCATCTGTGACGAAAACACATATAGACCGAGAACATGTAGAGACTGAGAACAATTATCATGACCCGAGAACTCATCTCAGAGAGCATCTTTGGGCTAATCTAACCAGACCGAGAACCAAAACACCTGTTGGGCCAAAGGATTGGCCCACTCATTTTGAAAAAATAAATCCCGATTGAAAATTGATTCCTTAAAGACATATGTTTCGAAATGAGTAAATATGAGGTAAATAGAATAAAATTGAAAACAAAATAAAACTAAACTAAAACAAAATTTATTTATCTATCCAGCCTTCAGAATATTTAAGATATATTGAGATCAAATTTCAGCTTTTTAAAAACATGCAACCCTTTTAAGAAAAGATCTGAATATGAAATCATATTGATTAAGATACTTTCACAATGATCCATTTTTAGCGTTATTTTGACATAGTGAAAAGGTTGATGGTAGGTATTTAGAAACTTAGTATGATTTTCATTGTGCCAGTGATATGATTAGATTCAATTAGGCATAAAGCTAATGTGGACATCACTTATGGACCCATGATGCGCCTTATCTCTTCTTAAAGCGTATTTGGCTTTCCCCAGATCACCCCAATTTGACTCCAACCCCTTAGTGCCTAATCAAAGATTTTTCTCTATACAAAATGAATTTTAGGCTTTAAGGTTGAACGTTGGACTTACATGCCATCCGGACTTACAAGCCTTACATTCAGGGTGTTTAGGACTTACTTGTATGCCCCACCCCTGTAGTTCCCAGGTGCCCCGCCCCTTTAAGCCTTTAAATAAAAAATGATACAAAATAATTTTTTAATTTAATTTTTTTTAAATAATACTTTTGCGATCAAGACACTAACGGGCTCATGTATGTCTGGGTAATTACTTTTCTGCTTATCATTCGAAGAGATGTTTCTAGGAACATGCACACATCTTCAAAATGACTCTCCACAAAAAGTTTAGCAGATTTAGTTTATATCACTTCAAACTTTTACTTATCATAGAAAGCTACCATACACATCAATGACTTATCAAAAGCCTTTTTAGCTTAATAACTTCACATGTTAGGCACGCGGAATCAATATATCTATCATTTTTCAAAGGTTGGATCAATTTTCATTTGAAAATATTTTAAGCTTGTAATAAGCTTTTGCTGAATATTAATATCATTTCCCAGATTATAACCCTGAAAGAAAATTTTAAATTCAATCACCCTAGTCTCCATTAGTTTTCAAGTAAATGGCTATCCCATGTGTCTACAAGTAGACGATAGGACCAAACATATAGGAGTATATATCCCTCAAACCTAGGTGACTGGCATAATTTTCAGTGAAGAAATCAAGATAGAATTTTTAAGTTCAGTTGCCCCGGTCACTTTTAGTTCTAAGGTTAATGGCTATCCCGTGAATCAAGAGTTGATTACGGGACCAAACAGATGAGATATGTCCGTTGAACTTGAGTAACCGATGTAATTTTAAGCAACAAAACAAAGCATAACTTTTTTTTTTTGTGTTTTTCTCCGCCTAAATTTGTACAAACTTAGCCTCAAAAAAATATTTATGTACAAATTTAACCTAAAAAATACTCAGTCTTCAAAACGTAACATCTTAAGAAACCCTACAAGCACATTGAATCTGGCTGTTCCGACCGGTTTTGTAAATAG
This sequence comes from Bidens hawaiensis, assembly GCF_021521415.1. Taxonomy (NCBI): domain Eukaryota; kingdom Viridiplantae; phylum Streptophyta; class Magnoliopsida; order Asterales; family Asteraceae; genus Bidens; species Bidens hawaiensis. Next base: position 590,932 of record NW_027491990.1, on the reverse strand, counting down.
GTCCGCCACCTTATTATCAATGTGGACCTGTTCAAGATGAATGAGCTTCCGGTCGTAACAGTCACGGATAAAATGAATTTTGATATCGATGTTGGTTTTAGAATGTTGTACCGGGTTTTTCATAATGGCAATCGCAGCATCATTATCACAAAAAATAGTAGTGTCAAGAAATTCCAAACCATAGTTCAGCAATTGATGTTGTATCCATATGACCTGAGAACAGCAGGCAGAAGCAGCAACATATTCAGCCTCAGCGGTGCTTGTGGACACTGTTTGTTGTTTCTTGCATTGCCACGAGATGAGCCGATCTCCCAAAAACTGGCATCCAGCAGACGTCGATTTCCTGTCAATGTCATCACCTCTATAATTGCTGTCAGCAAATGCAAACAAATCAAATTCTGAATTTTTGGGATACTAAAGACCAAGCTTCGGTTGCCCTTTCAGATATCTAAAAATTTGTTTAACAGCAATTAAATGAGTGAGTTTAGGATTGGCCTGGAAACGGGCACACTGGCAGACTGCAAACATGATGTCAGGACGACTAGCAGTAAGATACATTAAGGACCCGATCATCAATCGATAGTACGTTTGATCTACAGGTTTCCCATCCGGATCAGAAGATAGCAGAGGTCTTTCCGCCATAAGAGTCGTCGCACTTTTGGAGTCATGAAACTCAAATTTTGCCAACATATCCTCGACATATTTCCCTTGATGTAGCAAAGTGGCTGTCGAGTTTTGACGAACCTGCAGACCCAGAAACATTGTCATCTCCCCCCAATGAGCTCATTTCAAACCTTTTCTTCATCACTTCTTCAAACTCAGAACATAGAGCAGTGCTGGTAGAACCGAAGATGATGTCATCCACATATATCTGAACCAAGATCAGATTCTTTCCAACAGTCTTTATAAACAGCGTCTGATCAATGGTTCCACGCTTATACCTGTCCTCTAACAGATGAGCAGTCAACGTCGCATACCGTGCTCGAGGAGCCTGATGAAGGCCGTAGAGAGCCTTATCCAACTTATAGACATACGACGGATGCTTGGAATAAATTTCTTCCTTCACCTCACCATATAGAAACGCTGTCTCGACTTCCATCTGATATACCGTGAAACCCATGTACGATGCATATGCCAAGAAGATCCGAATGGCCTCAAGACGAGCCACTGGAGCGTACATACACCTCAGTATAGTCTAAACCCTCCACCTGACGAAAACCACGAACCACAAGCCTTGCCTTGTTTCGAACAATGACCCCAGTGTCATCATGCTTGTTGCGAAAAACCCATCTTGTATCTAACGACTTCTTCCCAGCGGGTAACTCCACAAACCTCCAGACCTTGAGTTTTTCAAACTCATTTAGTTCCTCGAGCATGGCGTCAACCTAGCTTGGTTCTTGCAGAGCCATGTCAATCGACTTGGGCTCAATTTGTGAAATGAAGCAAGAATACTAGAAGTTGTTTATTGATCTAGTCTGACTTTTGGTTGAGACGCCAGCCTCATGGGGACCGATAATATTGTCATTAGGGTGATTCCATTGAATTCTTGATGGAATAGAGTGATCAGGAACAGAACAGTTTGCTGATAAAATTGTTGGATCTTCGAGGGCCTCAATGAGAGGATTCCTCCATCCAGAAGCTGCTGTACTGTGCAAATACAAGGTACTAGCAACATACTCGTTTGGAATGGCATCTGGGAATAGAGTGCTACCAAATATCTGACGAATGACACTCTGCCCCTCAACTGGTGAATTCTCTACTGTGGAAGGCTCTTGTGAAGATATAGTCATAATGCCAGTCGCTTCCAGATTCTCTGATGACGGCTGAGTGATGTTTAGAGATTCGGACGGGTCCACACTTAGTATAGGAGACACTTGAGTGTCAACAGGGACATCCTCTTCATCATCAACAATAGTAGAAATTCCTCCCCCTGGGTGATTAGAATCAATCACAGGAGCCAGATTGAATGGTTTGAATAGAGTGTCGTAGTCAAACAACCAGTTAGGCCCCACACGAGCATCTGTCTCATTTTCTCTTCCAACCAGCGCACATCATATGACTCTACAATCAGTTTCGATGCCTTGTTGTATACTCTGTAGGCAGTTCGACCAGCATAACCAACGAAGTAACAATCATTTGCCTTGGCTTCAAATTTAGGAGTCGACTCAAGATTCAACATAGTGCATGGACACCCGAAAGCTCGAAAGTGTGCGACTGTGGGTTTTTGACCATAAACAATCTTGTATGGAGTTTTCATCTGAGATTTGTTGATCAACACCCTATTTTGCACATAACAGGCGGTATTGATTGCTTCAGCCCAGAAGAAGAGTGGTAACTTTGAATCACATAACATCGTTCTTGCAGCTTCAATCAAAGTACGGTTTCTTCTTTCAGCAACACCGTTTTGTTGCAGGGTACGAGCAGAACTGTACGGACGAGAGATTCTCTTTTCAGCACAAAAATGATTCAATGTAGAGTTCTTGAACTCCGTGCCATTGTCACAACGAATTCCCTTGAGCCTCAAGTTCAATTGATTTTCCATGAGCATGACGAACCTTTTGATCAAGTCAGTTTTTCTCCTTTGTTAGATAAGAAAAATACCCAAGTGAAACGGGAGTAGTCGTCGGTGATGACCAGACAATGATTGCTCCGAGATAGACTTAAAACATGAACTGGACCAGACAGGTCCATGTGAAGCAGCTGAAAGACACAAGAGATGGTATTTATCAGCTTTGGCTTGTGTGATTTCCGTTGATGCTTCCCTAACGCACAAGCCACACACTTCTCGATAGTCATGAAGTCCTTGTCTGGCAAGCAGCGTACAATATTGTTCTTTGTAAGACGATTCAGGTTTTTGACATTTGCATGGCCAAGACGACGATACCATAGCATGGCATTATGTTCCGACACTTTAGAGAACAAGCATGTAATTTCGTCAGGAACGTTTTTGTTGGCATTATATTTTCTCTAAGATCTGACCAGGACCCACTCCTTGGGTATGACAATACCAGGCTTCAGAATCAAGCATTCTTTTTTGGTAAAGTGTGTAGAAAAACCTTTATCACAAATTTGTGACAAGCTGAGCAAACTGTGCTTAAATTCTGGAACATATTTAACATTTTCAAACTTTAAAACTCCATTACTCACGGTACCCTTCTGAGTAATCTTCCTTTTTTCTCCTCCCACAAAGGAAATATATCAGCCGTTAAATATTTGAATGTCACTCAGCTGAGATATGTCCCTCGTCATGTGCCTGGAACAGCCACTATCAACAAACCATGGTCTGATAATATTCCTCCTTAGCTGTTCCTGCACAGTGTGCGAGATTAGTTAGTTTTGGATAACCAGTCCATAGTAGTTCGGGGTAAGCCTGACTTAGTTAGATGTGTTACGCGCTGCCATGTCATAACATCATTGTTATCAAACATGGAATTATGCGATGATACGGACTTTATTACCGGGGACTTTGGCAACCACATGTACTTTGGCTTAAAAACTTTTTGATTTATACGAGTGGTTGACTTGGTCTCTGGTCTGCGGATAGAAGACACGTTTGACTTTACCCTATTTAATTTTCTTGGCTCATACACCCACTTTGGTTTAGGAACCGAGACCGTGTTTTCTTTCCGCTTCTGGGTCACAATGGGTTTGGTCTGATGAAAACTTGACCTGTCAGCCTTGACTCTTCTCCCATTGCCTTCAGAGTGCCTTGTATCATAATGCCTTGAATTATTTGAATGAAAACTTTTGTAGGCATTATGAGACATGGGTCTCTGATTGCGTATATTATATGGAATGTACACGAGACGAGAACAGTTTCTTGCAATGTGACCGGGAATGCCACAATTAAAACAGGTTTTGTCTTTTAACATAAAAATCGTTGTGGCCGATTCCCGGTCTCTCTCTATTGTGTGAGCTTGTTTTTCCATCTTTGGATTTATCATTAAGAACTTCACATTTAACATCACAAGATCCTCTTTCTTTCACAAACGTAGGTGACAAATGTTTATTTTTGTTTTTAAGTTCACCACTTTTATTTAAGGACAGATCACTGCCTTCTGAAGTTTTAGAGAAAGAAACCAAACGATTGTTTTTGCTCTTGAAAACAGAGCCCACACACACATTAGTAGTATTGTTATTTGAAACAGACAAAACAGGCAAATTTAAAGAAACAAATGAGTCAACGGGTGATCCATCATCTTCCTCAGTCCAGTCCTCAATTATGACTTCACCTACACACGAACTAGACACATTAGAATTGTTCACCCATGAGGTTGATTCAGTTGCCGAATCTATATCAACCTTACCAATTTCAGTTGGCTTATTGTATTGCATACTTCTCTCCTTTTCTTCCTCTTCCTTGAAAAGAGGAAGACTTGTGTAGTTATTATTATACGGAGGTGGCACCATGCTATAGCCTAGACCTACACCTTTATGTTCTTTCCATTTCAACTGTTTCTCTATCATTGACTCAACAACAGCATTAGAGACATCAAATTTTTTAAAATTGAATTCAGCATTTTTGAATTTATTTGTCAATTTAACTATCTCCAGTCTAGATGCTTCTAACTCGATGGTTAGTTCGGCTATTTTATTTTTGGCATCTAAATGGTGATAGCACTTTATGATAAAATCTGATTGAAGTTTAGAGAAATCTTGTTTTTGTGCCTCTATTTTATCATTAATGCCTTTTCTAGTTTCTTTAGTGTTGAGTTTTCATGTTTAGTATTTTCAATTTCTCTCATTAGATTACTATTATGTATTTTGTACAGGCCTACCTTATCAATGCACGATTGAGAACAAAATACAGAACTTACCTAAGTTTGTTTGGTGGAGGTGAAAGCCATGAAAGCATGCTGAAGATCCATCACCTGCTCCTCAGCTTCATTCTCCTCTTCATCAGAATCCATCTCAACAAAATTGGCAACTTCATTACTCAAACTCAGTGCTGCCATCTGATCCTCCCAGGAGAAGTTCTGAACCACCAGACCCCACTCACCCGTACTCGAACTAGTCACATTTTCTTCTCTTCCACCATTCACCAGGTCCATTTCTCTTTCTCTATTTCCTTCTTTTTCCGGGTTTGTGCATTCACGAGCAAAATGAACCGGCTCATGACAGTTGTAGCACCTTAGAGAATTCTTGTTGAAACCCACTTTCTGATTTGCAGGCACATTCCAATTGTTCCTGCCTGTTTTTTTGGGGAATTTCTTGGCCCTGAAAACAGCCATGGCTATTTGCCATGAAATATCCATCTTTTGCACATCGTCAGGATGTATCTGATCCAGCTCAGCAGCTACCACTGGTTGCACCAAGTCTCCAGCAAGAAAAGTATTATAGTAGTTCATAAAACTTGCCATTAGGGCTATGTTCTCTTGAGTCTCCTTTGAAATAATGGGAATTTGAGTGCAAGACTGGCTGGAGGTGGCCATAGAGGCTTGTGATTTCAGTGCAGTAGTTTGTTGCGGAAAGAAAACAGGAGTAGCTGGTGTAGAATGAGGAATGGATTGACTTTGTGAAGATCTAAACATGGAGAAGGTCTGTTGAGGCTGCTGTGGTTGAGGTGGCTGACTCTTGAATAGAGTGAAGTTTTCTTGAGAGACCAGCGCATTATTTGCCGGAGTGTCATAACCTGCAGTGTTGTAAGTACTAGCATGATTAATGGCACGTTGCTTGTCATCCATGTCACAAGCCTTGATGATTGCCATAACCTTCGACAGAGTCAATCTGGACAGATCCTTGGTCTTTTTAATGACAGCCACATTCAACCCAGCCCTGAGGCAGTGAGTTAACCAGCTTGTTATTGATCTCCGAAGATGTGAGATTTATATTAGCAAACCTAATCTCCGTGATTAACAAGATGAACCGGTGAAGCTGTTTTTCAAAAGACTCTCCCAAGACATAATTGAACATGTTGAATTGTTTTTTTAGGAGATCTGGCCTACTTCTCCTCATGTCCTCATTACCCTCAAACACTTCAATGAGAGCCTCCCAAAGTCCTTTGGCAGAGTTCAACTCTCTAAATCCCAAGGCAATTTCAGGTGAAAGTGCCATGGTCAAGGTAGCTAAAGCTTTCTTATCTTCTTCAACAATGTCAAAATCAGCATTAGTATACAACTCAATTGGCTTTGTCTCAACCTCTTTGGAGCCCTCTCTTTGATAGGTAATAGCCTGAGGACCTCTAACTATGCTTCTCCACATCTTTGCATCCTTTGCTTTCACGTACTTCTAAAATCTGAACTTCCACTCAGCAAACCCTTCTGATGTCAGAAGACGGGGCACACGAGTGGTAGTTCCCATGATGGAGTCAAGTTCTTGATGGAGCATTGCATTTTTGGATATATTGACGCCTGATTGATCCATAATATCCTGAACCGAAAACTTGATGGAGAGACCGAAAACAGCAAATTTCGTCTGAGAACACAGATGTTGACCAAGAACTGTCATCAATATCCGAGGACACACGAACTTTCCCGAGAACGATGAAATTACCCCGAGAACGACGAATTCACCCCGAGAACTTGTAAATCCTCCCGAAAACCTTGAATGCTGACCGTGAACCTTGAAATCTTCCCGAGAACTATGAATTCACCCCGAGAACTTCAAAATCAACCAGTTAATTAAGAATAGTTCAAGATATGGAAAATCTTGAATATTTAACTAAATCCCGAGAATAATGGGATTTCAATTAGATATGAGAGATACCAAAATCTACTCCAAAACAAAACTTTCACCAGCCGAAGAACACCCTTCTTCGAGATCCAGAAACCTTCAACACAACAAACCTGTTTAGATCAACGACAGAATCCTTGATATCACCAATAACCGAGCCTAGAATAGGTCAATAGGCTCTGATAGCAATTGTAAGTCCCGTGACGGATCTTTTAATGTGATATCAATATGCTCGATGACTAGGCTGAAACTAATCACCAAGCCGATTCAATAAAGCAACCAAAAACACAAGCTAAACAACGAAGAAACTTCAAAACACACGTATATTATACGTCTGGTGCTTAAGCCCTTAACAACTTATACGGTTAAATGATAATGAACGAACAACCCTAAACCGTTAACATATGTTCTATATATATATTGCCAACTAAGCCCAAACCAACTAAAAGCCCACCGAGATCAACAGATCTCAGTGTACAAACAAAGGCCCAAACTAGCCAAGACTAAGCCCAAAACTACAAGCACAAACCATAAAATACGACCCAACATGGAGTTTGATAGAGTGAGAGCTGGTGGTAAGCGAAAGTTTGTGGAGTTTGGAGAAGTTGGATATAAGAGGGATAAGATTGTTGGATGGCCGTATCATGATGCAGTTTCTTGGATGGCCATGGAGTTTTATCGAGGTGGAGGATGCTCCACTCGGACAGCCGAGTAGTTCACATAGGAGAATGTCTTGAGTGAAAACTCAAGTGTAGAGTTTGTAGTTTTGTGCCATTTTTATTTTTGAGTCTTTTCGAGTCACTAACGTAAATTGTTGTAGTTCTTTTTTGTTTTTGTTTTTAAGATTTGCAGGTTTGGAGCTAGAAAATGACCCCCATGAAGTATAATGCAAAATTCAAATATGGGAATGGAGCAGCCGAACTGTATGCTTTTTATTACTTGCTACTATTTATTCATGTTTTATATATTGGTTGGGTTGGATGATCTGGTAAAATACTTTGAATGTTTAAACATCTATCAAATTGATAAGATATATTTAGATATTGTTTGTTGAATGTTTGCCACTTCCATTCGTTTGTGAGAGAAGTAGATACTGTTTGTTGAGCACGTTCGGAGTTGGAGAGCAGTCATGGAAGAAGACTTTGCCATCATATTTCATGCGTATATTACCAGCTAAGTCTTTTCCATTATCTATCTTGCTTGTTTGTTTTTATTTTTGTTTTTCTTTTTTAGGGTTTTAGTTTTTTTGTATTCTGATTTTATTTTTATTTTTAGTCCTTATCCTTGCATTGAGGACAATGCAAAATTTAAGTGTGGGGATATGATATTTGAGTCGTAGTTAATTGTTTAACTTTATTAAAAAAAATTGAAAAAAGTTTTGAAAAATGTCCTTGGAATTTGTCCATTTTTGCATTTAAATGGGAGATGAGGATACTTATTGGGAATCGGTTTTTCAAACTACTAATAATATGAGATAATATAAAAGAAAGCGTACTAAGCTTGGGGATGTGTTGGTAGGCCCAATTAGTCTTGAAAGGTTTCCCATTGCATATTCTTAATAAACCTAATCAATCTTAGATTTTGTAGGTTCTCATCCTAGGGGGATAGTGAAACTGAAATTCAATAAGGCATAGAGAGTATTATCATAAGCTAATTACCCTAAGGTGGTGAGAATTGAATGCAATTTAAATTAGCACGCCACTCCGTTTTATGAAAATAAATAAAGAGTGGTGGCGCCCCGCCATGTCCAATTTTTATACGAGCTTAGAAATATTATATATTTAGGGTAAAAATGCCTAATTGCACTATAAAAAATCTAAAGAAAAAAATAATAATAAATAAATAAAATTATTCCAAAAAGTTGGTCTGTAAAGTAAAAAAGAAAGAGAAAGCTATGTAATAAAAAATGCCAAAGAAGAATTCTCAAAAATAGAAAAAGAGGCCTAAGTGTTGAAACTAGACGATACTGAGAGTTTACGTGTTACTAAGGGATAGCGATTATGAGGATACACTATTGGGACTTGTAAGTTTTTAGTTAATAAATATTTTCTTAGGGAATACATAGGACAAAGTCCAATAATATTTAGGGCATGGTCGTAGGAGCTCAGTTGACCTATCATCCACAAATACTATCTAAATGTATTTTCTTCTTACCATTAAGGGGTTGTTATCTTACGGTGATATATTGAACCAGTTTGTTTAAGCTCAATTGTCAATTGTCTTTACTATGTTTAAGATGGGGTAGGTGAATCTTGACTCAAAAGGTGTGAGACCCATAGGTTTATTATATCACTTAAACTTAATTGCTTAATGTGCTTGGGGGCTTGATAGGCTGGTGGCTGGGTTTAACTGCACAACAATATCGGCAATCGTGGTTTTTACGTTTATCTGAGCTTTAAGATAACCTTATATGTCTTAAAGATCGTATTTCTCTGATTATGATCCCATTGCAATTAGACTTTTCCAGGAACGAAAAAAAGATAAGTGTGGGAATATTTGATATAATGCTAAATATATATAAATCCCTTGTATATTTTATTTAATATTTTATTAGTTTTTATTCAGTTTTTTATTAGAATTTGTATATTACTAACATATTTATATATTAGGTTCCGGGTTTCATTCATGTCGAAAAGAGGGCGAAAAACAAGCTAAAACAGGCCAAATTGGAGAGTCGGAGAATCTTCTACGAATTTTAATTATATGGGCTTAGATTTCCAGAATCTTCTACGAATTTTAAGTTCATGGGCTCAGATTTCCAGAATCTTCTATGAATCTTAAGTTGATGGGCCTTGAAAGTCGATATAAACACCCCTAAACTTAACCATAAACATAACCTGAATACCCTAGACGGCTTCGACGTTTTGGGAGCTCAGAGGTGATCATTTGGAGGTTTTGGAGGCTTGGAAACATACGGTGGCATGCTTATTAATCAAGAACAAAGACCACGGTTTATCGCCATTAATCTTCCGTTCTTATTTATTTCCGCCATGATTTCCTTTGTTATTGTTTTGTTTGATTTTATGATGCTAGGCTAAACATTATAGACTGCCTACGCTTATGATGAACCTATTTTGACGTTGTGATTTGATTTGGGATTTATTTATCATTATGATTTTATGATTTAGTAAAAGATTTAATCATATTAAATTGATGCATATTGTTGCTTAGGATTATTTGATTAATTGTTATTATTCCATAGTTGCCTTGATTATTGTTTGTCATTATGATAGGTTGCTATTAGGTCATCTACTTTGTGTTTTTGACTATTTTATATTTGATATGCATTAAGATCATAAGAATAATAATTATTAATTAAATAAACCTAAGTGTGCTGCTAACCTAGAATCTGTAAAGTGCTAGGTTATTGATAGCTCTTTATTATTTAATCTTGCTAGATTTATTTCTTCGTAAGGATTCCGTCTAAGCTTGATTATTTCTTATTGTCTGTTGAATCAATTAAATACATTAAACTGTCTTTGATTTCCACGCTGTAAGGTAGGATATCGTATAAAGGAACTAAGTCATAATTAATTAGGTGACCGTAAGGAAACTTGATTTTTAATACTGGTGTGCATTAAAACTTATTAGAAACCCATAGGTGTCTCTTGAGAAGGGTCAGGGGTCCTGTTCGGGTTTTCTCTTAAGTGTCTATTTTTCGATCCGAGTCCATAACTAAATATTTTCCCGATTAATTAACAACTGAAATTTAGGGGATACTAGCCTAGGTAATTTCTCATCATCATCTGATTTAATCAAACTTGTGTTTTCGTTTATTTTACTTGTTTTACTTAATTAGTTTTAATTTAGTATTTTAAAACAAAACCACCCCTTTAAACAAACAAATAGTCGTGTCTGTATTAGTTGAGTGTAATTAGCTAGTTACGTAATTTAAAGAGTCTCGTGGGTTCGATATCCGGACTTACTTAGCTATACAAGAGTCGACCGGTTCACTTGCCGGTTAGTAGTTTTAGTTAAGTTAAAGAGTCTAGAATTTATTACTTCGTGTCTAAATGAGCGTGTTATTATCTGACTACTTTTAGCACATCAGATAGCTGAACCTATTATTGTTGAACCATTGATAGCACTAGAAGCACCAGTTGTAATTGAACCTATTGTTAATTAAGTTGTGGGAGAAGAACATGATGATGATATTGTTAATTAAGCTGTGGGAGAAGAACATGATGATGACGATGATGATGATGATGATGATGATGATGATAAGGAAAAGGTTGATTATGGTGACTCCCCGACTCATGATGACTTTGATGATGATAATAATGATGATCCAAGTGCGGGTAGAGGTGTAGGTATTTTGGTTAGTTGGATTTCTAGTGCTGTGGTTGAAACTACTTCTGAGCCAGTTATTGCCGCTGAACCTAATCATGAAGAAACTCATTCAGGAGGTAATGTTTATGAGTGGAAGTTCTCGATGTGGAGCCATTATCGTTTAAACCTCCAGTCAGATTTTCATCTACTAGGAGGAGGTAGAGGAAGGGGAGATCGAGATGACTCATGCATATATTGCTAAATTACTTAAGGTTACTGAAGACGATTTCTTGTTTGATTTTGAGAAAGATTTAGGTTCGATTAATGATCTTGATGCTGTTCTTGTGAACGAACCTATACAAGAGGAGGAGTTAGACAAAGAACCGGTGATTTATGTCAATGCTGAACATGCAATTCCCGAGTTTGATGAAAATTTTGATGAGGAAATTGAGATGATTGGTCAGGAGTTTAATAGTCAGTTTAATCCGATACCTACTGATAAGGGAAAGTCTACAGAAGAGGAAGAGGTTAATAGTAAAAAAACAGAAGGAATGGTTTGAAAGAAGAAAGATTGAGTCTAAGCGTATATACTTGAAACAAGTCAAGTATTATCAGAAGGAAAAAGAGGTGAAGCTTGGAAAAGTTGTGAGTATAGTATTTGTCCAAGATAAGAAAGATTGCAGTTCGAAGGACATACGGGGTACAATACTTTTAAAGCTTATGTGAGTTGAATCTTTATCCTGGATGAACGTTGTGGACATAGTGGACAAAGAGTTATTGTATTGTCCTAAACGAGGGCCTATAAAAGAGATATGGGAGTTTATGAAGCGTCAGACGAAGTGTAATTTTAGAAGTTGGACACCACAAAAGCCATTCTAACATGTGTCCCGTGTGAAGAAAGACCTAGAGACAGATGATTTTGTGAAGACCTGGAGATACAAGCAGCCTCAAACTTTGAAAGTTATACCGATGTACCCTATGGAACAGGATTTTCATGTCTATTTCAGATGGTGGTATTATGATGAGAATAGGGGAGAAATGGTGACTGTATTGAATCGTGATGGTGTTTGGGAAGTTATCGGTGTACGAATCCAATGTGGTTGATTAACTGTTCAGAGAAAGACATTGAGGCATTGTACAAGTGTAAGATTCAGGTGGCTAGCAAGAAGCAGTATGATTCGGTGATGCAGTATCATAAAGTGGTGAAAGTATGTCACAAGTTTAAGATTCATGCAGGTCAGGTCTGGAAGAGTAAGTGGTTGAAGCTGGGTGAAGAGGAAGAAAGGAAATATAAGGAACGTGAACGTCAGATCAAGGAGAATATGGCAAGGGCTTCTTGGTCAAAATTTCAGTATAATGGGGTTGGTATCTCGATTCCTACCAACCAGAAGCTGTCAAACAAACAATCTTGGGAATACATGAGGCGAAAGTACACAGAAAGAGTTTTTGGGTTGAAAGCCTGAACCTGTTGGAAGATTCAAGACCTAGCAACATCAAAGGGGGAGTTTGTTAGAGCATAATGTCTATTGCTAGGGTCTTAGTGTGTTTTGTATACCTTTAATGTCAAATGCATGTTTGTATGTATTAGTAGCACATAAGTCATAAGGGAACGGATATGTTATGCTGCACATAACATTTGCACCGGATAACATATGCGCCCCTTTGAACTTTCATGTCAAATCTATAAATAGGATGACTTATGCATGAACAGGAGCTTTTGTTCATTAGAGTCAGATTCTAGAGTGAGAAAGAAGAGAGAGAAAGTGACTTGTCAAGTCATATCTTTGTAATCAACTTGTTATATTAATGAATATTGACTTAACGTTTCTTGTGTTCTTCCGTCCTTGTTGTTTTCCGCGCCTCAAGGCTTGAGCGATAACATATTCGATCCGTACGTACAGTCTATGACACCTTCCAACGTCTTTTCATTTAGCATAAAGCCTTTCTTTTCTCAATGTGTCAAGTATGATTCTTAAATGATCTTGATGATCTTCTTTCATTTTTGAATAGATTAGAATGTCATCAATAAAGACAATAACAACCTTATCCAAGTAAGGCTGGCAGATTCGGTTCATCATGTTTATGAAAGCTGCCAGAGCATTAGTGAGTCCAAACTGTATAACAGTGAACTCATAATGTCCGTATCGAGTTTGAAACACTGTATTTGATATGTCATCTTCTTGAACTTTCAATTGATGGTATCCGAACCTAAGATCAATATTGGAAAAACAACTCGCCCCTTGGAGTTGATCGAAGAGATCATCGATTCTGGGAATTGGATATCGGTTATTGATTGTGACTTTATTCAGTTCATGATAGTCAATGCATATTCTCATTGGCCCATCTTTCTTTTTAACAAATAAAATTGGAGCTCCCATGGTTAATAACTTGGTCTTATGAATCCCTTCTCCAATAATTCATCCAATTGTTTCTTTAGCTCCTTTATTTCGGTCGGTGCTAATCTATAAGGAGACTTAGTAATTGGGGCTATTCCTATAATTAAATCTATTCTAAATTCAACCTCTCTATCCGGCGGAATTATAGGTAGTTCATCGGGAAATACATCCTTAAATTCATAAACGATTAAAACTTCTTCCATTTTCTTATGTTCAGGTCCGTAGTTACATATACCGTGAATGCAAGGCAACCTTTACCTAAGCAACGACTTGCTTTGATTTTTGAAATGATTCCAATTCTACCGGTTTCTTTATCACCACCTATCCGAATAACTTTCTTATTCAAAGTTAGTATATCAATAGATTTCTGATTAAATAGAATACAAGCTTGGTTGGCAGATAGCCAATCCATTCCAAAAATTACATCAAAGCCTGCTAACTCCATGGGTAACAATTGCACTGGTATGTCGTACCCTGCTAAGGAAATGTGACTACTTAAAACTTCAGATATTTTGATTTGATTTCCGTTAGCAGTTTATACTTTATAATGATTATTTAATTTAGCTAGAGGTTTGTTTAATAGACTACAAAACTTATATCTATAAAACTTTTATTAGCTCCCAAATCAAATAAGACTCTAGCATAAACATTATTAATAGGAAACGTACAAGTAATCACATCCGGTAATTCTCCAGCCTTATGTGTATTCAGCATAAAAGCACAGGTGTTTCCATTTCTTCCGTCTTTCTTGGCACCACTTCCACTGGCCCCACCCGTTGTTAGTTTTTTCTTAGTGCACTCAGCACTAAAGTGCCCTCTCTCACAGCAATCAAAACAAATTATCAACTTCTTCCTACAGTCCTCTTCTCTGTGGCCAGACCTTTTGCAAAAATTACAAGTCGCAGTTGGGTCAAACTTGCGAACATCCGTTTTAAGTGCAGGCCTCAAACATCTCCCCTCATTTCTCTTCCAACAGTTCTTACACATCGTTCAGTTAAAAATCACCGATCCTTCTTTTCCTTTCTTAAACTTCTTTCTTCCATCACCTTCTAGTTTCCTCTCATTAACACCTTTCCTCTCCTTTTCACAATTTCTTATCATACTCTCTATAAGATACCCTGCGAGCTCAATCACAAATTCAGTTGTAGATGGCATATGCGATCGCACGTGATTGCAAATTTCTTTGGGTAACCCATAGATTTATCTGGTCACCTTGTTATACTCAGGGGTAACCAGATGAGGTACTAATCTGCAATACTCAAGGAATTAGGTGTTGTATTCCTTGAGATTTGTGGCAATCACTTTATGATTCCAGAGTTTCGTTTAGATCTGATCAATTTCGTGTACTAGACAAAAATTTTGCTTGATTAATTCTTTGAAATTAATGTGGTCTAAATTATGCATATTATTATATAAATAATCCCTACTTTGAAGAGCTTTTAAACCAAGTTTTTATTGAATATTATTATTAATTAGTTCGTATGTGAGTTAAATGGGTTCTAGAGGCTATGAGCTAAAGTGAAGCACTTTTACTAAACTTGAGACCGACGAATGAAGGGTCGAGCAGACATTATATATAACTAATTAACTATTATATGTAGTATCCTAAAAAAAAGAAAAAAAAAGACAAGAGTATCTCAACATAATAATAATAATAATAATAATAATAATAATAATAATAATAATAAGCAACGTGGTAAGATCTTGAGTTTTGAAGTATTTATTATTATTAGAAGTTATGAAGAAAAAGAACATATAACTTGAAAAGAAAGGCAGTCATGAATATTAATTTGGAAAGCAACAGCCCATCTAGAAACCCTACTAAAAACCGTCATATATATATATATATATAGGGAGCTGCTGTCGCTAAAAAAATATTATAAAAGGAAGAAAACCCTACGAAGTCAAGAGGGCACTACTCATTCAAACACAACGCGAAAGGCAGCCACAAGTCAATTTCATTGGTGGTGTCTGGGTTCACGCCTACTCATTCAAACACGGTTCTTTTGGTTTAACTTTATTATCTTTATTATGAACCTGTGTGTTGAACTTATTTATTTTATGTTTTCGAACATGGTTATTGGCTAAAACCTTTTTAGTTGCCTAGGTTTGAATGAATATTTGTTGACTTTTGGTTTGCTTGTCAGTTTTATTGGTTATTGGTGTTGGATTAATATTATTGTAACCAACTTATTGGTATTTGAAAAGATGAATATGCGTACTTATTATTAATTTACTTTTATTCAATAGTTCCATATGTGTCTTTGTGAATGTCTTTCATGTGTAGACGCATATTAGGTTATCTACTATGTGTTCGTAACTAGTTTATGGTTTATAGCCGCATAATCCATAGGAACTATTGTTTGAGGGTTTAGAGATTTTAAGTGTTCTACCTATCTTGAGACTGACAGGTAATAGATAGTTGGGGTTGTCTTATTCATTAGACGGTTTGGGTATAGATTACACGAGAGTGGATTTTCCCCTTATTGTCTTTTGATTTTTGCTATCCTAAGTCTTTTTGAGCATCTTTAGGTTACTCCTTACGTCCCTCACACTCCCGGATGTATTGTGATTAGTGAGACTGAGAGGTGATCTAGTCAATAGAGTACTTTAATATTGTTGGAGAGATTGAGAGGTAATCCAACCAACCGGTTTGCGTCATACGCCCCTTAGGTATTCATTTTAGGTGACACCCAAAGAATGATCAGAGATCCACTAGGATGTCTAGGGCGTCGTATTTTTAGATCCCGGTTCTATCACAGTTTCCATAGCCGATAAGCGTCCAAGATTCACAAATAGGATTTCAATCCTAGGTAACGCCTTTCTCATTAGTGTTTTCATCTAAGTCTTTAAGTTCTAATTTATTATTTTTCCCAGTTTAAAATTAGTTTAATTAGTTATTAGTTTTAAATAAAATAAATAAAAATCCAAAAATAATCTTTTCCTCAATTATTAGTTTAACTAGTTAATTGTCAAATAAGTAAAATAATTAATTTTTAAGTCAAAGTCTAGTTTTAGGTGTCGCTAGTGTCCTATGGGTTCGATATCCGGACTTCATTAGGCTTTACTACAGTCGATAGGTACACTTGCCTGTCTAGTGGTCTAGCATTAGGAGAGTCTAGGTTTATAAATTTAAAACTAGAGTGTCTAGGTTAGGTTAGGTTTTTATAGACCGCTTTCAGCACATTAGAAAATTCTGCATTCGAGATTGTATAAATTGTTTTACCATTTCACCTCGATCAACGTGTTCGACCATTTCAAAGCTTCCCCTTTAAACATTTGAGAAGTATATTGAATGCTTTCCTCCTCCGTACACTTACTGATTATGACAAATGATTATGACAATAGATTCCTCGTAAAATTCTTTTGGCTTATACACTTGAAAATCTTTAAACGTACAACCCATGCTGACCTTTATTCTTTTCACTTTGCTTGGTAGGTGATCAGCAGTTGAGCTTTCATAACCCTCATCTTTCTTTTCTTTGACTTCTTTTGTTGTTTTAGTTTCTTTCTTAGAATGAGCAGAAATGCTTTGGCTCGGCTGTATTCGTTTAACTGACCTTGCAATACTTTTAGAATTGGCAATATTTATTAAAGGTGTTACCGGTTCCTTAATCAAAGGTGTTACCGCTTCTTTGATCATTTCACAGATTCCACCGACATATTCTTCAGGTATGGCTTTGTTGTTTTCATTAGTCTTTGTTTTTTTTATTAATTTGACTTCCTTGGCTTTCCTGGTTCTTTTCTCCAGACATGCTGCGATTCAAAATACACAAAATTTCAAAACACAGTACACACGTTTTTATTTATGTCACATTATTTACATTACATAGGGATAGAAATAAAAACATGATATTCCTAATCCCTAGTCAATTTCTTAAGAAGATTTTTATCTTGTCATATTTTTTTTGTAATCTTATCACCTATCTTCTTTTTCCTGATTCTTTCATTCCTTAACTCATCTATCACTGCGTTTGGTTGGTTTGGATATCCCATCGGTGCGGATGCTGACTGAAAGAGATAGGCTGTTTCTTTCGGATATAAATGCGGATTCGCCACATAGGCTTGCATTTCCTCATCGGGAATATTTTTGGTGTAGAATTCCTCTACCAGTCGGGCTTCCTCCTGAATTTCATTTGCCTGTTTAGATATCGTAGGTACAGGACCTTGATATGGTGGGAAATAAGGAACTTAAGAGTAATGGGTCGGTCCATGACTTGGTCCTGCTACTCAAAGGGCCACATGCTATGATTAGATTGACAGTTCATCCAACTGGATGAATCTATATAAGTTTCTTGCTTGATTTTTCTTTGAACCTCCACCTCGTCAGACGGATGGTAGGTAAGAATGTTAGACGAAAAATATTGTAGAATGCTCTCAGAAGTATCGCTTGATATTTCTATCGGCATTTGGGGGCTACCGGAGTATATATCGTTAGTTTCCATAAGCCAAATAAGGATCTATTTGATCTATCGGATACATCGGATATGTAAGAATTGCTGGATCATTCAGATTTATCAGATTTACCAGATCAGTTGGTTTCTTATGACTGAAATTACAATTATTACTAGCCAAATTAGATGGCTACTGATCAGGTGTAGGTTTAGATTGTCTTGCTACCCGACGCCTTTGCCCGTAGTAGTTTGTATACGACATCTGCACAGATTTACACTTATAGATAGGTAGACTACCAATCTTTGCTTATCCCTACTTATCAAGTAAATGGTTAAAGCCTAGTTACTAATATGTTAATACCTCATTTGCTGAAACCGATGGCTCTGATACCAACCTGTCACACCCCGTTTCCAGGGCCTAGGGCGTGACACGGAATTGGTACCTGCTTTGTAAATATATCATAGTAGCGGGTTTATTTTGGCGAAAGTCTTCTATATATAAAATATTAATTTACATTGCAAAATTTCTAGGGAATTAAATACCCGAGTTTTCGGTTACAAAATATTGGTGTACTATTATTACAAGGATTATATTGATAATTTCCCCATCTTGAGCGATCTTCTATCTTCATGACTTCTAATCCTTGTCTATCATTATCAGCACTTAATTACCTGCAAAAGGTTGGAAAATACGTCAGCTATGTGCTGGTGAAATGTTGACTCGATAAAAGTAACTTAAAACAGTCGTTAAATACAAACATAGTTTTCTGTTTCACAATCTCAACAGGAACGCTTGTCATTCCCGGGATTTATACCACTGCCCTACACACATAATTCAAAGGTTCCCCGAGTTACATAGTGACGGGTGGATTGTAGAACCACCCTTAAGTGTAGTAATTTTAATTAAAACGTATGCGTTTATGTATAATTTCAAGGATTTGGATTACTACACTATCTTGTGTGTTTGTAGGTACAAATGAGAAGAAAAGGGTGCTAGAGTATGTTCAGATGGAGAGGAGCAAGTGAATTGAGATTTGGAGATAGCAGTCAACAAGTCAAAGAAGCAAGAGTGAGATGGAACTGGGGCTACCGTAGCTACGGTAACCACCGTAAACTACGGTAGAGGATGGCGTAAGACAGTTGTCGTAAACAGAAAAATTCTAGCGTAACATTTTATTAACCACTGTAAGCTACGGTGGCCACCGTAGCTTACGGTGGACCCTACACGTTGGTGGCGGTCACAACTTGCAATTGACATTATAATTGCCTTTTGACATACTTTTGAAGGCATTCCGTTCTAGACTATTGTTTGGGGTGATTTGGGTGCTTGAGAACAAGTTTTTGAGTGCTTCTAATTGAAGATTAACACCATAATCTTTGATTGCTTTGGGTTAAACATTGGATTGATAATGCTAACCATGTGTGGCTAATCTTTTGGTATTTCTCTTGGATGTAAGGTTATTTACAAGACACTTTATGTTAATTGTTCTTGAACTTGGATTGATTGTCTAATTGTTTATGTTAGTGTAATCTTGATGTTTATGTGATTGCTTGTAACTTGTCCATATCGTTTAAACCTAATTTCAATCTATACGTTCTTGGTGTCATTGACAATTGAGATTTAATGGAAGGAATTAGGGTTAGAAATATTGATTTGTTGATACATGTTTTGTCCGTCTCGGTCTTTATTGGTATTGATAATGTAATAGGTTAATTGTATAGGGGTTATTAATGTAAATTTGCCTAAATGTAAGGCACATTCGTTACTCCGTATCGAATTTGTCACATGCGTCCTAATGTAAGTCTCAATCATTAACCAAGATTAACGAATGGAACATAACGAATGTAGGCTTTTCGTTATCATTAAAGTATTAACGAATAAGGTTGTTTATTCGTTAAGTAACTGTAACGAATGACTCATTCGTTAAGACTATCTTAACGAATGAGGTCATCTCCTACATATATCCCCTGTAAGTTATCTAAAGTAACAGTTCTGATTTATCCTTGATTCTCTCTCGTTACTCTATCCATTCGTCCTCTCAACACACACTCTACACACACTAAAGTAATCCTAGCCTAATCGTATTCTTACTTAACAAGATCATCGTTGTAATCACAAGATCTAGATCCTATTTCACTCAATCAATTGGTATCAGAGCCTTGGATCTGATCTTCGATGATTCGTGGTATTAATCGTATAATTGATCATGAATTGGATTCATATCATGACGAATTGATTGAAATTGAAGTTTAATTGACTCAAATTGAAACAGAGACTCAGATTTGATTGAAAATTGAACTGTTCTAAGTGTATCGAATCATTGTTGAGGTATTATTGATTGAGAAATGGAAGTTTGAAGTTAAACTGAGTTTGAATTGAGTTTTGGATTGGTTTGTTGTGAGTTTGGATTGTTTGGTTGATATGGATTGATTAATTGACGAGTTTGATTGTTGTTCGTGAGTTCGGACAAGTATAGTGAGGTTCGGATTTAGTTTACTAGTTGATTGATATTGATTTCAGGAACTTCGGATGAGATTAAATGGAGATCTGGGTTTTTAAAAGTTTGAAGATATGAGATTTTATTCATTAACCGATGAATACTGATTCGTTATACTGTAACTGCTCATTCGTTAAGTCCTAACTGCCCATTCGTTAAGGCTTAACTGTTCATTCATTCAAACTTTGTTGTTTATTCGTTAAATCTGAATCATTCACTAAATCTGATTCCTTATTCGTTTCAAGCTGATTTGTTATTCACATTCGTCATTCCTCATTCGTCTATACTCATTCGTTATCCACTTTCATTTCATTTCTTAACGAATATTGATCCATTCATTAATCAGTTCATTCGTGAAAATCATTAACGAATATCATTCATTCGTTAATCTTTGCAACACACATTTGTTACTGTTCCTTCATTCGTGTGGACAATAATCCATAAGTTTTAAACATTGACAATTTTGGTCCTTGAAATTTAAAAATTGTCTAATCATGGCATCACAAAACGTTTCTTACTATGCATTAGCATCTCAGAATGCCTTGATGCAACAAATGCTAACAATGGACAATGAAATTGGCACTCACAACAAATGTCCCAAATTGTTAAAACTTTCAGATTTTGCTCGTTGGGAACCGAGGTTCCGTGCTCACTTGGGATCCGTTCATCCAAGTAGCGTACAATTTCTCGATGATGTGTATGCGGCACCTCCGGTAGGCAGTGATAATATGAGTTGGACTCCTAAGGAATTCAAGGATTATGAAACTCAAGAGTTGAAAGATTTTGAGAGTGAAACTAAAGCTTATTCAACTCTCACTATGGCATTACCTGAACAAATTTTTCATCAATACAGTACCATTAAGATCTGTGCTTCATTGTTCACAACTTTGAAACCAAGAAGTTTGGGGAACACTCTCGAGAGTAAAAAGACTCTTGTAAAATTTCAATTTAGAATTTTATCTTGATGAAAAATGAGATGGTTGAAGAAATGATTAACCGATTTAGTCATTTGTTTGTTGAGATGTCAAGTGTCAATCTTGAGCCAACTGAAACAGATAAGATTGATACACTAAAGAATGCCTTGCCTCCTTCATATTCGACTTTCCTGTTTGTATTGAAAGAAAATGGTTTCTTTCGAAACACCGAGCTTACAGCTGTACAATTCATCAATAAGATTGAGGAAAGAGAGTTTGATATCAAATGTCAAAACTCATTGAAGGAAAATCAAAACCAGCATCCCTTAAATCAAAATCCTTCACTCTATGGGGGTGCTATGCCTGCAAATCATTCTTCAAGTTCTGTACCAATTAATGCTTTCTTTGCACAAGCTCAAGAAGAAACTCCTAATGTAAACTGTACTCCTAATGTATGCTTTATGGTCAATGAGCCAATGCAAGCACAAATGCTCCAGCTTCAAGTCTGCCTAAAGTAAATTTGCAAGAAGCTGAACAACAGTTTGCATTCTTGTGTGCTTTCATGACTTCATATGAACAGCTTGTTGGAGGCAAGATAGCCACAAGTGAACTAACAGATGAAGACTATGATCAAATCGACCCGGATGATCTTGAGTTAATGGATCTCAGGTGGAACATGGCTATGATTGTAAGAAAAGTCAAGAGATTCATGCAGCGAACTGGGAAAGATCTTCCTACTTTGAATAAAAGGGTGGGATTTGATAAGCTGAAGGTGAAATGTTACAATTGCGGGGACTATGGCCATTTTGCCAAAGAATGTGATAAGCCAAGAAAAGAATATTCTAGGCCATGCTATTCAGATAGATCTTAAGGAAAGAATTCATCTGGTGGGGATAAAAGTAAAACGACTTCATTGGGTGGTGAACAAGATAAGTCTCCAGCAACTCAAGCTCTAGTGGTTAATGAAGTTGTTGATTGGTATCAACGTTTGTTGGGGAATCAGCTAATATGGCGATTGTTGAACCAGTGGAGAAATTCAAAGATGTTAGCAGTGAGAACATATCTGAGGAAAGTTATTCATCTGACTCTGAAACTGATACTAATCAAAGTTCATCATCTCAAACCGAATCAATTCCTGATCAAGTTGAATCTTATGCATGTATGGCTAAGATTGATTAGGTATGTCCTAAACCTCAAATTAATGAATCTGAATCCTCAACTAAAGTGATTGAGTGTGCTGAATGTGCTGTACTCAAAGCCAAACTTGAAACAGCTTTAAATCAGAACAATACTCTCACTAAAGATCACTTTATGATCAATGAATGCTACAAACAGAAATCAAAATTACTAGAACAGTTAACTCTTAAAATTCAAAAACTGTCTGAAAGCAATCATGATCTTAAAGCTAAGAGTCAGTGTAAGATTATTGTTGTTGATCAACATTTTAAGGAGATTCTTTGACTCCGAACCTGTATTTCTAATCTCGAAAATGAAGTAATGGAACTTAGAAATAAGCTTGCAAAATTTAGAGATTCATCATTTCTTTTGAATGAAATCATTGAAGTTAACCATTCACATAAGAAAAATGGAAAAACAGGTTTGGGATATGTCGAGATTCCTCCTCCTTTTAAGGGAGATTACAGTAGCATTCCCGATGTGGAAAAATGCTCAGATATGCCTACTGTTAAATCTGAGGATGTTGATTCAACCAAAACTACTCAAGAACCAATTCAAATCAAAAGTAACACTGTTTTTACCAATAATGAATTGGATAGTTCAATCGAGGAGTTGACTGAACCAGATGGAATTGTCAAAAACAAAAATATACCTGTTGACAATCACATTCTGAATGAACCTGAAGAGTTTGAGCAAGCGGTTTATGGCTCAAATTCATCGGGAGTTTCAGTGAAAAGGTCCAATGTAATTTCTAACTCGAAGAAATCAGATAAACCGACTGTCACTGATGAGGAGTTGATGAAATTTGTCAATCCTCAGTCTATTTCTTCGAATGTGAAAGCATTAAAGTTAAAGGGTTTATCCAAAGTTTTCTCAGACAAAGAAGTTCCATTGAACCTTCTTAAACCTGAAATGATTGAAAGTGTATATCAGGATGACATTTCAAAAGTTACCGAACTTAAACAACAATTTAACAAATCAAAATCTAAACATGTTCAAGAAAAGACAAAGAGCACCACATTTAAACCCATAAAATTTGTTAAATCATCTGGGATGGAGAATTCATCTAACTCTACCAACCTATAATTTTTCCAAAATATAAAGGGATTTACATCTGTTGGTACTAAGAAAGTGTCGTTTGAAGAATCAA
This sequence comes from Bidens hawaiensis, assembly GCF_021521415.1. Taxonomy (NCBI): domain Eukaryota; kingdom Viridiplantae; phylum Streptophyta; class Magnoliopsida; order Asterales; family Asteraceae; genus Bidens; species Bidens hawaiensis. The sequence continues at coordinate 567,463 of NW_027491990.1, read as the reverse complement.
AATCTCAACCTGTGATTGACAGTCAAACTAGTGGTTCACCACATAAGTCTTTAGACTCACGTTTATGTTTTAAGTGTGGAGAACCGGGACATGTTGCTAAAAAATGTAGAGCAAAGGTTGATGAGATCAAAGTGTCATTAAATTGTAAGACTGAACTGAGTGTAAAACCAAAAGAAAAACAAATTGATGAAAGTGTTATAATGTATTCGAATATTAATCTGAAGAAAGATGTTCGGGTTGATTCGGATAATGTAACAAACAAATGTGTTGACCGTGCTCAACCAATTTGTTCAAACACTGATTCGGGAATTATACGTGACGGGTACTTAAAGAAGAAAAACAAGAAATCAGTCACCTATTCTCAAGTACCGAATCCGAGTGTTAAATTATCCTTTTCTCCGAAAGTATCAAAGGGAGAGCCCAAGACTAGGCTTGGGCTGCCTTTTTGTACTAATCATTTACTTGTTTGTGCAGAGTTCATCCAGGTCTGGGTCTGCACACAAATGGATTTTGGATAGTGGATGTTCTAGGCATATTACTGGCTACCTCAATCTTCTGAAGAATGTTAAAGATATTCAAGGGGGTTATGTTGCTTTTGCTGGTAACAACGGGGGAATGATTACGAAGGAGGAAGAAGTGTCAAACGGGGATAGTGACGTTTGAAAAAGTAAATTATTGTGAGAAGGTGGATCATAATCTGCTAAGTGTTTCGCAGATATGTGATAAAAAGTTTACCACCATTTTCACAGACAAGGAATGTATTATCCTTCAACCAGGATATACAATTCCTGAAGATATGGTTGTCATGAGATCACCTAGATCAAATGATATTTATGTACTGGACATGAGTAACGATGTATCTGCTTCACCCTCAGCTACTTGTTACATGTCTAAAGCTACTGAAAAGGACTCTATCCTTTGGCATCGACGTATGGGACACATTCACATACGAAAGATGAACTTTCTTATTTCAAACGATTTGGTGGATGGTGTGTCCCTTAAGAATCTCAAGTTCAATGATCATTGTGTCGCGTGCAAGAAGGGGAACAAAAGAAGAAATCACATCCAAGCAAGTCAATCAACACGATTGTTACATCACTGGAACGACTTCATATGGATCTCTTCGGTCCAGTGAATCGTGCCAGTATTGCTGGAGATTTTTACTGCTTGGTAGTGACTGATGATTTCTCACGTTACTCATGGGTGCTATTTATGGGATTGAAAGATCAGACACCTATCTTATTCAGAATCTAATTACGAAAATCGAATCACTTTACAAACTGAAAGTGAGACGAATTCGTAGTGACAACGGAACTGAATTTAGGAATAATGTATTGGATTTCTTCTGCATACAGAAAGGAATTCATCAGGAATTCAGTGCACCTTATGTTCCTCAACAGAATGGTGTATCCGAAAGAAAGAATCGTACACTGATTGAAGCTGCAAGAACGATGCTCGCTGATTCAAAGCTACCCGTTCAGTTCTGGATCGAAGCTGTGAACACAGCATGTTATACTCTGAATCGTGTACTAACAGTAAAGAAGCTCAAGAAGACGATTTACGAGCTTCTAAACAATCGTAAACCAAACTTAAAGTATTTGGAACCGTTCGGGTGTCCATGTACTGTTTTGAAGAGAGAGGCTGGAAATGTTTTATGAAAAAGCCTTTGAAGGGTATTTCTTGGGATACAATTTTCCTAAGAAACGGATCTTCAATATCTCTTCAGGTTTTGTGGAAGAGTGGTACCATGTTGACTGTCAAAGCTATACCATTCCACCTACAGGCAAGGGTCCCGATTGGATGTTCGATTAGACGGTTTATTTAATTCGTTCACTTCAGCTGTTGAAGACATACCTGAAGATTTTATTCGATCTTATTTGGAGGAACAATGTTTTCCAATTCCTAGTTCTTCGTATGTTGATCTGAATGACTCTCCTAACGTATCAGAGACTTCGAATGTTGTTTCTGAGTCTTCCGATTTAGCTAATTTTGTTGATTCATCGTCAGGACCATTAGAGGAAGCTATAGACACTAATGAGCCTATTCTAATTGATGATGACTCTTCAACTGTCTCTTTAGACACGGCTGAGGAAAATATCACCAATCTAGGTGATAACGCATATGTACCTGCCAATCCTTCCTTAAGGATTCATTCTAATCATCCGCAGGAACAGATAATTGGTAATGTACACGACGGGGTTCGTACACGACACCAATTAGTTAATATATGTGATGATCAAGTTGATGGTAATGTATCTCCTACCGAGGATACGATTGTTTGTGCTTATGCGGATTTACACTCTTCGGGTATCCTTAGTATTGCACAATACACCTGCTTCCTATCACAGATAGAACCGACAAGTGTCACAATGGCACACAAGGATCTGTCTTGGGTTGAAGCTATGCAGGAGGAGCTACAACAGTTTATATGACTGGGTGTATGGGACTTAATTGATAAACCCGATCGCGTGAAAAAGGCGATTCCAACTAAATGGGTTTTTAAGTGTGTTGGGTCTATACTTGATGGTTTACACTTAGTTAAGCTTGGTTTTGTGTTTTGTATGTAAACCGGGATCCTTATGGATCGCGGTGGGCTTTAGGCTTTTGTTGGGCTAGTATGTTGGCTACCTTATATATAGATCTCTTTGTATAGCGTTTAGTGGTTCGTTCAATTGGGTTTTTTGCCGTCTAGTATCATTGGTATATTAGACGAGTATTGTAAGCATAGTGCTTAAGCACCCGACGTAAATATAACGTGTGTTTTGAAGCAGTCCTTTGTGTTCTATGTCTTCTTGATATTTCTTCTTGAATCATCTTGTGTTGGATTTCCGCACCAACATCGAGATCAGTTGATATCATATTGAAAGATCTTCCACGGGACTTACAATAGGTATCAGAGCCTTAGACCCATTCAGGCTCGTTATTGTGATATCAACGGATTCAAGATCTAATCGTTTGGTGGTGTTGTCGTTTTCCGACGAGTTATTAATTGGAGAAGAAGAAGAGGGCTAATTCTTGGTAAGAGATTTGGTCAATTCGGAAACAATTCAAATCCCATAATTCACAGGATTCAGTTAGTTGCAAATCTTAATCAATAAATCCAGTTCTCGGGTGAATTTGGGTGTTCTCGGCTACACTTAATAGTTCTCGGCCTTTAAACAAGGGTTTTCGGCTTAAAATCAGGGCTCGGCCAAGAAATAGTGTTCACGATGGTTCTCGGTCAAGATTCGTTGTTCTCGGTCAACATTCAGTTCTCGGTCAAAGATTGTTTTCGGTCAAAGCAAGCTGTGAACTTAGTTGGGCCTGATCAATCCAATTTGGGCTTTGCGTATTCGACTTTAGAGTGCTTCTGGACTTAAAATTACTTTTGGACTGATTAAACTAAAATGGAACAATTAACTAACAGTAATGTGTCATCCAAGGGGACCACCACTTGTGTGCCTCGTCTACTGTCTCATGAGGGGTTCAGCGAGTGGAAATTTCGATTCGAGAAGTATGTTAAGATGAAAGATGCAAAAATCTGGAGAAACATAGTTAGGGGTGTTGGTGCATAGTGTCAGTAGTTCATAATCTAGTGTCTGTAATCGAGTCTGTAATGTTTAATTATGTTTTGTATGTTTAAGCGAAGTTACTGACAAGTTCGCTTAACAGGCGAACTTGTTAGTCAAGCGAAGTTATGGACAACTTCGCCTGAACATGCCAGGCGAAGTTGTCGTGTATTTATATACCAGCTTAAGGCTTGGTTTAGAGTTGGTGGTTTAAGTTCGTTTCAGTAGTTCGAGTTCATTGTAACGTGAGGACGAGAGTCTGTAATAGTGATATTACGTCACGTGTTTGAGTTATAATATATAACGTGTGTTCGGTTATTCGTGTGTTTGTTTGGTTTGTGTTCTATACTCGTAACGATCTACGCAGGGATTCCGCACCTGAGTAGACCGATATATCTCGTGCGATCCGTCCAGGGAACCTACAATTGGTATCAGAGCTTTTGCTCGATTGTGTGGTTCGGGATATTCACGCGGGTATAGAATTCGTCCCGTTTCGACTATTCGCGGGACGTGTTTTCTGTGTTTTTGAGTCAATCTTACCTCCTACTATCGTGTTCAAGCCTTTGCACCTTCAAAAACCTTGTAAAATCCATATTCCAGATCTGCAAAAACGTTCGTGTTCATCAGGCGAAGTTGCCGTCAGGATACGTAGGGTTTCGGCGAAGATATAAGGTTAAGCAAAGTTATCCACAACTTCGCCTACCTTCTCAAGTTCGCCTTACTCAGCGAAGTTCTCTACAACTCCGCTTACCTCCTAAGTTCTCTTACCTTAAGCGAAGTTAATCTTCTGCGAAGTTCTTCAGCGATGTTAATCAGCGGCGAATTTAAGGCTTAAGCGAAGTTATCCGTAACTTCGCCTACAGTACTTTTCAGAAAATTTTTTGTTTTTTTCGGGTTTCTTACTTTTCGGGAAAAATGTCGTCGATTAACATCTCTGAGTTAGTGAAGATGGAAGTTGAAGCAGGGTCAGCTACTAAGGCCCCAAGATTGCTGAAGGGAACCGATTTCGTTGCATGGAAGGATCGGTTCATACAATATGTCAAGTACCAGGATGCGAAGATGTGGGTATGCATCCAGGATGGTTATATTCCACCAGTTATGGAGTATGAAGGTCGTGATCAAATAAAAAAATATAGCAAAATGGAAGAAGAAGAGAAAAAGATGTATGAGGCCGAGAGCAAGGCTCATGCTGCTATTACTATGGCTCTTCCACAAGAGATCCTTCATACGTTTAGAAAGTATACGTCAGCAAGAGAGCTTTGAGAAGCTCTTGAGAACAGATTTGAAGGGAATGTAGGAATCCGTGCTTCGAAGATAAAATTGCTCAAAACCCAGTTCTCAGTCTTCAAGTATTTGAAGAATGAATCTTTAGATGATATTATCAATCGATATTACCATCTGATGACTGAATTGAGCAACTATTCAATTTCCTACCGAGAAGAAGAAATAGTTGAGAAGCTTCTAGATGCTCTCCCACTAAAATGGGAGATGTACACTGTGCTGATGAGGGAAGACAAAGACTTTCCCACATATGATCTAGAAACGGCAGTCAACAAGCTCAGAACCTTTGAGCTTAACATGGTCAGAAAGGAGACACCTATGGATCAGGTTCAAGATCCAGGTATGTATGGAGCTAAAGTCAACACTAGCTCAGGATCGAAGACTGAATCTGCTGCCTACTACTCGAAGGGAGAGTCGGGTGCAAACTCATCACATGAGGGTCATGTGTCAGTCAACACAAATGGTGATGTTTGCTATATAGCAGGTGGATCGAGTGGTTCTCAACCCCAGGTAAGCAAGAGTAGTTACTCTCCAAGTATTCCCAGCAACAACTACTCTAAGATGCCTATGAGTGTCAAGTCTGCTGAAGAGCAGTTTGGTCTCTATGCTTCTTTTATTGCTTCCTATGAGAACTACATTCAAGGGAAGGTTGTTGATCCAGCTATGTTGGATGAAGACTATGACCAGATTGATGCTGATGATCTGGAGGAAATGGATCTGCAATGGCAGATGGCTATGATCGTAAGAAGAGTGAAGCGGTTTATGAGAAAGACCGGGAGAAAGTTTGTCGGTGGAAAGCCAGGGTTTGACAAGGCGAAGGTGAGATGCTACAATTGTCAGCAAAACGGTCACTTTGCTAAGGAATGCAGGAATGAGCGTGTGGAACGAAGTCAGGGTAGGTCTCCACAGCAAAGTGAGGGTAGAAAAGATTATAGTGCCATGATGTCCAGAGAAGATGGTGAATACAACTGGAACCTGCTTTCTAAAGAAACTTTTGAGCAGGCAAATTTGGCAAAGGTAGAAACTGAAGAAAGTGAGAAGGTTACCGGAGAGGAAAAAGCTCTTATGGCAGACGTTAATGACCAGCTCTCCGAGGTATGTTCTAAACTTACATGCTCTAAATGTGAAAACTTGTCTGAGCAATTAGCAACTATAACCGATCAGTATGTTAGGTTGGATGCTGAATTTAAAACCATAAAAGAAGATCATCATTTTACAAAAGCAAGAGAAAGTAGCTATAAAGTCAAAATAAAAGCTTGCGAAAAAGATGTTAAAAGTTAAAAACAAAACTTGCTGAAAAAATTGAAGTGATTGATTTAAGTTATGAAGTTTTGGAAGAAAAAACCAAACTAATTGCTGATAGAGAAAAACAGATTGCTGATCACCAGGTAAAAGTGGTGGAACTGAATAGAAAACTAGAGCAGTTCAGAAATTCTTCTGCTATTCTTGATCACCTTGTTAGTGATCAAGGTTCCTCTGCTAAGAGAGAAGGAATCGGTTATCATGAGGTTCCACCACCTTATAATCACAATTACACTTTTAACCCTAGTGTTCAGAAATCTGTTGATTTTGAGGTTGCTCAGACAGTACCAGTTAAAATAACTTGTAAAGAACCAAATGTTAGCGGAGGCGAAACAAGTTCGCCTGTTTCAAGTGTTAAAATTTCTGATCCAAGTCCAGTCTCATCGGATTCGGATAAGTCATCCTAGTCTGGTAAGGCAAAAGATGAAGTGGTATTACCCGATGGTGGAGAGAAAGATAAGACGAATAAAAAGAGTACTCCACTAAACCCGTACGTCCCACCATATGTGAGACGAACAGGCGGTAATAAAGCCTCGACATCTAAAACACCGGTTGATAAAAAGGTTGTGCATAGGTGTTGTTTTAGGTGTAATCAATTAGGGCACCTAGTTGCAGATTGCCCTCTGAAGCAGCGATTCAGAGGTGTAAGGCCTACTAAAACTGAGAATAAGCCTAATAGTTATTATCATGCTGCTAAAAATGAAAACCATTTAAAATTCAAAAATGTGACTAATTCAGGTTTTCATAGAAACAAATCTCAGTTTTACGCTGCTAATAACCAAACCACAAGCTATAATTCTTTCAATTCACAAAGGTTTGGAAGGCCTCACAATCAATCTTCAAGGAGGTTTCCTAATAGGACTTACATGAATTATCAAGATACTAACTTTGGAAAGCCAAAGTTTGGGATGTATAGATCCAAGACCAATTGGTCTTGGGTCCCTAAATTCTAATCTTTTGCTTTATTGTGCAGGAACAGTTGAACAGGGCTGCCAAAAAATCTTTGGGTTGTAGATAGCGGCTGTTCCCGGCACATGACGGGTAACAAATACTTGTTACACGATTTGAAACCTGTTCAAGGAGGGAGAGTGAGCTTTGCCGGTGAAAGTGGTGGCAAGATTACTGGAATGGGAATGGTGTCAAACGGAAAGATGACTTTGGAGAAGGTTAACTTTGTAGAAGAATTGAAGCACAATCAGCTGAGTGTGTCACAGATCTGTGATAAGGAGTACACCGTTCATTTTACAAAGAATGAGGCGATTGTGTTGAAACCTGGTTTTCAGATACCAGAGGAGTGGATTGTGATGAAGGCTCCACGTGAAAGAAATACATATATTATGGATATGAGATCAACTGAAATGGCCACGGAAGAATCATGCCTTATGACAAAAGCAAGTGAATCAGAGTCCGAATTGTGGCATAGGAGAATGGGACACATTCATCTTCGGAAGATGAACCACATTGTCAGGAATGGACTTGTGCTGGGCGTTCCCTTGAAGAATTTCAATTTTGAAGATAAATGTATAGCGTGCAAGAAGGGAAAGCAGCACAAGAAATCCCATCTCACCAAGAAAGTCAATTCAATTGCCAGTACTCTAGAATTGCTTCACATGGATCTCTTCGGTCCCGTGAATGCAAAAAGTCTAGGAGGTACTTCTTATTGCTTGGTGATCACTGATGACTACTCACGATATTCGTGGGTGTATTTCCTGAAATCAAAAGACGAAACGGCTCAGATGGTGAAGAATTTGATTACCAAAGTTGAGAACGTTATGGATAAAAGGGTTAAGTTCATCAGGAGTGACAATGGAACGGAGTTCAAGAATTTTGAGATGGAGATCTTCTGCCTTCAGAGAGGGATTGAACACCAATACAGCGCTCCGTATACACCGCAACAGAATGGAGTGGTTGAAAGGAAGAACAGAACATTAATTGAAGGAGCCAGAACAATGCTGGCTGATTCAAAGCTTCCTGTGGTGTTTTGGGCTGAAGCTGTTGCTACAGCCTGTTATGTTTTGAATAGAGTCTTAACTGTTAAAAGACTTGGTAAAACGTGTTATGAGCTTATGCATGGGAGAAAGCCCAACTTGAGTGGTCTTGAACCATTCGGGTCCCCTTGTTCGATTTTGAAGACAAATTCTACATTTGGTGAAGTAGCCGATGAAGGAATCTTAGTCGGTTATGTTGTTGGGACTCCCAACAGACGTGTCTTTAATACATCGACCAGCAAGGTTGAGGTGGTGTGTAACACCGATATCACAAGTTACCAACCGCCAAAACCAAGCAACGGACCTGCTGAGTTTTTCGACTACGTTAAACTTTTTAAGTCTTTTAACATACCGTATTTGGATGTTGCTGAAGAAGAAGAGAGAGTTGCTACGAAGATGATCCTTGATGAGGAAGAAAACCTATTGCAAAGACAGCTGATCGATAAATGTCAACCTTCCTCATCAAATGCTGTCGATACCCCTGCTGCCTCGACTGAAGAAGAATTTTTCAATCCATTTCACTCTCAGCATGAAACAACCATTGACGAGCTCTCTTCTAACTTGGAAGACAATTTGCAGTTTGGTTCTGTTCCGACCACGAGAATTCATAAAGATCACCCTTTGGAGAATGTGATTGGTGATGTGTCCTCCGGTGTACAAACAAGACGGAGTTTGAATGAGCACACCTGTGTTTACACAAGCATCAAGGAGACAGGGATAATCAACGAATGCTTGTACACCTGCTTTATCAGCCAGATTGAACCGAAGAATTATCAAATGGCTCTCAAAGACAGCTCGTGGGTCGAAGCTATGCAAGAAGAGTTGGCTCAATTCTAGAAAATGGAAGTTTGGACTTTGGTTGAAAAACCGAAGCATGTGCATGCGATAGGCACAAAATGGGTGTTTAAGTGCAAGAGAGATGAGAAAGGGATTATCATAAGAAACAAGGCGAGGCTAGTCGTTAAAGGTTTTAATCAACAAGAGGGGATTGATTATAATGAAGTGTTCGCTCCTGTCGCAAGGTTGGAAGCCATTAGATTGTTTTTGGCATTCGCTTCTTATAAGAAGATGAAGGTATTTTAGTTGGATGTGAAGAGTGCGTTTCTGAATGGGAAAGTTGATGAGGTAGTGTATGTTGAGCAACCTCCGGGTTTTCCTGACCCAGACTTTCCTGATCACGTGTACAAGTTAAGCAAGGCATTGTATGGACTACATCAGGCACCTCGTGCCTGGTATTCAACTTTATCAGATTACTTGCTTGAAAATGGGTTTGAAAGAGGGAAGATTGATAGCACGTTGTTCGTTAAGAGAGAAGGAAGCGACTTCCTGCTGGTGCAAGTCTACGTGGATGACATTATCTTTGCTGCATCTAAAGTCTCCATGTGTCAGGAGTTTGAGGCCGTCATGAAGAAAAGGTTTGAAATGAGTGCTATGGGTGAACTAACTTTCTTTTTAGGATTGCAGGTTGATCAGAAGAAGGATGGGATGTTCATTCATCAGACCAAGTATGTCCATGATGTGCTCAAACGCTTCAAGATGGAGGACAGCACTCCATTCGACACTCCAATCTGCGTCAATCACAAATTGGGTGCTGAGTCAGACGGTTATGCAGATGTGGACCTAACTCAGTATCGGGCTATTATAGGTTCTTTAATGTACTTAACTGCTTCTAGGCCTGATATAATGTTTGCTGTTTGTCTTTGTGCTCGTTTTCAGGCAAACCCAAAGGAATCTCACATGAAGGGTGTGAAGAGGATCTTGCGGTATCTCAAGGGCAAACCGAAGCTGGGGTTGTGGTACCCGAGAGGAGGAGACTTGGAGCTAGTCGCTTACACAGATTCTGATTATGGAGGGTGCAATCAGAGTCGGAAGTCAACAACTGGAGGATGTCAGTTTCTTGGTGGCAGATTGGTGTCGTGGCAATGCAAGAAGCAGACTTCAATCGCAATTTCAACCTGTGAAGCAGAATACATGGCAGCATCCAACTGCTGCTCCCAGGTTCTTTGGATTCAACAACAGTTGCGCGACTATGGTCTGAATTTCTTACTTACTCCTATTTGCATTGATAACACAGCTGCTATCTCAGTAACTAACAATCCCGTGAAGCATAGTAAAACTAAACATATTGACATACGTCATCATTTTATACGGGATTGTGCTGAGAAGAAACTGATCGTGCTTGAAAAGGTGGATACGCTTGATAATTTCGCTGATCTTTATACTAAAGCGTTTGACAAAACAAGATTTCAAAACCTTATCGAGCTGAATGGGATGATCAATCCCGAGTAACCATGCTTTTCATGTAAAAAAAAAAAAACGTCACTATCGCTTAAAATATGTCGGTTACCTCAGTTTGAAGGACTTGTCTTCGGATATGTTTTGGTCCTCATTTTCTACTTGTAGATTTTGAGGATAGCCATTAACCAGATGACTGAAAGTGACCGGGGCGGTTTATGATGAGTTTTCATTCTTTCGCTTAAAATTAGTCGACCATACTTAGTTAGAAGGACACATACTAGTATGTGGTCGGTCCATCTGATCCATTGGATCTTCGGGATAGCCGTTTACCTGAAGACTTTGTTTTGGTCGGGGCGATTAATGTTAAAATTTTTTTTAAGAGGGAAATGAAATTATTTTTCAAGTCTACTACTTCGTAAGAAGTTCGTTTGCTATGTTTAACAGAAAATTGATCCAACCTTGGAAAATGTTGGATATACTGATTCTGTGTCCTTAACTAGTGAAGTTATTAGGCTTAAAAGGCTTTAGGACAGTCATTGTATGTCATGATAACTTTTTATGTTGCGTAAAAGTAGATGTGATACAAACTAAATCTACTCGATTTTACGTGGAAACTCCTTAAGAGTTTTGCATGTCTTCATATATATCTTTCCGAATGATAGGCAGAAAAGCGATTACCCAGTCATACACGAGCCCGTAAGTGTTCTGATCCCCGTGAAGATAGCGTTTCAAGAAACTGCAGTGATCTAGATTCGGGACTTGCAGTTATTCACTACTCTGAAGTCTATGTAAATGTTTATCATAAAAAAAAAAAAAAAAAATTGTGGGTTATTGAAACATTCTATAGCTGAAAATGTCAAGACTTCTCAATCATGGAGTAAGAGAGAGAACGGGAACCAGATGAAGAGTACTTACAAACTTAATCAGACACTAAGGGTCGAAGTCAATTCGGGGTGACTTGGGGAAAGCCAAATACGCTTTGAGAATAGATAGGAGGCATCATAATCTCTGAGTTGTTGCCCACTTAATTTTTGAGCTTAATTGAACTTAACTCGTATCACAGAAACGATGAAAACCATCTTAAGTTATTTACCTGCTTACAACCTGTCTCTATATGTCATAATACAGCTAAACACGGATCTATGTGACAGTCACGTAATTAGTATGATTCATGTTCGGATCTTTTCTAAAACGTAGTAGCCCCTATCGAGACTGAAATTTGATCCCTTATACTTTAATTGTTAAAAGTTTTCTTCTTAGGTAGTTTTATAATTTTGTATCTGGTTACTTGGACTTGATCGTGTTATTTGATTCTTAAAGGGAAGTTTTAAAAGTTAATTGCAAAATGTTCAAATTATAAGGGTTGATTTTGTAAATATAGGCGATGTTGTTAAACAGGCGAACTTGTGAATAACTTCGCCTGTATAACTTCGCCCCTATATAAGGGGATTTTCAAAAGTCATTCGTTCATTAATTTCATTATCAGCGAACTTATCCTCCGACTTTTCAGCGAACTTATCTGAAATCTCGGCGAACTTGTCGTTTCGTTTCATCTTTGTTCTTTTTTCTCTCAGTTTCCGTTACGATTCAAGGTTCGTGGTGTCGACATATCGTATAACACATGTTCTTTCTTGTTTATCTAAGGTCGTGTCGAACCGTTACGAAACCTCGGACCGTCGGATTTTTGAAACCATTTTTCAAACTTGTTTTTACGTGGTTGTGAACAACTTGAACGTCTAGACCATCATAAAATCGAGTTTTACGGAGTCCACAATCGTTAAATTCGCCAACGGCACTTCGTTCGAAATCCTTACTGTCGCCGATTCAGATTCAGGCGAACTTAAGGTTTAGGCGAAGTTATCCGTAACTTCGCCTGAGGCGATGTTGTGGTGAGGCGAAGTTATCATTAACTTCGCCTGGACCTTTTAATTTTTTAATTATTAGCCGAACTTAAAGATGAAGCGAAGTTGTTCCTAATTTCGCCCTAACTTTAACTTCGCCTATACAGATTTTATCACAACTTCGCACATGGTAACAAGCGAACTTTTGGTACGCCTTAATGTTTATCTAACTTGGTTCGTTTGTTGCAGATATGGCTGCAGTAGCAGGTGCTGGAGGTGCTGGAGGTGACGATGGAGATAATCAGAGGCAATTCTTCCCGGGTCACAACATGTTCATCACCTTAGACCCGGAAGCGAGTGGTGTGGAGGATTACCGCGAGATAATCACATTCCTCCTTCGCTCGAGGATATTCCACGCAATCACTACGACTCTGCCGATTTCCTTACCCAATATTGAGGATTTCTGGCAGACGGTGGAATACGATTGCCGTGTTGAGCTCCCGGTTATGAGAGCAACCATCAATAATCAAGAAGTTCAGTTCTCATCTGAACAAATACGGGTGGCGTTACGATTTGGAGAGGAGACTAGGGATGACCCTACGGAGTTTGTTGCTCCATTTCGAGATGGAGCATTTCTAAGAATGGGCTATTCTGGTCCATTGGGCGATACACAATGGAGGAAGGGTTTCCTACTTGATCAGTGGCGCTTCCTCATGCACGTTATGATTGTCTGCATGTCTGGGAGGAAGGCGGGCACTGATGGTATGGGTGCGACCATGCAGTCCGCAATGACTGCTCTGACTTATAACAAACGTTATCGCTTTAGTCAGATGGTCTTTTACGAAATTGATAGACAGAGAAGAGCGATGGCCCGTGAGAGGTTCATCATGTATCCAAGATTCATTCAGATGATCTTGAATCATGTTGCTCCCACGTTGCCTCAACGACGCCCAATACGATACGTGGAGAATGTGAGCAAACGTATCTTCGCTCAATGCCGTACATCCAGTGCGAGGAGCAAGCCTGAACTGCGTCCAAGGCATACTCCACTCTTTGGGTACTTAATAAACCCGGGGTATGTGCCAGCTCGTGGGGATGAGTTCAGAGACCCTCAACCACGACAGGTAGGAGCAACTCAAGATGTACCTACTGTGCATGTTGTGTCGGCTGAGGAGGATGTAGACCTTGATGCTGCATTTGGCGGCCAAGGATTCTTCGATATGGACCGGTTTGATCCGCAAGAAGAGGTGCAGGTCTCTGCTGCACAGGTTCGGGAAGTGAATGTCACTAGAGCAGCTACGACGGTGGCTGACTCAGATCTTGATGATGTTATGGATGAAGCGAGAAGGATGTTGGTGACACGAGAAAGGACGTTAGGGAAGAGGAAGAGGACAGTTGATGATACTGAGTCAGAAGAAGAAGAAGAGGATATTCACAAGTTGATTAGACGGTCAAGACGGGAAAGGACAGGTGCAGGTATGGGAGCTGGAGAGACTTCAAGAGTTGTACGTTTCGCTCCATCCGCACTGTCAGGTATGTCGATTGTTCCTACATCACTACAGGTCACAGGTTTAAGCGCCGCGGATGTTCCCGTGGTGGCTACATCAGCTGTCGGCATCCCATCAATCACTACTATCCAGCTGACGACTCCGGAGATTGTGTCTTTACCACCTCCAACGCTTACTCCTTCAGAGGTGGTGGCACAATTTGTAGAGTCGACAGTCGTTGCAACTGCAGGGTTGTCGGTCACGATACCACCTGCGGTTACGTCCACAACTGCTTCTGATGTCCCGGTTACATTCGAGATCCCTGCTGAGTATACTTAAGACACATCTAACATGAGGTTTGATTTCGATGCAACCCTCTCAGACTCGGAGAGAATAGCTACACTTGAACGGGTCGTGGCAGAGCAATCGAGGATAAACTTTATCCAGACCCAGGCTATTCAGCGCCTTGTAGCAGAGAATCAACTACAGTCGTCCCTCCTGATTGAACATGGGAGAATTATAGATGCTATGAAGGAGTTCTTGGCATCTCAGGGGGAGACAGGCTGTAAAGGCGACGAGTTAAGGACAAAGAAGAGGAATGACAAAGACGATGATCCCAATGCATCGAAAGATGCAGGTGGTGAGTTGCCAAGAACTACTCAAGCTCTTGGGACTTCCACAGCTCAGGGGGAGTCTGCAGGTGCAGTTGGTGGTGATGAGGTGGTGATGGTTGATGATGAAGATGATGTGATTGATGCTTTGAAAGAACTAGATGATGATATGCTAGATGATGATGTGATGTTTGATGATGATGTGCTGCCTATTGAGGAGATTGAGAAGATTGGCGCACAGATTGTGATTGAAGAAGATGTTGAAGAAGGTGAAATAGTAGAAGAAAATGTTGAACACGAGATCCCAGATATTGAGAAAGCCGATATAGGTAATGAGATGGAAAATGATGAGACTGAATGGGAAGAGCAGCCTAGGTGGAAGGAAGGCTATGCTCAGTGGTTCGTCAAAACGAAGAAACCAGCGGTCCCTACAATGTTTAAGAAGAGTTACAATATTAAAGGCTATGCCGAAACGAAGAAAGGGATTATTTGCTGGATCTATGATGAGCAGTTGAAGCTCTTTGTGATTAAACGGTATGATGGCGTTCAGTATTTTAAAAGAATGTTAAGGTCGTTGAATACACTGCCGGAATGTGAAGTGAAAGACTTAGCCAGATTGGGGTTAATCAATCGAAATGACGATAATATGGCTAGAGTCATTGAGAAAATTGTATGGAGAAAGAGTATAAAAGAAAAGAAGTTTGAGCTGTGGAAACCGCAGAAGGGAAAACTTGTTGAAGACAAGGATAGAGGTTTGAGAGCTGATGGAAAACCTTGGATGGTCATGAAGTATAAACCGATCCGGTGCCTTAAAGAAGTACCGATGAAGCTAATGCCCAAGGATGTGCTTAAAGACCTAAAGTGGTGGTATGTGGATTGTGAGACAGCAGAGGCGGTGATGGAAGACGAGGATGAACAGGAGCTCCTAAGAGTTTACGATCCGATGCATTTGGTAAACTTATCGCAAGCTGATCTGAAGGTGCTTAATGAGAAGAAAATCTTTTATATTCCTGCTTGGAAGGACGAAGCGAGGAAGTATCAAAGAGTTGTGTCAGTTTGTGTTAGAGAAGGAGTGCATGCGTGAAAAGACAAGATTGAAGATTACGAGACAAGTGCTTAAAGATCAAGATATGAAGCTACTGCCAAGGGGGAGTCTGTTGGTGCATAGTGTCAGTAGTTCATAATCTAGTGTCTGTAATCGAGTCTGTAATGTTTAATTATGTTTTGTATGTTTAAGCGAAGTTACTGACAAGTTCGCTTAACAGGCGAACTTGTTAGTCAAGCGAAGTTATGGACAACTTCGCCTGAACATGCCAGGCGAAGTTGTCGTGTATTTATATACCAGCTTAAGGCTTGGTTTAGAGTTGGTGGTTTAAGTTCGTTTCAGTAGTTCGAGTTCATTGTAACGTGAGGACGAGAGTCTGTAACAGTGATATTACGTCACGTGTTTGAGTTATAATATATAACGTGTGTTCGGTTATTCGTGTGTTTGTTTGGTTTGTGTTCTATACTCGTAACGATCTACGCAGGGATTCCGCACCTGAGTAGACCGATATATCTCGTGCGATCCGTCCAGGGAACCTACAAGGGGACCCCAAATCATCACGTATCAACGTGAGAACTCAACTAAAGTTGTTGTGAAGCCTATTGCTATGTACAATGATGATGATCTTGCTAAAATTGAAGAGGATGAAAAGGCTCTCTGAACCTTAACTATGGCACTCTCACCTGAGATTGCTCTGGGTTTTAGAGAACTTCAATCTGCTAAGGAGTTATGGGAGGCGTTAATTGAGGTGTATGAAGGAAACGAAGACATGAAAAGAAGTCGCCAAGACCTGCTGCGACAGAAATTCAATATGTTTAATCATGTTTTGGGAGAGTCGTTGGAAACTCAACTTCAAAGGTTCATAGCTCTTGTGACTGAGATGAGATCTGCAAGCATCTATCTGGCAACTTATGAAATAAACAACAAGTTAGTGAACTCACTGCCCAAAAGTTGGGATATGAATGTTGCTGTTATCAAGAAGACAAAAGATCTCAACAGAATGTCTATTTCTAAGATGATGGCTACTATTATGACAAGCAACGTGCAATAAACCATGCAAACTCCTATAGTGCAGTTGGGTACAACGTTGCTTCCAACAATGCCCTCATCTCACAAGACAGCTCTCAATGTTTAAGGCCACTCAGCAACTTCCACCTCAAGGAAACTTTCGAATGTTTAAGTCCACTCAGGGCCAATCTTCTTCCATCCCATCTCAACCAGCTCCAGCATTTTTTACTAAATTTGCTCAATCTCCGGTTGATAATGGAAAACCTCTGTCATCTGGCGTTGCTCCTGGTCAGAACTCCAGTTAGATTCCCTCTATTCCAAAAGAAACTCAAGAGAACATAGCTCTAATGGCGGGGTTCATGAACTGCTACAATGCATTTCTAGCTGGTGATCTGATTCAACCCGTTGTTGCTGTTGAGCTTGATCAAATCCATCCAGATGATGTTGAAGAAATGGATATCTCTTGGCAAATTGCCATGGCAGTGTTTCGGGCCAAGAAATTCACTAAGAGAACGGGAAGGAACAATTGGAATATGCTGAACAATTAGAAGGTGGGTTTTAACAAGGACACTCTGAGATGCTATAACGATCACGAGCCGGGTCACTTTGCTCGTGAATGTACAAACCCAGCAAAGGAAGGAAACACGGAACGGGCGCTGGTTCCAGTGGGAAATGCTAGAGGAGAAGTTGGGGGTAGTTCGGTAAATGGTAAAAGAGGTTTGGTTGCTCAACAATTTTCCTGGGTTGATTAGATGGCTAGTCTCAACATTGGCAAATAGACCGCCAATTATGCTCACGTTGAGGATGCTGAGGAAGAAAATGCTGCTGAGGAGCAAATCAAGGAACTTCAATTCGCATTCATGGCCTTCACTTCTCCCAGCTTATCTGAGGTAAGCTTTCAACCATGTTCTCAAGATTGTGTTGATAAAATTAATTTTTATAAACTCCACAATGATAACTTGATTAGAGACATGGAAAGAGTGAAATCTGAAAATTTTAAACTTAAGAAAAATGAAAAAGCTTTCTTAGATAAAATAGAAGCAAACCAAAAGGATTTTTGTAAGCTTAAATCTGAATTAAGCATAAAGTGTTGTCACCACCTAGATGCCAAGTAGGAAATTGCTGAATTAACCGCTAAACTGGAAGCCTCCAAAATAGAGATTTTGAATTTAAATGCTAAATTTGAAAGAGCTGAACTTGATTTCAAAAAATTCGAGGGTTCCAGTAAAGTAGTTAGTTTAATGATTGATAATCAGTTATGGTGGAAGGAAAACGAAGGTGAGGGCATAGGATATAGTCGGGTACCCCCACCTTACAATGACAACTATGTTCGACTTCCTGTCACCAAAGAACCAGAAGAAAAGGTACAGGGCATGAAGTACGGTCAACAAGATAAGAATGACAAGTCTGATCCTGTGAATACAAATGTATCCTCTTCAGGAGTGAACGATTCAATCGTGTTTGCTTCATATGCAGAGAAAGTAATTGTTGAGGAATGGACTGATGAGGATGATGACTCTTGCATTTTGTTTAATAAAGACATTAATTCTGATATTTCTTTAAAACTGCCTGTTTTGAATTCTGTTAGTTCAACTGTTTGTGTGGGCTCTGATTTTAAGAGCAAAGACAATTGTGTGGTTAACTCTGTTAAAACTGTGAAATCTGATGATGTGATTTTTAATACGAAAAATAAAAATAAAAAATTTGCTAAAAACTACCCACCACCCAAGTTCATTAAAGAGGGATGCTCAAATGAACAAAAGGGTGTCGAACAAAACAACATGTCTAATGGTAAACATCAAGCTAAGTGACCTGACCCACACAATAGGACAAGACAAAAGGTTCACCACAATGATTTTTATATAAAACGTCAAACTTGTTATCATTGTGGGATTCCTGGTCATATTGCTAGAAACTGTCCACATCGTCCATATGTTCCTTACTATGGATTTTATCAGAGGAATATGTCTCGTGATACCTATCGACGAATTTCGGGCATCATAAGGCAAATCCCTCTGACGATGATTGGAACAAGAACAAATCTGGTAGGTTTAGTCCTCATCAGACCAAGCCTAACATATTTAGTAGAGGTGATAGAAATCATGATTCGACTTCAAAAACTAACTCGATTTCTAAATCACGGCCTGTCGGGAGAACAAATTCGTCTGTTCCCTCTACACGCAAACCAGAGACTGAACCATCCATTCGTACAAATAATAGTAAATCTTACAATGGTAAACATAAATGGATGCCTTAGTTTTCAGTAAAGAAGGTTTCTTCTTCCATTTTAGATAATCGAGAAGATATGTCATGGCAGCCCATAACGAGTGTAGATGAGTTAGGTGTACCCAGTGTTACTATGGACTAGGTGCCAAAGTCTAATTAATCCCGCACTTCATGCAGGAGCAGCTATGGACGAATATCATCAGACCTTGGTATCTTGATAGTGGTTGTTCCAGGCACATGACAGGAGACATTTCCCAGCTACACGACATTCAAATTTTTAATGGTGGGTATGTGTCCTTTGCGGATGGAGAAAAAGGGAAGATCACGCAGAAGGGTACTGTAAGTAACGGTGTTCTAAAATTCAAAAATGTTAATTTTGTTCCAGAGCTGAAGCACAGTTTGTTGAGCGTGTCACAAATCTGTGATAAAGGGTTTTCAACTCATTTTACTAAGAAAGAGTGCTTGATTTTGAAACCCGGTATCATTATACCAGAAGACTAGATTCTTGTTCGATCACAAAGAAAAGATAATGCTTACGTGATCGACATGAACAAAAATGTTCCTGATGAAATAACCTATTTGTTTTCAAAAGTGTCTGAACATAATGCCATGCTTTGGCATCGTCGTCTTGGTCATTCTAATATGAAAAATCTGAATCGTTTTGCTAAAAATGATTTGGTACGTGGATTACCCGTTAAAGATTTTGTTACTATTGAAAAATGTGTGGCTTGTGCTTTAGGTAAACATCATCGAAAAACTCATAAGCCAAAATTGATTAATACCATTTCATCAGTTTTTCAACTATTGCATATGGACCTTTTTGGTCCGCTTCATGTTTTGAGTCTTTCTCACAGCTCTTACTGTCTTGTTATTACTGATGACTACTCACGGTTTACTTGGGTGTTTTTCTTGTCAAATAAGAGTGAAACGGCAGAACTGATCAAGAGATTTGTGGTGCTTATGGAAAATCAGCTGAATCTGAAACTGAAAGGAATTCGTTGTGACAATGGTACGGAATTCAAGAATGCATCATTGAACTATTTTTGCTCAGAAAGGGGGGTGCTCCGTCAATACGGTTCAGCTCGGACACCACAGCAGAATGGTGTGGCTGAAAGGAGAAACAGAACTCTTATCGAGGCGGCAAGGACCATGCTGTGTGATTCTAAACTGCCATTATTCTTCATGGCAGAAGCTATCAACACGGCCTGTTATGTTCAGAATCGGGTGTTAATTAACAAATCAAAAATGAAAACTCCATATGAGATCGTTTATGGTCATAAGCCTACTGTTGCACACTTCAGAGCTTTTGGTTGTCCGTGTACTCTACTGAAGCTCGAGTCTACTCCGAAGTTTGGGGCCAAAGCTGATGATTGTTATTTTGTTGGTTATGCTGGTCACACCGCCTACAGAGTCTAGAATAAGTCAACTAAACAGATTCTAGAATCCTATGATGTTTGTTGGTTGGAAGAAAACGAGACTGATGCTCATGTTGGTCCGGACTGGTTATTCGATTACAATGAACTGTTCAAACCGTTCAATGTGTTTCCGGTCATCAACACAGAAACTTCAGGTGGTGCTACAGCAGATACTGAGAAAGAAGACCCACATGCAGTATCTCACATCTCTCCTATTTTGGATGATGATGTCACAGAACCACTTGATGACAACCCACCCGCGTCTGTCAGTCAACTGAAAGAAGTTATGGAAACTGTGCATTCTCCAAATTCTTCAGAAAATGCTTCAACAGTTGAGGGGGAGAGTCCTACTCGTCAAATCTTCGGGAGCACCTTGTTTCTTGATGTCATTCCAAATGAATACGTTGTCAGCACTTCGTACTCACACAGTACAGCAGCTTCTGGATGGAAGAATCCCCTCACTGAAGTTGATGAAAATTTATGAAATTTATCTCCTACTGGAGATGTTCCCGAACAGCCGATTCCGACAAGAACTCAATGAAATCATCCTATTGAGAATGTTATCGGCCCTCTTGAAGCAGGTGTGTCCACCAGAAGTCAGACAGGACACATAAATAGTTGTTTGTTTTCTTGTTTCATTTCTCAGATTGAGCCGAAGTCGGTGGAAATGGCTCTTCTAGATCCAAGTTGGGTGGATACCATGCACGAAGAGTTGAATCAGTTCGATAAACTGAAAGTGTGGAGGTTAGTTGAACTGCCAGAGGGAAAGATAGCACTAGATACGAGATGGGTTGTCTGAAACAAGCAAGATGACACGGGAGTTATTTTTAGAAACAAGGCACGGTTAGTCGTTCGTGGTTTTCGTCAGGTTAAAGGTCTAGACTACACCGAAGTATATGCTCCTGTAGCTAGACTTAAGGCCATTCGGATTTTTCTGGATTATGCGTCTTTCATGGGTTTCACGGTATATCAGATAGATGTTAAGACCGCGTTTCTGTATGGCGAAGTTAAGGAAGAGATTTACGTGGATCAGCTACCGAGGTTTGTAGACTCTAAGAATCCCAATCATGTCTATAAATTGGATAAAGCATTGTACGGTCTTCACCAAGCTCCTCGGGCGTGGTATGCTACGTTGACGACACATCTTCTGGGTCATGGCTATACAAGGGGGACCATTGATCAAACTCTGTTCCTTAAAACCGTCGGGAAAGATTTGATTCTGGTTCAGATTTATGTGGATGATATTATCTTCGGGTCTACCAGTGCTGAACTGTGTTCAGAATTTTAAGAGGTTATGAAAAAAAGATTTTATATGAGCTCGTTGGAAGAGATGACAACATTTCTAAGATTGCAGGTTCGTCAGAGTTCGACGGGAATTTTGCTGCATCAAGGAAAGTACGTTGAAGATACGCTTGCAAAATTTGAACTGCAAGATTCCAAGAGTGCCGCCACTCCAACGGCAGAAAGGCCTCTTCTGTCGTCTGATCCTGAAGGGAGTCCCATAGATCAAACGTACTATCGATCGATGATCGGGTCTCTGATGTATCTCACCGCCAGTCGTCCCGACATCATGTTTGCAGTCTGTCAATGTGCTCATTTCCAGGCTAATCCTAAACTCTCTCATTTAATTGCTGTTAAACGCATTAACAACAAACGGTGTCTACTTCGACTGCCGAGGCGGAGTATGTTGTAGCTCCTCCTGCCAAGGCGGGTCAGTCAAGCTCATGTGCCTCCGAGAAGATTGCCCATATTCTTGTTATGCAGGAACAATTTTCCAGAATAAGGGAAAGGGGGTCGTACTGAAAGCTGAACCAGTAGACGTCCAAGCGTTGCAACGTCGAGTCTTTGAGCTCGAACAAGACTCAGTTGTCAAAGACGTACGTATTCAAGAACTTGAAGCTAGTAATACTGATAAAGATTCCAAGATTAAAGAGCTTCAGTCTGGTATGGGAGAATTAACTGCCATATATCTAGACCTCCAACAAAAACTTGTTCAGAAATTTGGATATGAATTCAAGAGCGGTGCTGATGTAACTTCAAAGACTCCCAATGTAGATCAAGGTGGCAGTTCTGGTGGTCGTCCTGTTGAAAACATATATGAATCCGAGACATTGAAACAATACATATCTGCACCTCCAATGACAGATGAGAAGTCGGATCGACTCCAAAAGAAGATTATGATTATGAAGAATTCAAATCAGAATATTGAATCCTCCGATCATCCTGATAGATTTATTATTACTTTTAAAAAGGGCTTTTCAGACAAATATGGTGATCGTTCTAGGGTTATGTGTTGGGGATTTGATGCTGAAAAGAATATGTGGTGGGTTAAACGAAGGTCTGGGAACACCGAGTACTACAAGAAGATGAAAGATTTTGGATCTTGGACAAAGGTGGATCTTAGTGACCTCATCAATGCACCATTCCACAATCCAACTAATGTTAAAAAAGGAATTGATTTCTGGAACTTCCTCAGGAGCCAAGTGGATAGAGGCTTTCCGAAGATGACAACTGCCGAATCATTCTTGAAGAAAGCTAAAGGTGTAAAGGATCCAAAGACAAGAAAAACCATGGTAAACGTGATGTGGCCTACAACAAAGAAGGCTACTCATATTCCTGTACCTGATGAAACTTTAAAGAATATGAGATTCTGGATGTTCGACAGTATGACTGCTACCGTCGTCATACGTTTACAGAAGGGTAAGGAGCAATACATATTTGTTGATCCAAAGGATTTACTCAAGCTTGGAGAACGAGATATCAAGACCCTCAGCAGATTTCAAATCATTGCTAATCCAATCTTTGAAACTGCAGCAAAGGAATACACCAGAATGGAGGCTTCTATTATCAGAACTGGTTATTGGGCAGGTGGTCTAAAGGATGCTGATGTTGATATTATGGAGTACGATCAAAGAACTAAGCTACAAACCAAGGGGGAGATTGTTGGGTCTATACTTGATGGTTTGCACTTAGTTAAGCTTGGTTTTGTGTTTTGTATGTAAACCGAGATCCTTATGGATCTCGGTGGGCTTTGGGATTTTGTTGGGCTAGTATGTTGGCTACCTTATATATAGATCTCTTTGTATAGGGTTTAATGGTTCGTTCAATTGGATTTTTTGCCGTCTAGTATCATTGGTGTATTAGACGAGTATTGTAAGCATAGTGCTTAAGCACCCGACGTTAATAATAACGTGTGTTTTGAAGCAGTCCTTTGTGTTCTGTGTCTTCTTGATATTTGTTCTTGAATCATCTTGTGTTGGATTTCCGCACCAACATCAAGATCAGTTGATATCATATTGAAAGATCCTCCACGGGACTTACAAAGTGCAAAAAGGACGACCGCGGGGTAATTGTGAGAAATAAGGCACGATTAGTCGTTCTTAGTTACAATCAACAAGAGGGCATAGATTACACCAAAGTATATGCTCCGCTTGCACGACTGGAAGCTATACGTATCTTTCTTGCCTATGCAGCCTATAAAAATTTTAAGGTTTATCAAATGGAAGTGAAATCGGCGTTCTTGAATGGAGCTATTCATGAGGAAGTATATGTGAAGCAGCCTCCCAGTTTCGAGGAACCTGACTTTCCAGAGCGTGTTTACCAATTAAACAAGGCTCTGTATGGTTTACATCAGGCACCGAGAGCCTGGTACAGAACGTTGGCTGACCATCTGATTGAAAGTGGATTCAGGAGAGGGACTGTGGATTGTACTTTATTTTATAAGAACGTGGGTGATGATTTGCTCCTCGTCCAAATCTATGTGGACGACATAATTTTTGGTTCGACAAACGACAGCTTGTGTAAAGATTTTGAAAAGACGATGCAAACCAAATTCGAGATGAGCTCGATGGGGGAGATGAACTTTTTCTTAGGATTGAAAGTTCACCAGTCGGATTCCGGGATTTTTATCCACCAGACCAAATACGTGAACGATGTCTTGAGCCGATTCAAGATATCCGACGGCAAAATTCCTTCGACACCTCTTCCCGTGGGTCACAATTTATCACCGGATGAATTAAAGGATACCGTATATCCAACCTTATATTGAGCTATGATCGGATCTCTCATGTATTTGACTGCTTCGCGACCTGATATTATGTTTGTTGTTTGTTTGTGTGCTAGGTACCAATCGAGTCCCCGAGTGACTCACCTGGCGGCAATAAAGCGCATCTTACATTATATGAGGGGAAATCCAGACATCGGGTTATGGTACCCCAAAGACGATAAGTTCGATCTCACCGCTTTCACTGATTCGGACTACGGAGGATGCAAAATCAACTTCAAGTCTACAACTGCGGGATGTCAATTTTTAGGAAACCGGCTTGTTTCCTGGCAGTGTAAGAAGCAGACAACGGTCTCAACTTCAACAGCCGAAGCAGAGTATGTGGCGGCCTCGAGTTGCTGCTCACAGATTCTCTGGATCCAGCAACACTTGCGGGATTATGGCTTGAAGTTTCTTACTACTCCCATTTATATAGATAATTCTGCTGCAATTTCAATCACCAAAAATCCGGTTCACCATTCGAAACCCAACACATTGAAATCCGTTAATACTTTCTACATGATTGTTTTGAAAAGAAATTAATTTCAATTGATTAAATTCACACGGATTTTCAAAAGGCTGACCTTTATACCAAAGCGTTTGACAAAATGGTTTAAAAATTTTGAAAGATATTCAAAAGCTTGGTTTATTTATTTCTTGTTTTAGTTCAGTTTTTGTTGTTTTTAGGGGAAGAAAATATAAAATCCAAAAATATTTTGTTTTCAGTATGTACAGAGAAATTTAAAAACTCCAAAAACATTCAAATATTGAAAAATTCAAAAACATTGAAAAATGCTCCTCAAAATGAGTTTTGAAGCAAAAAGGGAAAATGATAGTACATTGATGGGATTGATCTAGTACATGAATAAACTAGATTAAAAATTACCGTAAGGCCAGCAATATGATATGCAAAGATAGGCTTGACAGACTATATAGAAAATGATAAGATATAAAGATAATGAATGCCGAACCTAGCGGAAATACATCTTGAAAGATTGATACTAAATCTGATTTAAAGAAAAATCAAAAATCAAAATGATTACTGTGTGTGCATGCTTTCATTTTTGAAGAAAATTCTGCTTTGTTTTTATTGTATTTTGCAAAGAAATTCAACTTTATTTTTTTCTTTATTTTTATTCAAATATTGGATCCTCTCCTGCGCGATAAGATTATCCGACCTGAGGGTTAATATTTGAGTATTCTTCTTTATTTTTTTGGTGTTTCATACAAGCCTTGGACCTTCTCCTCGTATACTATAAGCACAAATGTGTGAAAGTCATGTATCGAACTGGGGGTTAAGGCCTGTGCAACTTCAACTTATTTTTATCTTTTTATTTTGTTGAAATGGAACCTTATCTGCGTGTAGTAATACCGATCTTAAGGGAAAATTTTGACGTTCTGCTTTATTTTCCTTTTATTATTTTTGCATGAGTCACAGTTAATCAAAATTTAGAAAATTAAAGAAAAATGTACATGTGAAATTCACTGTATAAGAGATAGAAATGTTATATCTGATTGATGGGGTACACATAAGGTTTCGTGCCTAATTGAACTAAACTAAAGCATATCGTAAAGTTTCTGACAAGTTTGTGAAAAGTTTAAGAGGACAATTATATCTGCAATCATCGCTGGGTTACGTGTATAATAATCATCGAAATTGAAGTGTTACTTAGTGACATTTTCGTCAATATGATTCCCTGCTCAACTCACAAAAATATGTACTGCTTTGATAGTTTAGTTGTTTAAAGTTTTTCATTATTTTTTCTTTGAAAATTTTCGAAAATCCAAAAAGATTTTTCTTTCTTTTTCACTTCTGCTTTAGTTTCGATTTACCAAGCTAGCGAATACATCAAAAGAAAAAGGAAAATTTGATCCCCAAAAATTTAAGTTAATCGTGCTTAACGTATTTTCAATTTCAATTAGTTTCAATTGAAGTTTAAAGTAAAAATCCATTTAAGTTAAACATTACCAATCATAGGTTGATCAGGTATTTTAATGTATGCAATTAACACCTAAAATGGATTTTATTGACTATTTAATTCACTATTAAAACCCTAATTGGTTTTAATGAATATTTAATTCCTTAATGAGATTGATTCTCCTTCGCTAAGGAAATTGGTTATTCGTTAAATGGTTTAACAAATGTAAAGTCATTTGTTATTTAAACATAACAAATAAGTTTCTTATTCGTTATATCTTCATTCGCTTCCGTTGTGTATAATGAATGGAAGACATTCATGTGACCATTTACGAATGAAATGAATTTAATGTATCATTCGTTAACAGTTTAACGAATGACACTCTTATTCGTTAGCAAAGTTAACAAATAACGTATATTCGTTAAAGTTTAACGAATAAATCCTTATTCGTCTAAAAGGTTTGACGAATCAGGTTAATAAGTTAACGAATGAGGCCATTCGTTAATTCAAATTTTGAACGAATGACCTCTGGGTGTGTGAAGTCTAAAGGTTTATAATCCCAAGGACAGACGAATGGGATCTCATTCGCCTGTTCCTATTCCTTCATCTTTCTAACCAAACTCTTGCAAATTTTCCTCAAAATCTGTTGATTGAGATTTAGACCAACTTATTAACATCATCGTATTCTACAGGTACATACGATCTCAGGCATATAAATTGTATGGATATTCATTGGATACTTATGGGTTAATGATTTAGTTGCTCAATGCATGCTAATCGAACAGTTAACCGTCAATTAAGTATTAAAATTGATTCAATTCTCGAATAGATAATCTTTGATTGGTATTTGATACAGATAATTAGGTTATATTGGTAATGGTTAATGGATGAATGGTATTGAAGATTAAATGTTCAGAATGATGTTCATCGTCGGGTTTGACTTGTATTAATCAAAATCGAATGAAGATTTCACTTAGGATAGTCAAATAAATCATTAAACAAGATTCGTTATTTTGATAACGAATGAAAGATCAGATTCGTTAATTTATAACGAATGAGTTTCAGAATGTGTTAATGAATGATAATTGTATTCATTAAAATTGTTAACGAATGCTTACTTGATTTGTTAACGAATGAAGCATAACGAATCAGGTTGATTCGTTACATATTTGATATTTGATTCGTATGACATATGTTAACGAATAGGGTTGATTCGTTATAGGTAACGAATGAAAGATTTTAATGTATAACGAATGTCTTATTCGTTTAAATCACTTAACGAATGAGATAGCCATTCGTTAATCAGATTTTAATATTTAAATATTATTCTAATGTTTATATTATTTTTTTTAATATAAATGGCTGACGAAAATGTTCAGAATCCTGCTCAAGTTGAGCCAGAACAAGCACCTGTACTGTTATCATGGAATGAAAGTCATAATATCTGTGCCTATCTCGAGCCGAAATTTGATGATACACCTATCTTTGGAGGAATGATTAGCTTTTTGACTCGCTCGAGAATCTACAAAGCTATTTCTACTCGTACGGTGGTTTATCAGAAGATCATACGTGCTTTCTGAGATACAGCTAGGTTGAATGAAGAGGATAACCAGATAGAAGCTGTTATTCAAGATAAACGAGTAGTGATCGATGTTGGAGTGATTCGAGACTCGTTGGGCTTTATTGATACTATTGACGATCGATGTGAATTCGAGAAGGATTTGATTAGAGGATTATTCGGTCGTGTAAAGTATAATGGCGATTTGGGTAGATCGATGTATAACAAGGCGAACTTGTGTGAACAATACAAGTACTTGTTGCATGTGTTGATACACTGTCTTGGAAGGCGTAAAGGTGGATTCGATGAATGCCGAACGATGCTTCAATCTGCTTTCGTGGCCTTAGTGTTAAATAAACCATTCAATTTCTCTGAAATGGTTTATTATCACTTGAAGGAAAACTTGACGAGCCGCCATAAGTTCCTAATGTATCCAAGGTTTCTAAAGATGATAATCAATGATCTCCAACCTGATTTGATTAAAGATCAGGACGATGTGATGAAGCTGAAGCACATGGATGACGAAACAATGAGACTTTTGAGATCATACCGAGGTCAGAGTCTTGCATATAGACAAAAATTCAAGCGTTTGATTGGTCATTTGGTGAATATTGATTATGTTGCACCACCTAATGATCGTTGGATTCATGATGACTCCGATTCAGAACATGAAGATGGTGATGGTGGAAATGATGATGATGGTGGTAATGGTGGTCCAGGACCACAAGCTACTTTAAATTATGAGCAGAAACGTAAACGTTAAGGGAAAGAACTGATGATTGAAAAGAGTGATAAAGTAAAGAAGCAACGGGTTAGACGTGGGTCAGGAATTGAGATTCCAAGTCAACCGTTTGTTGGTTATACTCCTCCTGTATTTGTTTCAGATCCTATTTCCACATCTCCTATGCCTCCACAGATTCCTAGGTCACCTACTCCGGTTCATATGCCAGTATCTCCGGTACCTCCTTCTATGACCTTGATTACTACTGCACGACCAGATCCAGTATTTGGTGATGTTCTTCAGACAGTGTTGGCTCGTATGCCTACACCGCAGCCAACAACTCCAGTGACTCCTGTTACACCTACACTGTTGCCAAGACCCGAGCATTCGTTTATGACTTTCAATCATCCTCAGGGTCCGATGCAACTACTTCATCCACATTTTTATGAGTTGTCTCCCAATGCCCAGTGGTTTAATCTATTGAATCTAGTTCATATGCAAAAAACCCATATTCAAGCAGATCAATCATTTCAGGAACAGATGCGGGCAGAGCAGCGGAATATGTTTAGACATATTCAGTTTATTCAACGAGAAAATAGGGAACTTAAAGCCCTTATTGCTGCTCAGGGGGAGAGATTGGATAAGCAGGATGAGATCATTCTTCAGTTGACGTGTAAAGAAGATGAGTTAAAGAAGTTAAAGAACAATGAAGATGATCAGGATGGAGCAGGTGGTGGGGTAGATCAGCAACCGGGCGGCAATTCTACACCGTCGGCAGGCAATAAGACTGATGCGAGTGCTGGTGGTGAATCTGGAGATAGTCAGTTGCAGATTGTGCCATACAAGGATTACACGAGAGCTAAACCGATTGATGTCATTCCAGCAAACATGATTTTATTTGTGGGAATGAATGGAATAGTGTATAGTATGGTGAATGCGGACGAGATCAAAGAAGGTGAAGTTGTTGATCATTCATTAACAAAAGAAAAAATTGCCTTGCTTCTGGATCTAAATGAAGAAGAGGTGGATGTGTTGGGAAAGAGTGTAGACGTGGATGTTGAAATCGAGGAAAGTACTAACACAGGCATTCCACACGGGAATGTGCCTGATTTTGATGAGGTAGAGGTTGAAGATGTTACTGCTGAGGAGTACCCTGAGTTCTACACCGACAACAACAACGACTCAGGTATTCCGTTCTTTACTACATAACATTTTGATACGGCAGAACGTCGTTTACAGGAAGAGATAGAGAGGTGGAATAAAGCTGCAGAGACCAGTCATTTATCAGCGACAGAGAAAAAGCGCAAACGTGCTTTGGATGGTATGTTCGAGCATAATGTGAAAAAGATGAACAAGATGATCGAGACCTTTCATTATCATGAACGGGAGGAAGTCAAATTAGCAAAGGCTCGACCATCGGCATACCAAATAAAGAAGTACAAGCCTGCAAAAGATGTAAAAGCTGATTTGGTGTCATGGCAGTTTGATTCTGAACTTAATGTATACATCGTGAAATGGGAACACGGTATTTATTACTTCAAGCGACCACACGATATCTTATCTATGCCTAGACGGGATGTGAGAACACTAACCAACAGACTGTTCGTGAATCGAGGTGATGATCAGTGGGCTAGATGGTTCTATAAGCAGTTATTGCATGAAACCCGTTTCGGTTTCAAGTTTTTCAGCCACAGGTGCCTACTCATAAGTACATTGATGAGATTGATACACGCACAAGCTGGAGAAAGATGATATTGCAAGTGAAACCGCCAAAGACAATGAAGAGGGCTCCAATGAAGACATTTCCTCAGAGTCTGTTCACCTCGTTTAATTATTGATACTGCGACAATCATACAGGTGAAGCGGTTATTATTTATGGATCTGGGTCAAATATGAAGACTATACGTGTAATTGATCCAATGTGGTTGGTTAACTTATCTGAGTCTGACAACGATGCTTTGTTTACAAGTCAGATCAGGTTTGCTAACGTATGTGACTACGAGCTTGCTATGCAGTTTCAGAAGGTTGTTAGAGTCTGTTACGTATACAAGATTCATAGTTGTGTTGACTGGAAGACCAAGATGTTCCAGAGATAAAAGATAAAGAGCTCGAGACTCCGTCTCGGTCTTTATTGGTATTGATAATGTAATAGGTTAATTGTATAGGGGTTATTAATGTAAATTTGCCTAAATGTAAGGCACATTCGTTACTCCGTAACGAATTTGCCACATTCGTCCTAATGTAAGTCTCATTCGTTAACCAAGATTAACGAATGGGACATAACGAATGTAGGCTTTTCATTATCATTAAAGTATTAACGAATAAGGTTGTTTATTCGTTAAGTAAGTGTAACGAATGACTCATTCGTTAAGACTATTTTAACGAATGAGGTCATCTTCTATATATATCCCCTGTAAGTTATCTAAAGTAACAGTTATGATTTATCCTTGATTCTTTCTCGTTACTCTGTCCATTTGTCCTCTCAACAAACACACTACACTCACTAAAGTAATCCTAGCCTAATCGTATTCATACTTAACAAGATCATCGTTGTAATCACAAGATCTAGATCCTATTACGCTCTCTCAAGATTGATTACCAAGTAACAACCTCTCGTTCTAGGAATCCGAGTACTTAGTTCTTGATTAATAAAAAACAATTATATTTACACAAAACCGAGATGTTATGGTTTATCCATTGAATTTTAACAA
The DNA here is from genome assembly GCF_021521415.1 of Bidens hawaiensis. Taxonomy (NCBI): domain Eukaryota; kingdom Viridiplantae; phylum Streptophyta; class Magnoliopsida; order Asterales; family Asteraceae; genus Bidens; species Bidens hawaiensis. The sequence goes on along the minus strand of NW_027491990.1, from coordinate 536,522 downwards.
GTGTGTTGCGTAATAACCCAAACTCCAAGAGGAATACTTGATTAATCAATTGTTTGCAATTTATTTGTTAGTTTATTTTAGTTTATAAAATCAAATCAAAATCAACTTGAAGATTACTTTTTGTCATTTACTTTTATATTAGTTAATTGTTAAGCTACTTTATTAACACATATTCCACAAACTCCTCGTGTTCGATACCCACTTATCGCTATCTATTTAGTTGTATTTGGTTTAAATTTGAGTGAGTCTTCGACCTCGTGTCAAATTTTGGCGCCGTTGCCGGGGAGTAGTGCGCAACGTATCTTACTTTTGTAGTTTTTGTTTAAATTGTTATTGTCAGTTTTAAGCGGGGTGTTGGTGTGCAGGTATTTACAGGAATACGCATACGTGAAGCTCTAGGTCTTCATAACCGTTAGCTTTTGATCCTGCAATCGAATGAACTTTTTGTCAGAATCGGATTCTTCAAAGGGAGAATAAGATTATTGGGTCACCAAGCATACAAAGTCGAACAACTGACACAACAATCATGGCTTCGGGTCAATCTTTACCACCGATGCCACCACCCATCAATCCAGAAAATCCTCCATCCACCAAACCCATTACCACTACAAGTCGAGTGAGCCTACTTCAACCGTGTTTAGCTTTCAATCACCATCTAACCTTCCACCTTTAAACAACTTCATGCCTACTCAAGGAAAATCATCAAACTAACCACAATAATCACCTTTCCAATCTCAACAAAATCCACTTTATAATCAGCCATATACATTACCGCAAGACCCACCCATAATCCATACTTCACCGGGTCTTAGGTCAGGCCCGCATCCATTTAGTGGGCCACCTTATGGTGATAACAATGAAGTGTATGAAGAGTATGAAGAGGGATATTCAAGTAGAGTTGATGGGAATCAATTGAGGGTTAAAGGGCAATTTGGGTATGTACCTGAACAACAACCGCAGCAGACTTTGCAACAATGGGGTGGACCGCATGTCAATCAAAAGCAACTGAAACAAACACAAGCCATTCGAGGTGGCGAAGCTAGGGGTCGAATGGAAATATCAAAAAAGTAACAGGTACCATATGTTAAAAAGTGGGGGTCAAAGGTGGAGAGCTTTGAAAGTTGATGCTAGACCTTTGGAACCGGGGGAAGAGGATGAAGTAGAAAGTGAAGATGAAGAGGAAGAAAGTGGGGAAGATGATTATGCTGATGTGCCTGGTGAGCGGGTTGCAATGGAAACCAAAGGAGCAGGTGGTAGTTCGGGTGCTCATAGACAGGGACCAATCCCTTCTCATTATACGGGTCCCCGATCATTTGATTATTCAAGTCAAAAACATTTGACCCAAATTGGGCTCACCATGGCAGCATGCATGATGTAATAGTCAACACCAGGCCATCACACTTTAATCATTGGCTCGAGACAGCCCAAACACTATTTGATCATCTAACATTCATGGGCGCAAGCATGCAACGGGCTCAAAGCAGTTGTATGATCGTCAAGAAGTGTGGAACCGTACCCACACTTATGCTGAACAACGTGAAATCAACCATAGGTATGTGGATGATCGTCAAAGGTGAATGCATGAGGCATGGCATTCGGGGCAAACTGTGGTGGCGGACCCACTGATCGTTGACTACACCACGTTGCCCCCGTATGTTGGTACAGTGAATTATCCCATGCCACTATTGCATCATTCAGAATGGTTGGATCCGCGACAAACTCAAGGTTTAGGTCAAGCTATTGGTGAGGATCAAGGGGCGTATGGATTTGGAGAATTCACGGACGTGATGACGTCCATCTTTGGACCACTGCAACCGCGTTATTACTGAGCTGTGTCGACAGGGAATCAGGTGTTCCCTTGTACATTTTTGTATCTTATTTTATGCTTATGTTTGGGTTAGGGAGGTTGGATGGAGTTATGGCAAGTTCTGATTTAAGGGCTGTGTTTGTTGGTGGTGTTTAAAAAAAAACTTTTAATATCCTAAAGACCCTACATTGAGGACAATGTTTCTCAAGTGTGGGTATGAGGGATGAAAAAAATGAAAATTTTGGAAAATATAAAAAATGAAATAATAATAATAATAAAAATGTGTTTGGGTTAATATTGAGGTCCTTTATCATGGTCAGGTTCCTTTGTATGATTATGGGTTAGTTGTTGGGTACGAGTTAGGTTAAACTTCTAGCCAAAGGTGACATGTTTTGAGTTAGTTATCTCATGTAATAGGAGTAATTCGAGATTCGGGGTGCGTGTATTAAGGAGATTGATAATGTGACTTTCCTTGTTAGAACTCGTACAATGATTGCTTTCGAAGACCTTAGCTTGGTATGCGTGCAAAAAAGATAGAGGCAATTAGGATAGCCTCGTCTGGGATGAGTGAGAGTGTGGGTCTTGGGGGTTGGGCCTCATACATTACAAATATGAGCGTGGTTAATGAGAGGGGCGTTTGGTCTTCAATTACCCAACTTTGAACCTAGTGCTTATTGTTTATCGTTTACCCTTGAAATATTTATTCGTGAGAAGAGTCGGCTTAGTTAGTAGGTATGTTATGTAATTGTTGCATTATTATTGAATAGTATGAAGGAATAGTAAGTCGCTATTTGTTAGTTTATCCAAATTTATTATGTGAAAAAAAAAAGAAGAGCATGAAATCAGCTTGAAAAAAAAATCAGTATTATAGTTAGAAAAGTTTATAGTAGTTTAATGAGTAGTATGTAATAACTTGGCCGGATCTGATCTCGCGCGCTACTTTCAAAAATTCCCATTTCGCAACTTAACACTTGGCCCCATTACAACCCAAAATAAGACCTCTTGATTTGCACAATTATTAAAGCATTTATGTAGGTGGAGGTTTGACAGTTGTATGAGCTTATTATAGTAGGATTGCACATGTGTCCAGGTATTGGTGATTGTGATAAGGCACCGGATTGAGATGTAGTTGAGTATGGGATGTTGCATGAGATAAATTAAAGAAACATTTTAGGTTTGGCTAGAGATTTAATTGTTTGATTGTTTGGAAATTGTGAAGTATGGCTATAGTTTATATGAAATACTTGGAATGGGGTATGATCTTGGACCTTGACCAAAACCTTGTGAAAGAAAGTGTTTATTGAGCTTAAAAGAATATATATATATATATATATATATATATATATGAAAGAGATTGATTGAGATGCTTGAGGGCAAGCAACGTTTAAGTGTGGTAATGTGACGGGTGGATTGTAGAACCACCCTTAAGTGTAATAATTCTAATTAAAGCGCGTGCGTTTATGTATAATTTCAAGGATTTGGATTAGTACACTATGTTGTGTGAATGTAGGTACAAATAAGAACAAAAAGGTGCTAGAGTATGTTCAGATGGAGAGAAGCAAGTGAATTGAGATTTGGAGATAGCAGTCAACAAGTCAAAGAAGCAAGAGTGAGATGGAACTAGGGCTACCGTAGCTTACGGTAGCCACCGTAAGCTACGGTAGAGGCTGGCATAAGATGGTTGCCGTAAACAGAAAAATTCTAGCGTAACATTTTATTAGCCACCGTAAGCTACGGTGGGCACCGTAACTTACGGTGGACCCTGCACGCTGGTGGCGGTCACAACTCGCAATTGATGTTATAATTGCCTTTTGACATAATTTTGAAGGCATTCCGTTCTAGACTATCGTTTGGGGTGATTTGGGTGCTTGAGAACAAGTTTTTGAGTGCTTCTAATTGAAGATTAACACCATAATCTTTGATTGCTTTGGATTAAACATTGGATTGATGATGCTAAGCATGTGTGGCTAATCTTTTTGTATTTCTCTTGGATGTAAGGTTATTTACAAGACACTTTATGTTAATTGTTCTTGAACTTGGATTGATTGTCTAATTCTTTATGTTAGTATAATCATGATGTTTATGTGATTGTTTGTAACTTGTCCATATCGTTTAAACCTAATTTCAATCTATACGTTCTTGGTGTCGTTGACAAGTGAGATTTAGTGGAAGGAATTAGGGTTAGAAATATTGATTGATTACCAAGTAACAACCCGAACTCTGTTGGGTCGGATTAATTAGTTCTTGATTAATCAAAAACAATTACATTTACACAAAATCGAGATATTATGGTTTATCCATTGAATTTTAACAAGTGTGTTGCGTAATAACCCGAACTCTGTTGGGTCGGATTTTTGATAAGGAAGATTGGAATCTTCTCAACCTTCTCAGGAAACGGCTAAGTATAGACTTCGAGCAAGCTTATACTATCGAGCATGGTTTTACTACATCGAGCAAGGTCTTCGGAACCATTTTTGGTTGATTCTTCTAAGTGTTAAGGCTTCAAGCAAGCTACACTTCAACGAGCAAGAATATTCTTCTATCGAGCATGGATTGCCAATCGAGCAAACAGCTTGATCATACAAGTTTTAACCAAGTGTTACGAGCACAGGATGTTCGAGCACATGGGGACAAGCATGGATGCAATAAGAAGATGTCATATGTTCAAAGCAAGGACTTCAAGCACGGTTCAGTTCCACGAGCAAGATTTACATCCGAGCATGCTAAAGATTGTTTAATAAGTTTTTAGACAAGACTGAAGACATCAAGAAGAATGAGCTTGCTCGCTGGACTAGTTCGAGCAAAGCATGAATTAGTCAAGAGGAATGAAGCTTGTTGGAGGAGAATATCTTCACTGAAGATATTCTAAGTAAAGTATGCTTGAAGACACTCATCGAGCATACCTAGCATAGTGAGTCTGCTCGAGCAAGATACTAATCATGCTCAAAGAGTCTTAAAGTTGTATTTGTTTTTGTCTTTCATTATGTAATAAGTAGAGATTCTAGAAGGAATGTCAGGGTCTATAAATAGGATCCTAGGTTTCCATTTAGGGCACGGATAATGAGACGGTTGTATACACAGAATACGAGAAACATTCCAAAGAATATTCTCCTTGTTTTCTGGTACCGCCGCCGCCATCACGAAACCCTAGACATTCCATTTACTGTTTCATTGAATGATGCATTTATTACAGTAAATCTTTGTCTTTGTATTTGCTTGCACTGAATATATATTTTCGCTTCGTTTGTTATTATATCACACCTTCGTTCCCATCCATTGGATATCCTAATTCCGTCGGGATATTCAATAGGCCTTTGGGTTATTGAGTCTGTGTGTTCTTGTCAACCTTTCTAAGGTATCACCTGACTCACGGTCTTGACAAACTCCAAGAGGAATACTTGCTTAATCAATTGTTTGCAACTTATTTGTTAGTTTATTTTAGTTCATAAATCAAATCAAAATCAACTTGAAGATTACTTTTTGTCATTACTTTTATATTAGTTAATTGTTAAGCTAGTTTATTAACCCATATTCCACAAACTCCTCGTGTTCGATACCCACTTACCGCTATCTATTTAGTTGTATTTGGTTTAAATTTGAGTGAGTCTTCGACCTCGTGTCACATAGCCCCAATTTGGAGATAATCTTTCCCCTATGCTATGCGACCCTGTTGGAGAACTGGTTATGATTGACTTGGTTTTGTATGCCAATTATCAGTTACGTATGGATCCAGACACATGTGTATTCGGTATGAGTTGCTTTTTATTATCTATTTTGTATTATAACGATTTTAGAGACGGGTAATCTCATGCAAACATTTATCAGACTCTTTGAAATAAATAACATGTTTACTACAAGAGAGAAATTAGTTCAGTTGGTAAAAGGTTTAACGTATTCACCGGTTGTTGTCAGCTCGGTGTCGTTCAGAACCTTTCCATTCAGTATGCTATTAACCTATATTTGTAATAGGTTTGGATAAGTACCTTGATGGTGTGTCTTGATTAATCAGCAGACTTTAAGTGTGATTCAACCTAGCAGACTTTAGGTCTAATCTATTCAACAGACCTTAAGTATGAGCTAACCTTAGTAGAGTTATAGTCGTTTAAGAAAATATGCTTGTATTTACATACGACGTTTGGGATAGCATGCATTGGCCTAATAGGTTTTATCACATTGGAAAACTTCTCCAGGTAAGTAAACGGGTTCCTCGGCTGATTGGGATTTGTACGAAATACTTACCTTAGGCAAGAAGAGTCTACTAATGATATCCCTCTTTCAGTTACTACATGCCCGTCAAAATATAGTTTTGATAACATTACTTTTTATGAAAGTAACGTTATTATTTTAAACAAAACACTATTTGAAAATCAGTTACGTTTAATGACCATACTCTTAACTAGGTTCTAAATAACTATGTAATAACGTAACTAAAGCATAATTCCTACCTTAGGCAACTACTCGAGAATAAGAACTAGCAAATATCGGCAACTCTTCGGCAGTACTTCGTTAGATGAGTCGGTTGGTCGTTAATAGGGCTTCAGAACCTTGGTTTATGTGCTAGATACTTCACGTAGCGCGAAGTAGTTCAGTTCCAGCTTCGCGTCGTGCGAAGAATTATGAAAACCAGAATTTTCATTTATGATCCTTTATCTTTCAGAATTTACATTTTCAGCCCCAAATTAGATGGGGGTATTTTCACGGTGTTATAGTTTATCACTATCGGATTGATCACAAGTTAAAAGAAAGCAAACGAGAGTCTGTGTCTACTAGGGCATCCTGAAAGTCTACTGTTTATATAGAGTATATAATTGCATTCCGATAAATATTTAAACTAACGCACTCATCAGCGTTATTGGGTGAGTCAGGTCTGGAGTATCAAAATTAGTATGAACAGTTGACATCCTGTCTCAGAAAAACTCATTTGGGTATTGGGGTTGTTTCAAACGTTGTTAAAATAAAAAGGTTAACTCAATAAAGGTGAAATAACAATCCTCACTTTTGGTCTCGTGATATTAGGGGGTTCTTCAATGAAGACCCAAGTTCGATTTCCACTTGAGTCGCGTTTGGTGGATTATGGGAATGAAGGTTTGAGCTAGGCCTTGCGAAGTTGATAATTCAAATCCCAAGCTCCCCCGGGTTTTCGTCCCATGGTGTCTTACGCTAGAGAGTGTTGTTCTTGTGGTAGCACAACGACTGTCAAGTGGCAGCCGATAGTATGGTTTCCTAAGGAAACATCCAAGCCGAACTCTGAATCCAGCATGAGCCTGTTCAGACAACATAGGATAGTCGAAGTAAGGCAACAGAACTCTCTAAAATTAAAGTGTGCGGTGGCCTAACACATAAGAAATTCACTATTCCAAAAGAGAAAAAAAATAACTAAAGGTGAAATAGTTTCACTAATTTTAGATGCGTAATTAAGTTATCAAAGTGCGTAGCAGCTAATTAAAAGATGCGTAGTAACATAAATAATTAAATAGTAACAATGTTTTGGGTAATTATTATACTAATAATATTCTATATCATAAATGTTAGTGGTTGAATAAAGTTAAAGAAGATAATTTTAAGTTTTTAACAAGTTTTAACGCAACCTATACTAATATTATGAGTGGTTCAAATCAACTAGCATTTTAATGTACCTCACAAAACGTTATTAGTGCGTAATTCTATTAAATGTTTTTAATAATGTAATATGAATCAACATTTTAATAACGTACGTCATACGTAATAACACAACAAAAAGAAAAGCGATAAACAAAAGAAGAATTGGAAATAAATAATCCCACCTATTGTGTATTGTCTAATAATAATCTCATCTTTAAAAATCACTACCAATAGTCACCTTTCAACTATTTTTGTCATAGTGGTCCCCCGTTAAAAAAATACTTACCGTCATTAAGTTTTTTCCTAGTTTCAAATCGATGTTTTAAGGCTTTCGATCGTAAGAAGGATACGAGTTGATCGATGTAAAACTTATCTCGAAAAGGTTACCCGAACGACGAAACAATGTTTCAATTCGGGTGCTTGAATTTCCAACTAACAAAAATCAAGCTATTGAATCACCGTTTTGAGATAAGTTTTACATTAGTTAACTCATATCGTTCATCTGATCAAAAGTCTTAAAACATTGGTTTGGAATTAGGGAAAAAACTTAACGACGTTAAGTATTTTTTAACAGATGACCATTGAGACAAAAATAGTTGAAAGGTAGGACCGTTACTAGTGATTTTTAAAGGTGGGATTATTATCGGCTAATACATAAAAGGTGAGATTATTTATTTCCAATTTTCCTAAACAAAATGATAATGCATAATAACTTGTAAATATCATCATCATCATCATCATCGTACTCAGTATATCCCACCAATAGCAAAGCTATAGTAGGGTCTGAGGAGGGTAAGATGTAGACAGCCTTACCTCTACCCCATAAGTATAGAGAGGCTGCTTCCGGTGAGACCCCCGGCTCGATAGTAGTTTTGCATCAAACCTTGGACATAAGGCACATAGCACTCAATCATCGGGACACCGGCTGATTGGTGCATGTACCCTTGTCTTTCGGCTATCAACGCCACTACATGATGCCTGATTAACCGTCCGTCACTTTTAACGTTATTTTCACGAGATTAGTAAAATAACGTCAAAATTAGTGCAATTTCACTTTTGCCCACCCGAGGGTTCACACATATATACATCATATGTGCGCACCGCAAGCAGGGCTTAATAACTTGTAAATATAAAATATGCATTTTGAAGACCTCTGGACAATCTGAAAAGAGTTGCCGATCGAGAAACAATTTTCGTGGTACCGACATGAAGGGCTGGTGTTCCTATCAGTATCGACGAGCTGCCACCTCAGCCCATCACGATCATCCTTCTCCCACACTATCAAGCCTTAGGGATAAAATCTATGTCTGATAAGAAATCTAAAAGAAAACAACGTAGGATTATAAGGGACAAGAAAGGGAAACAATTTGATATAGCATAAAATGTATATTATCTATATTAAACACGAATGAATCTACAATTGTATCAAAGAGCTTTATTTGTTATTAGCAATACTAAAGTAAAATAGAATATTGTGTATACAAATTACAATTTGTATACACAAATTCTACAAATAGTCCATAAATTATGTATATTACATGAGCTTTGTTTAAATTTTAAGAGCAACAAGACCAGTAATGCCTTTTCGAGCACTTTCCTGGTTAAAGATGGCATAGTTTTTCACCGTCTTGTACACCCTAGGCCTCTTCTGATAGACCAAAACATCCACCGGGCCAATCTCTTTGTTCGGACCGGGCTCTGAAAACATAGCCACAGATATTCTCTCCTTCCTCTTGTTTGTCACCACCCTATGAACGGAGGTCTTGAAAATCCCATTACTCGCAATCTGCAACATAAGTATATATAATTGCAACATATACTTAGTTAAGATTAATATTATGGCATAGCTAGTTTGAAATGAGTATTTTGTAACAAAGTTGTTCACCTCCATTTGATCACCAAGATTAACGAAGAGGGCATCACGTATCACAGGAACCATGTACCATTTACCATCATTCAAAATCTGAAGCCCTTCAACTACAGGATCTTGTAATAAAAGAGTAATCCCGGATCTATCTGAATGAATTTTAAGACCGAGCACTTGATCAGGCCTTGGACATGGCGGGTACAGCATAAACCGCCCGTGTAAAAGATCCTCTTCAGTAAAATGTTTTGAAAAACAATTTTCTTCCAAATCTAAACATTTCGCCATCGCCTTGTATATGGCCACCGATATAAAGGTGATCTTTGCACCGTAGTCATCGACGGTTTCCCTATAAAAGATTTTTTTAAGCCCCCAAATGTCCCACATGAAAAAAATTCTGAGTTCGTTGGGTCAGCATACAATAAGGATAATTAAAAAGTTATTAGAAACCGGACCTAAAATTCGATGGGTTTTGGGGCCAGAACTGGAGGTTTCTTTGATCTTTCGGGAGAATCATAAAAGAAAGGCGATCACACCAATCTTGAGCTTGATTCTCGGAGTACGACACGTCATTTCCATAACCTTCAAAAGAACCGGTTTCTCTCAAGTATTTTCTTTTCTCCTCCAGCGGAAGATCAAAGAACTGTTTGGTCACCCGTCGAACGTTATCAAGATACGAGTCCGAAAGCCCATGATTCACAACCTGGTTGGTTTTGAACATCAAAACCATAAACCTTCATATTAATTACGTACTAGCTAGTTACAAATTAAGTAGAAAAGAATGAACGGTTAATTTAAACCTGAAAACAGCCCCAAGTAGTAAGTGCTAATCTAAGTTTGTCTAGTTCGGTTTGTTGATCAATTTGTTTGCTAGATGAATGCAAACGGCTAATGTCAATGACCGGCACCGGAGCAAAAGGTGGTGAGGTTTCTAAAGGGCCGAATTTGGCGGTGTTATTAAAGATGTATTTGGAAGGCGGTTGATCGCGGTCCATGGCCATCTGTTGTGCAGTTTTCGCCGGGAGCGAGTCAGTAGCAGCCATGGTGGAAGAGAAAACGTCGATGAGAATGAGAGAGCGTGTTAATATAGCGGTGCAATTGCTTATCTGACTTTCCTTATTCATGTCATGGCAATTGACATACTAACCGACTAATTAACTACAAAAGTCTAAACGGAATAAATGGTTCCGTATTGTTATTTAAATGAGAAAAAAAATAAAGAAAAGTGGCGAAGTTTGTACGATAATCTAGGTGGGATCAGACTCAATATGTAAAAGAGAATTTGTAAATTGGGGAGGCCGGCCTTCAAATTTTCAAATGAAAATTGATAAATTTATACTATGTATACAAATTTTTTGACAAAAACTTTAAATTTACACTACTTTAACAAAAAAAAGAAAAAAGAGCCAGGACCCTCAAGTTACACTAAAGTTATGCCCTTGACAATGACTACGATCCAAGTTGCGTATATGCCAATATGCATTAATAGCCATTTTGATCACCCATCTTCTAAGATTAACCTTTCTTAATCTAAATACCCAAAATGGTCATCCAAAAACCGTCAGACTGGCGTGTAATTATGACAAACCGACTGTTTTTATCAACTGTAGGGGTATGGTATTAAACCCGGCTTACGACCTTAATTTATTATGTTTGGCTTATTTTATTATATGGACTAATACAATATTATTGGGCTGAGGGGGTTTTGTGGAGGTAACCCTAACTGGGCTAGGCCCATTAGGGTACCATGATGGTGGCCATGAGGCTCCCTATATAAGGAGGTCTCCACCTCCTTATTAAGGGTTGTTGTTCTCAATAAGAGCCACCACTATAACCATTTTTATGTCTGTAAACAAGAGATCCTCGAGATTTTTTAGCAGTCACCTCCACACCCCCAAAAGCCATTGCAGATCTGAACGGAGGAGAGCGAGATTTGGTTACATCATCCCGTAGAAGACGATCCGAACTATGCCTGGTACGTTTCGTGTTTCTTCAGGAAGAATGCTAAACCATTCAAAAATTACCTCTTAATAATTTAGATCTCTTACTGGTTCAACACTAGATTGTTAAACAACCCCTTAGTTATATGTATAACCTTTTGAGCTTAGTCTACTATTATAATAAACATAAATCATGTTTGTACCATATGACATCTAATTGGCCTATTTTTATGTCAAGTGGCACCCTTGTCTTTTAACATCTAATTCCTAATTTTTTTTATTAAAACAAATCAATTAAAACCTACCTTAGCATGCCTTATCTCTGTATCACATCAGACGCTCCAAACCCTAATAAGATAGAAATCGTTGTTTAACATCATTTGCACACCAAATATGGATATTGAAATAATGTGTTTTCAAACCCGTGTATGTTTATAATATTTTCCTATGCTAAATATGTATTTTCATACCCCAAGTCCATATTCCAGTAAGTTATCAAATCTTTAACCCCCCCCCCCCTATATCCATATTCTGATTGTATGCAAACACTAACAATAACCCAGATATGTATTTTCTGATTGAAGCATATGATAGCAACTGATTAATTATTTTATTAACGCCGCCATACGTAGATTGATTGTATGTTTTGATTAAGTTGTCTAGTTTTTTTCTCTTTGCATCCATTTATTGTATGCACACTTTCGAATGTGTGATGTATATAAATTTATATATATTTTCGGCACTAAAATATCTCCAAATAAGCGTGATATCGACAATTATATTAGAATAAATAGCCACTAATGTTTATAATGTCTGTCTATAGGTAAATATATCCCTAAAGAATAAAACGAGCTGATTTAACAAAGAAAAGCTATGAACACGAACTCAACACACCCCATGGTGAATCAAGGCATGGCCATGTCAAGAATATATGAAGAAAAGACAAAATTCAGGAAGTCACTACATGACCATGTTAACCTCAACACTCCCATGTTGAAAGTACAAAAGGAAAAGACAAAATTGAAGATTTCGAAGCTCAACATGGCCCATGTTCAACCTAAACACACCCATGTTGATAGTACAAGAGAAAAGACAAATTTGGACTCTTCTGGATTCACCACGGCCATGTTCAGAGATCAACACGGCCGTGTTCTCTCTTCTGCTGTACCATCCGACAACGAGCATTAATATAATAGGACAAATTGATCAATACGGCCGTGCCCAACTTAACACGGGCCGTGCTGAGCTCCCAGATCAGCCTATAAATTAAATTTTCATCTTCCACATTCAACACACCTTCAATAACATTAAATCCACTTCACCCACCTTCTTTCACCACCATAAATAAGGGATTATCCCATCCACCTACCCTTTGAAGAACAAGGAGATTAAGCTCTTGGAAAAAGTCATTAGTATCAAACATTATGCTTACTGATGTGCGTTGGGTGGTGTAGAAAAAGTGTTAAGTCTTTCAAAGGTTTTAGTTCACACAATGTTGAGTTTTAAATTTATAAAGATGATTATTATCTTAGCTAAACCACACACAAATAGACAAGTGTACCTATCGTATATGTTGTAAAGTATAGGTAAGAACCACGTACCGATCCACTGACATACTTGTTTGATTTTTACTACTGAATCGTTGTATTTATTTCAACCGGAAGTGAATATCATCTTGGTTTTTGGTTTGAAAGTAAATTTTTAAAAGGAAATTAAAAACATAAATTAAAACACAATAGTTTTGGGTTTTTATATTTTAGATAAAAGATCAAGGATAAAAGTGTATCATCTTGCTTCAAACTACTTTTAACTTGGTTTAACAATTAGTTAGTAAACATGTGATGTGAGATTGCCATGGTGATTAAATATGGGATTAACACCTTATTCCTAAGTCATGTTAATCAATGATAATTAAAGAAAGAGATATGCATAACTTCATGATCTCCACTAAAACATCAATTTTATAAGCAAGTGGTTTACAATAAATATTCGTAGGATAACTTACTTTAAAGATGAGACAATCCCTTAAATTACTAAGTGAATAGCCCTTGATATTTTAGTAAAAATAACCTTTGTATCATACGTAAAAAACCAATTAAGATTAGTTGAGTTGTAAAGGGTTAACCTTGCATTACCAAATATTAATCCACATAACTCTTGAACAATTATAGAACTCATGTAATAACCACCCAAGAGTTGTTTAAAGTAGGTTATGTTGCACACTCACTTAACAAGCAATTAATCGAGTTTAGTGGATGAACATCAACAATCTATTTCCACAAACATCGCCAATAGTTCCCATTTTAAAATGATTAGTTACTACTAATTATTCATTTGGTCCATGTTCATATTAGGATTTATGTTATTTACCAAGCCGTTACAAGAATGAAAGTCATCGACTTATCATCAAGCTCGGAACTTGGTGTCTCTTTTAATGATTCATAATTTATCAACCAAGCCCTAACAAGAGTGGCAATTCCTCGGTTTATCGTCATGCTCAGAACTTGGTGTCTATTTTAATGTTCGCCAATGCCTCATAAGACTAGCAATTTCTTGGCTTATTGTAATGCTTGGCACTTGGGGCATCTTTTAAGAGTATTATAGCATTCCTCATCAAGTGATAATTATAACATAACCTTTACTTACGAAAAACAGATCACATGTTTAACTAATATTATTAAACTTCAATTAAGATTCATTATAAACCAAGATGATACTATGAAAGTTTAGCCAATAGTAAACATAATGTTAACCATCAAAGTAATAGATACAAAAATGATCAAAAAGAAACAATCTAACCAATTTGGATGACTAATCTTTGATGCTAATGACTTCGTCCAAGAGCTTAATCTCCTTAATCATAAACGAGTTGGATGGATGGGATACTTCCCTTATTAATGGTGTTGAAAAGAGGTTGTTGAAGTGGAGCAAATAACGTTGGAAGGCGTATTGAATGTGGAAGATGATCATTCAATTTATAGGCTGACTTGGAAGCTAAAACACGGCCATGCTAAGCAAAGCACGACCATGGTGACATTTTTTTCCTGATGCATTGAATGCTCATTGTCAGGTCGTACAGCAAGGGAAAACATGGCCGTGTTAAGCAAAGCACGACCATGGTGAGTCCACAACAGTCCAAATTTTGTCATTTTCTCTTTTATTGAAAGCATAGGCGTGTTTTGGGAAGGCACAACCATGTTTAGCTTCAAAACCTTCCATTTCATCTTTTCCTCTTGTTCTTGATAGCATGGGTGCGTTTTGCTTAACATGGCCATGTTTTGTCTTTCTGAATTTTGTCTTTACTTCGTAAGCTCTAGACATGGCCATGCCTTGATTCACCATGGGATGTGTTGAGTTTGTTTTCACCGTTTATCTCTTTTTTTCTTTGTATATCAACTTGTTTAATTTCTTAGGGCTTTATTTACCTATAGATAGAAATTATACACATTAGTGGTTATTTATTCTAATATAATTGCCGATATTACGCTTATTTGAGATATTTTATTGCCGAAAAGATGTATAAATTCCTATACAACAAATCTCCCTACACTTGAACCTTGCTTGCCCTCAAGCAAGCTGTGAACAAATTCTTCGAACAACACGCTAACCGAAGCTAAACATCCCAATAAATTTCAGAAAGTCCTGGTAGTCCATAAGAGCAAAACATTTTAGTATATGCAGTGATATTTAAAACTATAGTTTGCTTTTATGAGTTTCATCTTATGCAAAACATCGCGTGCTCGCAATGTTCACACAGACTTGGCTTTATAAACGGACATACGTGTAATGTTGTATGTATAAACCCTCTTAGCCAAGATACGACTTATAGGAAATATGCTTGTCGAGAGATCAATTCTCCACCCACTTTGTGAAAGTGCTGCATTGTAAGAATCGAGTCCCGGTGCGGAAGCGTGAATAGTCGGTATTAACGGAGGAGCTCGGATTTGAGCTAGGATCGAATCAACAACATGTATTCACTCTTGAAAGATCTACGGGCTGATGTGGAGATTTCGATTCAATTAACAATCAATAATAGGATGAACAATTATAATCGAAACACAAATAATTAGATGCAGTAGTATGATTTCATTAACCAAAAGATTGTCACAAAGAACACTCATACATACATACATACATAAACATAAACGCTCGGCCCCTTGGGGAGAGCTCTTCCCCAGGGGCAAACTCTCAATACATCAAAATATCACACATGATGAAACACATGACCTAATCGTCTATTTATAGTGGTCTGGTTCCTTGGTCTTCACTCCATCCGCCGCTTGGATAAGACCAAACAAATAATATAAAAATAATAATTCACTCGAAACGTCTTCAATTACTCGTCATTTTTCTTTCTCAACTTTCATTTAATATTTATTATAAACGAGTAACGATTCGATGCATGGGTCTAAAATATAAAACCCAACAATCTCCCCCTTAGACCGATGCCATCGAATCACTTTCACGATCACCTCATAACCCGATGTCTTCCATTGAAATTCTTCCCCTCACAATAAGCATCTCCCGTTGTCCGTTAGACCATCTTCTCTTTTATCTCATTTGGATATGGTTGTATGGGCATAAGAACGAGGCTTCAAACTCCAATTATCGGATTCATGTCAATAGGTCACCACGAAAGGAAATAGACTCGGTATGATCATCAAATAATCCAACTTTCTTCAAAATCACGTTTCCTTCTTTGCAAACTCCCTTCAAACCTTTCCCAAATTAAGAAACGAATTCGAAATCAAACTATAACCCGTTCTTGAATTTCAATAGACTTCTTTTCTTAGGAAGAGATTCCAACGATTTACACGTACTAGGAAATCCGAGAACTCACAAACCAACAAACGTCTTTGAAGAAAATCGAATTGTGAATCGATCTTGATCATATTTTCCTTTACATGAGTCTTTTTTACTTGATTTGAAGCTAACAATTTGTAATGAAATTTAGAGAATTTTTCTCCCCCAATTTCGTTGCAATTGTCTTTAATGAACATGTCTTCAAATCAAGTGCGTGTGAAAACATGAAACTCTTCAATTCCAACAATATTGACCATCCCTATCAAGAATTGTTGATGAAATCAAAAATAAATGAAATAAAATGATATTTTTGTGGTTGATAGTTAACATTTGACTTGGTCAACTCATGAAATGATCCAGAAAAATCAACCATCTTGATCTCGTAAGCACCTTGTTAAAGTCGTGAAGTTTTGGTGAATTTTGCCCAATTTTTGCTCAAAAATCTTCAAAAATGACCAAAATGCCCCTTGTTGACCCGACATGGTCAACAACTGAGTTGACTAGAAAAGTCACTTCCAAATAGTCAAACTTGGGCAAACGTTTTTCGTTAAGAGCACATGGTCAAAAAGTCAACGAATAAACCAATATTAAGTCTTTTCTCCATCTTGGCCCGTTTGACTTTAGAAAGTCACCTCAATCAAAAATCCAAAAGTTTCTTCAAAAACTTGTAAATTATTCACAAACATAAACTTTTTGTTCACGAGCACACATATTTCCTTTAAATCCCTTCTCGGGCATGCTCAGTTATTAACATATGCTCGTCCCTAGAAGTGTGCTCGAGATAAAAGATATGCTAGTGATTTAATCATTCATCTTTCTTTCGAGCATGCTTGAGAGCAAAGGTGTGCTCGAGACATGGACTTGAATTTTTTCTTTTCACGAGCATGTAAGTTTAGAATATTAAATTCTAACTGTTCATTACAACACAAAGTATGCTCAGAGAAGGTTTGCTCGAATAAACAAGGTGTTTTCGAGACAAAAAGATAGATTATTTTGGGATAACCAAGGATATGCTCGGGTAAAAACTTAACTTTTTCTGAACACATACTACTCGTTTTAACTTCAAAATCATCAATTTCAGCACTAAAGTAAGCATTTTCAGCACCAAAATCAGCAGTATTAACATCTCGTTAACAGCACTTTATAATCAGCCAACAATCAGCTCGTTAACAGCATCTTTTAATTAGCAATTTCAGCACATTTTAACAGCAATTTTCAGCGTGTTAACAGCACTTTTAACATCAATTTTCAGCACATTAACAGCAATTTTAACAACAATTTTCAGCACGCTAACAACACTTTTAACAACAATTTTGGCCTGCTAACAACAAATTATCAGCAGCAATTTCTTGTGAACTACAGCATATCAGCAGCAACCGGTTCAAACAACCCATGTTGCAGCAACCACTTGTAATATCAGCATTACATCTTGTATCTGCTGCACAATCATGTATCATCAACAGAAATGACTGATATGCCCTTAATAAAATTGTGCAGCAGCTGCAAACAGTTTGAATCATGTTATATCAGCTGCAAACCGCTCGTGACATGCTGCAAATGTTCGTGAAAAACAAATGTGCAGCAGCTGGTCGTGCATTATAATCATATCAGCAGCAACAAACAACTATTTGAACACTTAATCAGTAACACGTCATGAACAACTGTTAGGAACTTCTAACCAAAACCTCGAGAACACTTAGTAGCAGCAATAATAGACAATATCGAACACATATTCCAGCCACTGCTCATGTTGGATGAAACAAATCTTCCAAATCATGAAATAATCATCCAAACAATCTCCAAACACACCATAAACATCATATGAACCAGAAACAAATCATCAAATTGCCTTAAATACGTGGTTTTGATTTCCCCAATTTTGACCTAAAACCTCAAATATGAAATTAAACCCTTGATAAATGAAATTAATCACTGAAATCTCATCAAATCATCACGAAATCAACATTCTAACACCAGTTTATCATCAATCTCATCAAACTTTTTGATCTAGAGCATCAAATTTAAACGAATTTGAGTTTAAACGAACCGAAAAATGTAGATTTGGACGAATTTGAACATATAAACGTGAAATTGATGTTGAATCTCCGAACTAATCATCAACTCAAGCATCAATTCACACAAGTCATATTCAAATCATCAAACTTCATCCAAATCCATGCAAAAACCCACAAAAACTTCAATGAACTTCAATCTTTAACGTCCATGGCAGATTAAAGAGCGAATTGGATCAAATTCAGCAGTTAGTCTGAACGATTCGATAACCCGCTCTGATACCAATTGTAAGAACCATGCCCTGGTGCGGAAGCGTGAATAGTTGGTATTAACGGAGGAGCTCGGATTTGAGCTAGGATCGAATCAACAACATGTATTTACTCTTGAAAGATCTATGGACGGATGTGGAGAGTTCGATTCGATTAACAATCTATGATATAGGATGAACAATTGTAACGAAACACAAATAGATAGATGCAGTAGTATGATTTCATTAACTAAAAGATTGTCTCAAAGAACACTCATACATACATAATCATAAACGCTCGACCACCTAGGGAGAGCTCTTCCCCGGGGGCAAACTCTCAATACATCAAAATATCACACATAATGAAGCACATGACCTAATCGTCTATTTATAATGGTTTGGTGCCTTGGTCTTCACTCCATCCGCCTCTTGGATAAGACCAAACAAATAATATAAAAATAATAATTCACTCGAAACGTCTTCAATTACTCGTCATTTTTCTTTCTCAACTTGCATTTAATATTTATTATAACGAGTAATGACTCGATGCGTCGGTCTATAATATAAAACCTTAATGCATACGTTAAAAGATATTATATTTTCAAAGGTTTTGGTATGTCGGCGATAGGTTTTGTCAGGTATTAATTGATCAGATCAACATAAGCAGCTTCAATCATAACAGACCAATCTTGTAAAGGTCAAGAAATAAAGAAGAAAAGAAAGAACCTTATTGCACTTGAATGAATCTATTCGGAAATATTGTTAACCTAAGAAATGAATTTTATTGACCATTTAAAGCACAAAAACAAGACTCAGTTACATAGACCCAAAAAATCTCAACTTATTACAATTCAAATTCGTAACTAATATGTATACAGCAGGTGTAACATCTCGGATTTTTCATATTTGTTTAAACCGATTCGAGAATGTAATTCAGATCTTTCAAACTATTTAAAACTTTTATTTATTGATGTTAAACTTGGTTTAACTTATTTTATAATTTTATAACTTTCATTTATGCTAAATAACCCATAGCAGTCTTTAAAATCGCTTAAAACGACTAAAAATCGCATTTTCGGGAACTGCAGGGATTAATTTTGCCAATTCTTTCCTGTTGTCGATTAAATTAATGAAACTTAAACTCCAAAAAATGTTATTGCATCTCCAATTTCGTTTTATTCTTGTCTAAACCGAATTTTGATTGTTAATTGGTTCGATTCTGTCATTTATTGATTATTCGGTTTCCTAAAATAGCTATTTCCTAATAAACAAGTCTTAACCCTTAATATTTAAACAAGGTATATTATAAAAACCTAAATTATTACTTCAATACCAGCCCATATTTGTAATCCACGAAATTCCTTTCCCCATTGTCGGTTCCTTCAATTTCTTCAAGTTATTCAAGCCTTCGTTGACTTTCAAGCTTCAGGACCCTTTGACCTCGATTATCTCTTGTTCTATTCATCGTTCGGGTAAGTTGTATTCTTCAATATTGTAGATTTTTATCTGTAGAACAAAAGCCCTCAATCACTTTTGCCGATTGAGGGAGTCTCGGTGGTCAATAGGACTTAAACCCGTTTAAGGGCACAATAGTCAACATCTTTGACTAGTCAATTTCTCATGCTTCTTGTCAGAAACGACTTTTGGTCCATAAAACTTTTATTTTTGTTTCCATATTTAAGGCTACTGACCAAAACCCAACTTTCGACTCGCTGTTTGGATTCTGGTAAGTACCAGCTCGTTTAAACGATTAAATTCTCATAACCGGAGTTCTAGACATCCGTTTGGAACGATTCTAGCCTCAATGATTTCGATTTTACTAATATTTATTGATCTCAAAGTTTCAGGGTCATTTTAATTACTTGGTTTTACGCGTTAAAGGACGATTCATTTATTTATTAATTGTTTATTCTTATTTTTGTTCACTCGTTTAAATCATCAAGGTGAGTTTGATCATTCCCCTTTATTTTACTGATTTAAACGTTTTGGGAACATATGTGTACCTATTCATATTTTCTATCATATATATATATACACACACACACAAACTCGCAAACATAATTATTGTGTGTAATTCAATTAAATGCTATTTGTTATTTGTTTAAGTGCTTATATTATCGCATTCGAATAGGTCCATCATAATATATCTCAGTCAGTATGATCATAAGGCGTCGTAGTAACCAAAGCCCGTTCGCATAGCGATGGTAAACCGACAATCTCAGTCAGTCATTGTAACCAATGCCCATTCGCATGGCGACGGTTTATGACACACTAGCATGTCTATGGTTTGTTGTGGTTTGGTTGATTATTACTTACATATGTTTGTTTGCGCATTTAACATTTATCATATATTATATATACACTATTATTATTATTTTCATGAAAATTGGTGATCATCTCACTCAACATGTGTTGTTGACAAACTCTAGGGATGGCAATGAAACCCGAACCCGATGGGAAAACCCGAAACCCGACATAAATGGGGCGGGTAATACCTGACCCGTTAGGGTTTGGGACGGGTTTGGGATTAGTTTTGAAATTTTTCGCGGGTTTTGGATTTTTAATATACCTGATTACCCGACCCGATTACCCAATTATATACCCGATGTACCCGATATAACTTATTATATTATATATATACTATATTCCAAATATATTATTTGTCGAAACTTGTTTATGTCAATTATTTGAGATATTTTACATATATGGTAACCATCTTTGTAATCTATTAGTTATATTTTGTCTAAACCCCGGTAGTAACCCGGCCGGTTTTGATCCGGGTATACCCAACGGGTATTTTGTCAAAACCCGATAGGAAACCCGAAACTCGATAGGAAAACCCAAAACCCGACGGGTAATTACCCGATTAAAACCCGACGAGTTTGGGACGGGTTTGGGATGGACTTTTATAACCGGGTATGGGTTTGGGAATACCCAAACCCGACCCATTGCCATCCCTAACAAACTCTATTCTATTTTCTACGCATATGCAGGTTGTCATTTGAATTGAAGTTTGAAGTGATAGACATCTAGAAAAGACCATAGGGAACTTAATGAAGACTATTTTTATTTAAATCATGATTGAATTGTTTGAAATTATTTGTTTGTGTTGTGATTATTTGTGTACTGTAATTTGAAATAATTAATTTAATAGATATTGTCATTTTATTTATGATAGTATCTTTGAACTGTGAACAATCGGCTCACGCCCCGGTATTTTCGTCTTAGGTTGGGGTGTGACAGCAAGTCCTTGGATAGGTTCATGGTAGAAAGCTTTCGTTTCGGTTTCCATTGGTCTCCTTTTTGTTGTGGTTTGCTAAATTAGTATGTCTTTGTGTAGTTTTTGTTATGCTCCTTTATGTTATGGTTCTTTTAAGTTTTTTTTTGTGGATCGTTTTTTATCCCCATTTTGCCCTATATAGTTGGTTGCTAGATAGGCTTTTTTTATTTTATTAAATTTGTCGTTATATAAAAAAAACAAAGAATCCTAAGAACATTCTCATCCCACCCACTATCCCCAAACCAAAAATTACACTAAAACTCACTTTATTTTTTCTCTCCATTTCAATTAAATAATACTTTTTATACCTTTTATCATTACATTTTCTCTTTCCTTCACTCACAACCACTTTCAAAATATATTAAAAAATTATAGAGGATGAACAGTAACTTTTCAAATATACAGAAAAATCACTACTTTTCTAAAATATAAAAACTCTTCACTCACAACACCCTAAATCACTCTCTAAATTATAAAAACACCACTCACATATTATAATGGGTTGGATGAGAATGCTCTAAGTTCATTGTTGACACCAAGATAAACTTTAACTAATAAATAACCGAATAAATACTTAGTGTTAATTACACGGTTAATCCAAGTGGTTTACCTATATTGCAAGTTTGGCCCTCAATTTTCTAAAATGACAAGAATGGTCCAAATAGTTTGTTTTTTTTGGTAACACTAGTGCTCCATAACGTGAAACACTGTTATTTTTTCGTTAAGCGTATGTAAAGCAAACTATTTGGAACATTTGTTAATTTAGAAAAATGGAGACCGAATTTGCAATTTAGGTAAACAACATGGAGCATCTTTGTAATTAAATAAAAAACTTAAATAAATTAATAAAAAAAGACCATAATTTCCTTTATTAAATCGACCCACTTGACATTAAACACATTTCGCTTTCGCTTGTGAAATTTAACAAATGTTGCAAAAGTCACTAGGCTGAACCTAGGCGGCTGACTGGGGAGTTGGGTGCACTCGAAGTACTCGAGGAGTACTTGGAGAGTACTCGGTCAGAGTAAATATAAAGAAAATTAATTTTTGGATATTATAAATATATCAAACACTAGGTTTCCACACCCCCCCCCCCCCGTATTACGGGGCTGTTTTACATTATTTGTTTCTAATATTTTCATATTTTTTTGAATTTTAATTTTATTTATTGTAAGGAAGTTAATAATATACTTAGGATTTAACGATGAAAGGGTTACATAATAAATGATATGTTATAACACGGGTTAAAAGCTATCTGGGTTTGGTGAGATCCATGACACCTTTTTTTTACTATAAAATTGTTTCTTAAAAAATATGATATTAATTTTTAGTATATCCCTATTTTATAGGATTTTCATATCAAGTATTTGATTATATTAATTTTTAATATAATGAGCTGTTATAACCCGTTTAAAGGCTATCTGGGATTGGTAAGACTCATACTCGTAAATTCGGGTCAAATGTATAAGAAGCTTTCATTTACAAATAAAACAATCTGGTGTTTTGAGAGAATTTAGAGAAGTTTCGTTTATATATATTTAAGATTAAGATCATAAGTTTACTAATATTTATAACAAAATAGGTAAATATCAATATAAATTAGAGAAATACATTTTTAAATAATAAATTCTTCTGAAAATTGCTAATCATTAACTAAAAAAATGATATTTGTTATTAAATATTATAGATATACGAATTATGCTTTATTTTTTTAAGTCAAATCGGCCCAAGTTCACCGACCAGATGTGATTAGGGTTGAGGTTGACCACATTTGATCGATTCTTAGTAACTAGGCGGAATTAAAGAAATTCGTCTCGACGACATACCTCGTAGCGAGTACTCGCTCTTGTAACCTATTTTTACAACATTGACTCAAAGTATTAATTCCAAGAGAAACACGTAATCAAAGTAAAAAGACTTTCAACATAAATTAATATATTGATTTATAGTCGGTAAATATGCAATTCATTGTTCAGGTTTGATCCGATCAGGCATACGTAATATGCTACTATAGTCTATATTTAAAAACAAGTCGTAAACATACATAATACACATGATTTATGATTATTTTAAAAGTTCAAAAATGAGTTGTAGAGGTTTTTCCTTTTGCAAAGTCACCCCAAATTTTTCATACATGTCAAGATTCATCGGGTCTTGATAGTCTGGAAAAACCCAGTCAAACCGAAGAATCAAAGATGCAAGCATTGATTGTATACTGGTGATACCAAAGGGTAAACCCTGCTTCTCCCCTTACCAAATGGTATGAACTCGAATTCTTGGCCTCTAAAGTCCAAACTTGTGCCAAGAAATCTTTTGGGTTTAAATGTAAGAGGATCTTCCCAAAGTTTTGGGTCTCGACTGATTGTCGAAATATTTACCAATATTTGGGCACCACGAGGGATTGCATACTTCATAACCTCATAGGTTCGGATAGCGCGGTGGGGAAGTAGAAGAGGGGCAGGAGGATGTAGTCTTAAGGCTTCTTTAATGCACGCACCAATAATAGTGTTCGAGTTGATCTTGTGTTTTAGCTCTTGTTGCACTTCAATCATAATTCTTTTATTCTTTATCAACTCTGCCATGGCCCATTCAATTGTTGAAGTTGTAGTATCTGTACCCGCTAGCTGTGAATAACTTCTACAAGTTAAAGACAAAATATTGAAATTAACATATTAATAAAACAATGTATTGCTTTTTCTTAGAATGAGAAAGACTTACCAAAGACAAAATATTTATCCGGTCATTTGAGAATCCATTTTTAATCAAATGATCCACAAAACATTGTTCCTTCTTCGCGATTACAGCCGATCTTCTTTCATTAATTATATCATCCCAAGAATTTAATACCTCATTTATATGTTTCAATGTTTGCTTCCTTAGTCCTTGAAGATCTAACCTCTGCAAGATTGGGGAAACATCGCTTACATTTGGTGCAACTCCACTGGACAATATCTTGAAAGGTTTCTCTTTCAAACCACTTGTTGTTTCATGTTTATCTTTCAAATCAAGAAATTTTTTTCATATTAATGTTTATCTTTCAAATCAAGAAAATCTTTTCCAAAGAATATGTTTCTCAAAGTGTTAAACATTGTTGTAAAACAACTTCCTCAATATTCACAACTTGTCCTTATAAGTTATAAGGAGGTAAAAATAAGGAATCCCAAACACCCCTTTACTACACAAGAATTCTAGCATTTGAGCCAATTTTTTCTCCCTTAAACTCGATCGAGTCTCTAAGGCTTCAACAGAGAACATCTCAGTTCGACAAAGGGTTCTTCACGATCTCCAGTTTTCGTCACAATCTAGTGACAAAATAAGTGTGAAAGGTAAATAATAACTATGAAACACGTTAGGAACAAAACGAGAAGAAAGAAACCGGTCTTGGCTCTTGAGAATAACCATGGTTGCCTCAGGAGAAGATGCTACAATGAGAACCTGAGTACCTAAATGGAGAGTGATAAGGGGGCCATGTTGTTGAGCCAAGATGGCGGTGGAGACATGAGGGTTCTTGCCTACTTGGTGTAAATTTCGAATGACCGGCCATGGTCGTGGGCTTGGTGGGAGGTTCTTGTTATACCTAAATCTATTAATGAAAACGTAGACATTGTTAGGGCCGGGTGTGCAATAACTTTGGCGGCAACGAGATGTGTGATGTAGGGAGAGAGAGCTGGCCCTAAGAGATGATTGTTGCGTTGTATGTAGCGGGAGCACCATGCCTAAGTGGAGGCAGGCTGGGTGGTTGACCGACCCTGACCCGCACCCCTATATGGCTGACGACTTTTTTAAATAATATATACATTTTTGAAAAAAAAAATGTATTCTTAATGTTTATCAATTACCTAACTGATTTAAGACTCAATTTTTTTTTCACCTCTTGATTATCGAAGACACCGCCTTGGTTGATCAATATTTCATGCCAGCACACAACAAATGAAAAATAATAACGCATAGAAAAATCTTGAAGCTTTCTATTTAATGCAAGTTACAAATTTCAACTATCTAAAACTAAAACATTTTCAATTTCCAAAATAACCTTTAGTTTGTTTAAATTCCCTATTTCTCTGTTTGAAAAAATAAACCTAAATAATTAATTCCTATTTGGCTATGTGTGTCTTGTCTATGGCTAGAAATTAATAAAAAATAAATATTACACGATATGTAAATATACCGAGAAAATTGCAACCAACATGCACAATAATATACATTTTTGAAAAAAAAAAATATATTCTTAATGTTTATCAATTCCTATTTGGCTATGTGTGTCTTGTCCATTCTTTTTTTTTTTTTATCTATTGCTTTTTCTCTATGTTTAACCCGACGTGATAACTAACTATGACTAAGCAAAATAATATTATTGAAGTTTCGGTTATAAATAATTAAATAGTCTCAACGAATATGCATGAAAGATTATAAAAGATGAGCGATTGGGCATCTATTTTTTCATTAATTTTAATAATAATAGATATTACAAATAATAAATAAAATGAAATTGACATGGAAGGTGAAGTTAGGCGCTAAAAAGCCTAAGAAGAAATAAATTGGATGGGGCTCAACGGTAGAGCATTCACTTTATAAGTAAGAGGTAGGGGGATCAAACCTCACTATCACCAATTTATATGGGAGATATGAGGAATGACCCTGGCTTGCCAGGGTTTGAGTCCTGATCTCACCCGGTTTTACCGGCTTCTTGCTGTTATGCCGTTTCGCGGGCATGGGGGTCGGGTTTTATCCGAGGAATTCCTCAATAGGCGGACCGCTAGGGGCTCCGTCTGTCCGGACTCGTGGCCGGCTCAGGCTACCTTTAGCCAATGGGGGCCACGTACGAAGTACCTGGCGTTAGTTAGTTGGTCGTTCTTAAAAAAAAGGCCTAAGAAGACTTTAAAACCATTGAAATCAAGCATTTAATATTAGCGTAGAATAAATATAAGTAAAAATTTATTAATAATAAAATCAACAGAAATAATTAAAACACCATAAAATAAATTGTAGATCTAAGCAAAACATGACTACTAATTTATTATGAAAAGTCAAACATGACATCTAAATTATGAACTAAAACACAATAAGCATAAACTCAAAACACAATAAATAATATTCGGTAGCATTCTCACTTATCCTTCTATAGTAGACATTAGACATTATATTGAACTTGAGACATGGATCTAGGTCATTTTCATGTAATGTGTTCAACTAAAGGTGTCTCGATAAAGATTCAAAGTGATTAAACAGAATTAAGGTTTTTTTAGCATGATCATTCATTCATGAGTGTGAATCAACGAGATGTCCACCGATCAATGTCAACCTATTACACATACTTTTCACTACATCGAGTATTGTACTCAACAATAGTCCTTATTACTACCCGTTTAAAGTCCAGATTTAAACTATGTAAAATTACAACACTTGGTATAATTAAGTCATCAATACGTGTTTCGTCTGAGGA
This sequence comes from Bidens hawaiensis, assembly GCF_021521415.1. Taxonomy (NCBI): domain Eukaryota; kingdom Viridiplantae; phylum Streptophyta; class Magnoliopsida; order Asterales; family Asteraceae; genus Bidens; species Bidens hawaiensis. Next base: position 509,524 of record NW_027491990.1, on the reverse strand, counting down.
TATATAAGGTGATACTATCATTGTTTAAAACTTATGGCGATGATCCATAAAGTACATCAATATTACTCTCTATTAAATATTTGTGAAATATTTGTTTAAACTCTTTCATATTTATCTTCATGAACACCAACCAAAATAATTTACAATGATCATAATTCAGGATTTTTCCTACAATCTTGATTCATCAGGAAAATGGCCGATTTCACCTTTTCTTTGTCCGAACCTGATCGCCAACTCCCATAATTCTTTTCACCTCTTGCATATCCCGTCACCTTTGGGGCGGTTTTGGTTCAAACACATAACCATAACCGACATATTGGTTATGGATAGACATAACCATAACCGCTCCGTTATGACAGTTTTGGTTAACCGGTTTTAAATGTTATATCGACTCGGTTATGAGTCGCTTAACCATAGCCAAAACAATATGATTGAGCCTAAAATTTTGGTACCAAAAATTATTAAAATATGGCGTGACATAATCTAACAAAATTTATAATTCATTATATTAATACCACATATTTAAAAAGACGGCATCATATGATCTAACAAAGAAATTTAAGTTAATTCTATAACAAACATTGAACCAAAGACCCCTAAATGATATAATCCGACAATATTTTGGTAGAAGTTAGGGGCTTTTTTATAACATTCGTTACTTTTCAAACCTAAAAACCTAGCCCATTTCAAAATTTTGGTTTTGTTTAAAATATATATATATATATATATATATATATATAATGTTCTAAAATTTCGTTCATGTGACATGCATTAATGTTTTTGAATTTGCATTTGTATTCGTTAAACCAACCTGTTTTATCGTTTTAATGTGTTCTTGTTCGTCGTTAATCGTTAATATTATATTTTCCGATTATTTATGATTATCGTTCGTTCATTTTCTATTCATTTTAATCAATTAACGAAACTCCAAAGATTTAAAGTTTATGTCTAATCAATTTCCAAACTATACGGGTTAATACGAAAATTATCCAAGCTTTATAATTTATATCCCAATTTTATCGTAATCCAAAGTACATTTTTTTATTTAATTATGTCAATTTTTTTTACTTAGTTTTAAAAAATGAAGGAAAATACATTCCTATTACATTAAAATTTTGGTCAAAATTCTTTATGATGATAATAAATTTGTTTGAATATAATTTGCATGTTATAACTTAATTTTTATGACCAATTACAAGCTTTGAACGGTATTCATGATCCATTAAGTATTTTGACCAATTTAATTCACTTGAAACACCTTAAGCTCAATTCACTTATAAATAGAGCTCTATTCCCCTCATTTTCTCACAACTCAATTTACAAAGATAGTTGTTATTCTCTCATTTTAGTGATTTTCACCTACTTTGATTTATGAAGTCAAACCGTGAAGTTAAGATTCCTTTTTTTACTATCTAAGTTCTTCTTTCCGGGTATGTCATGTTTGTAGTTTCTGTTTGCTTGAGTCGTTTAGAACTTAATGTTATATTAAAATTTATTTAACATTAGCGTTTGTTCATCAAAAACAAACTTGACTCGCTTATGTATTTATTCGGTTCGGATTAGTTATTTTCTTTATCCAATATCTAAAACTAATTCTTGTCATCTCACTCTCTGAAATATAATACCATGTCGGAAACAAACCCAAGCTAAAGTTGAGTTCGGGTCCGACCGTAAATGAACCACTCGCTTAAACTCGTTTTGGGCCGTTTCGGATTTTTCTTGAAATGTATGCGACTTTTTAATGTGACTAATTAGAACCCAACTTTTTATAAAACAATTAAGTAGCCACCTATAAAGTTTACGACAGAAAGTCTAAAAAGGCATATATATATATATATATATATATATATATATATATATATATATATATATATATATTTTAAAGGTTTAAAACACTAAACCATGAACCGCATTCTTTTAAGTCTTCTATTTTCGTCTATTTTTTGGAATCCTATATTGAACCTAGAATTAATTTCTAGGACCGCTCGTCGAAACGAACTCGTCCGGCTCATGTCGCTTAAACGCATAGTGCGCTTTTACTCGCTTACTTTAACATGTGAGTTTCTCACACCCCCTTTTTTAACTCTTTTATATTTTTGAGGGTAACATATATATCCTACAAACTCAAAATATTTATTATTTCATTTACAAACTACAATTCGTTACATTAACTTGTTTGTATACTTGATTACTTGCTCGAACTTACTTGCACGTGGTAGCCTCAATAAGTATGATCATACGCCTCCCCTTTGCACTCATGACCATATTTGTTATGAGTGTAAAAGGGCCTTATTATCCGAGTACGTTGGTTGTTACCAACTGAAAAGGACCTTACTTGCTCGATTTTCTGAGTACGTTGGTTGTTACCAACTAGAAAAGACCTTACTTGCGTGACTATTACACTTGTTCATGGAATTATATGGTTTTTACATAGTTATATCAAACTGTGTGAACTCACCAACTATTTCAGTTAGTTGACATTATTTTATATATATAATAGGAGTACATTATTAGAGAGTGAGGTCATGATGAAGGCACTAGACTTAGGATATTTTTAAATAAATGAACAAGTTGATTCAATTTTTCTTTTATTTAATGTATTTCTTTGTTTTAAACTTGTATACTTAATGTTTGAAGTAATTAATGATAATATTGTCACTTAATAGTGCCACATGTTTTTTGAACAATCTGTACGTCACACTCGAGCGTTTCCGCTTAAGCAGGGGTGTTACAGATTGGTATCAGAGCCGTGACTATAAGATAGGACAGTAGACGTAGTGCCCTAGTTGGTCATAGCTTATTTTATTTATTTGTTTAAGGTTGCATGATTAGAAATTATGTGAACCCTATTTGATTGTTCAATGCACTTGCCTATTATTTTATTATTATCTGTTGATTCAATTGCGCCTCATTGACACAAGCACACACACAAGTCCAAGGCTTATGCCTGAAACGAAGATTTTCAAACATTTTCAATACTCAATTTCGATCTTTGATATTTCTTCTTTTTAAAGATGGTTCTACGTGGCAGGTATGTAGTAATTGGAAGGGGGGCGTACTTATTTTCCGAACTCTTGACATTGAGGTTATTGAAACATAAGAATAAGCAATGCGTCTCCCAATCAGACGCGAGACAGGGTTGCTTACCTGAATAGTTCGGAAAGGGCATGAAACCTATTAGGTCAAAACGTACGAAACCAAATGCCAAACGAATCACATCTTAGGCTTTCAAACGTGACCATGTTCTCTTTGTGAAAAGGATATGGTTACACTCCTAAGGATGTCATACAAGTCATGGTGGTTCATGCGACGTGTGATTCTGTGACACCTCTCTCTTCCACGTTAATATCGTTAACCCAACTCCGTTATATTACACGTCACGCATAACATTTACACGAGTCAGTAACAAGTCACACACATGAGTCCTATTGTACGCGTTGGTGATTAATGTCGAACCGGTTACGTTAATAACTTGTATGATTTAATTATTGCATGATAAGTGATTATGTGTTAAATGCTTTTCCATATTATAATTAGTTGTTAAAAGTCTAGTGTAAAAAAAAGCTTGGCTCGCCGCACGTCTCGTAGCCCGGGCCTTCAGCCTCCGCGCGGCTCGACGAACGACCAGGTCGTGAAAATTTGTTTAAAACCCATTTTTCAAAGCCTAATCACCCCATAACTCTTTCCAGCCATTATTGGATGAAAAAGATGAGTTCTTGGGTAACTTTGGGAGCTTATGGGTATTAGGAAGATTAAGAGTCATCAACATCATTGTTTGATCGTTAATTGTAAGTGTTTCATCAATAACCACTCGTTTACGTGCTACTCTATTGTTTGTGTTGAAAAACCCTAATAAGATATGATATATATTTGTAATATGAGAGGTTTTATGATGGTTGTGATGATGTTTGTTCGTTTATTGGTGTCGTATATCATTAGAGTTGTCGTATACATGATTATCGATCGATCTTTGTTGAAATCAGAATGCTGGCAGCTTTGTACTGGCTTATTGTTTTGACTTTAAAATGACGATAAACGATGATTTTTAATAATTCTTGATTCTAGGATATATTTCATCAAGTCTAGTTTCCAGAAAGTAATTAATGATAATTTTTGGATATACAAAGTATAGGTTTTATGATTTTACAAGATTATATGTCTTATCTAATTCGGGAAGAAGTTTTTTGGTCTAACTTCCCAACTTCATATCTTGAGATTGACAAAGCCAAATGGGTTGGTTCCACTTTTGGAACTTAGTATTATGAGTTTATGAGACACCCCAATTGGCCTTGCATAATTTGGATAAATGAGTTGAGAGAACCATGAAAATAATGTTTATTGCGCAAACTGATGAATAATCTGTACCTATCTGTGATGATTGAATTATTGTGAGTTTTGTATATATGAGAAAAATATAATAAAATTTTTTTAATAAACTAACTCATATATTCTACTATTATAAATTTTGTATAATTTATCTTTGAGTTTTGCATAGTGAATAAAATCAGTTTGAACATGCTAAAATCTGTCTCGTGAACTGAATGATCATAAGTTAAGTTGTATGATAAATAATTGGTTGCTTGGCCATGAAATGATGTATGAATACATGTTATTTTTGGTACATTTGACATTACTTAATATCACCAACAAGTCGTCAGGTCAAGTTTGTGTTTGTGTGTGACTCCATACATGAGTTTTAAAGTCATGTGTTATTGAACACACTCTCATAGCTTAAGCACTTGTACTAGGTAGCAGTTAACGAGTCAAGTGCATACATTTGGTTTGAGAAAAGCCCATTACACACGTCAACAGGTGAGTTCATGCTTTTTCCAACTTGTTTTCTGGATTGAAAACAACAAAATTATTTTCGTATACTTGTTTTCTAGATTGAAAACAACAAAACATTTTCCTTGTTTTCTGGATTGAAGACACAAAACATTTGCCTATACTTGTTTTCTAGATTGAAAACATGGACATAGTTACATATTGGTTTTCTGGAGGAAAACGCAGCGACATTTTTTGGATTTATGTATTTCTTATATATCACAAGTGTATACTAGATGCCCTCATATCACTTAAAGTCCTTATATACCTTGAAATGTTAGGATGGGATCGCGGGGAAATTTAAGTAGTACTACTGGGTTTGACAAACCCCACCTGCTATAACTCGACTAGAGGTCGGACATGTATAAATTGTCCTAACATACATCGCTAGTGTTTTGTGATAGACCAGGTAAGAAGGCATACAGACAGTCAGCTTCGTTTCAAACGTTTAGTAGCTTGTAAATGGGTTAGCTCCCCTGGTATATTTGAAAAATGCTAAATCCACGTACACAACTGATGCTACGCATACTATCTATACTCTATATATATATATATATATATATATATTATGAGATTAGGACACAACCCAATTGGCCTTGTATAATTTGGATAAATGTGTTGAGAGAACCATGAAAATAATTTTTGTTGCGCAAACTGATGAATAAGCTGTACCTATCTATAATTATTGTGAGTTTTGTATATGAGAAAATATAATAAAAATTATTTGAGAAACCTAACTCATAATTCTATTGTGATAAATTTTGTATAATTTATCTTTGAGTTTTGCATAGTGAATAAAATCAGTTTGAACATGCTAAAATCTGTCTCGTGAACTGAATGATCATAAGTTAAGTTGTATGATGAATAATTGGTTGCTTGGCCATGAAATGATGTGTGAATACATGTTAGGAATTTTTGGTACATTTGACATTACTTAATATCACCAACAAGTCGTCGGGCCAAGTTTGTGTTTGTGTGTGAGTCCATACATGAGTTTTAGAGTCATGTGTTATTGAACACACTCTCATAGCTTAAGCACTTGTACTAGGTAACATTACACGAGTCAAGTGCATACATTTGGTTTGAGAAAAGTCCATTACACACGTCACTAGGTGAGTTCATGCTTTTTCCAACTTTTTTTCTGGATTGAAAACAACAAAACTATTTTCGTATAATTGTTTTCTGGATTGAAAACAACAAAGCATTTCCCTTGCTTTCTGGATTGAAAACAACAAAACATTTTCCTTACTTGTTTTCTGGATTGAAAACATGGACATACTTACATACTGGTTTTCTGAAGGAAAACGCAATGACTTATTTTGGATTTATGTATTTCTTATATATCACAAGTGTATACTAGATTCCCTCATGTCAATTAAAGTTCTTACATACCTTGAACCGTTAGGATGGGATCGCGGGGAAATTTAGGTAGTACTACTAGGTTTGACAAACCCCACCTGCTATAACTTGACTGGAGGTCGGACGGGTGTAAATTGTCCTAACATACATCGCCAGTGTTTTGTGATAGACCTGGTAAGAAGGCATACAGACAGTCAGCTTCGTTTCAAACGTTTAGTAGCTTGTAAATGGGTTAGCTACCCTGAAATATTTTAAAAGTGCTAAATCAATATACACAACTAATGCTACGTATACTATCTGTACTATATATATATATATATATATATATATATATATTACTTTTTAGTACAACTCATGAACTCACCAACCTCGTGTTGACCCTTGAGTATTTATACTTGCCCAGGTTGCTAGATGTGCCAAGTAGTGGATTGCATTGCATGCGTCTAGAGTAACACTTGTCGCATGAACTTTTTATTTCACATTGTTTACATTTGATGGGTTGTGCATGTTTTGAACACATGGTTCATTTTTTTTAAACTATTTACTTATACGCTTCCGCAAAACTTTTAATCGTTTGGATTGGATTTTGTGTTCTCATGTTTGAATGAGACGTAGATAAATGTTTTGAATATTTTACTTTAGTTGTTTGGTATAACGAATGAGCTAGATCTTGGTATGTCACACGCCTCGCGGTAAAACTTCGTTAATCGAAATTTGGGGGTGTGACAGATTCCGACCCTCAATGTTTTACAATGTATTTTAACTAAAAGTCTGATAAGTCGTGGTGATACACGAATACCCAGATTTTGGTTTGATTTGATTATGCATTTTATGTCTTTAAACTGAAAGTCTGTCTAGTCGTGATGATACACGAATACCCAGCTTTCGGTTCGATTTAACCACGCATTTTGAGTTTTGTGTTGGAATATAAAAGTCATGCTATTACATAAATTTTTGAGTTTCAGTTCGTTTTCTTTATTTTCATTTACTATTATGATTTGCAATTGAAATTTTGAAAAGTCGTGGTGATGTATGAATAGTCGATTTTCAGTTCGTTTTCTTTATTTGTATATAATTCATTTATTATTATGGTTTTAATTGAAAATTATAAAAGTTATGGTGGTACCGATTTCCTTACTTATATTAAGTTTGTATTAAATGCATGGTGGTTCATGGATATTTTTATATCAAAATTTGACATATTTTCCATATGTTTATTCAAAAATTTTCCTTGTTTTCTGGATTGAAAACACAAAACATTTGTCTATACTTGTTTATAGGATTGAAAACATGGACATACTTACATATTGGTTTTCTGGAGGAAAACGCGGCGACATTTTTTGGATTTATCTATTTCTTATATATCACAAGTGTATACTAGATGCCCTCATATCACTTAAAGTCCTTATGTAGGTTCCCTGGACGGATCACACGAGATATCTCGGTCTACTCAGGTGCGGAATCCCTGCGTAGATCGTTACGAGCGTAGAAAGCAAACCAAACAAACACACACGAATAAACCGAAACACGTTATATATTAATAACTGAACTCACGTGATATGAATCACTGATACAGACTCTCGTCACCAGCTTAGATCAACTCGATTAACTTAAACGATTAACTTCAAACCAAGCCGTAAGCTTGTATATAAATACACGACAACTTCGCCTGATATGTTCAGGCGAAGTTGTCCATAACTTCGCTTGTTCAACAAGTTCGCCTAGGCGAACTTGTTAACAACTTCGCTTAAACAAAAACATAAATAACATTACAGACTCGATTACAGACACTAGACTATGAACTACTGACATTTATGCACCAACAGACTCCCCCTTGGCAGTAGCTTCATATCTTGATCTTTAAGCACTTGTCTTGTAATCTTCACGCATGCACTCCATCTCTAACACATACCGTGACTACTCGCTGATACTTCCTCGCTTCGTCTTTCCAAGCAGGAATATAGAATATCTTCTTTTCATTCAACACTTGCAGATCAGCTTTCGATAAGTTAACAAGATGCATCGGATCATACACCCTCAGCACTTCTTGTTCGTCTTCGTCTTCCATCACGGCTTCAGCAGTCTGGCAATCAACATACCACCATTTAAGATTCTTCAACACATCTTGAGGCATAATCTTCATTGGAACCTCCTTAATGCATCGAATCGGTTTGTACTTCATTACCATCCATGGCTTGCCATCTGCTCTCATTCCCCTTTCTTTATCTTCCACTAGCTTTCTCTTCTGTGGCTTTAATAACTCAAGCTTCTTCTCTTTTATGCTTTCTTTCCACACGATCTTCCCAATAACCCTTGCCATGTTGTCGTCGCTTCTATTGATCAGCCCCAATCTAGCCAAATCCTTCACCTCACATTCAGGAAATGTATTAAGAGATCTCAACGTTCTTTTAAAGTACTGAATCCCATCAAAACGTTTCACCACAAACAACTTTATCTGTTCATCATATAGCCAACAAATAATTCCTTTCTTCGACTCAGCATAGCCTTTGATATTATAACTCTTCTTGAACATGGTTGGAACAGCAGGCTTCTTAGTTTTAATAAACCAATGAGCACAGCCTTCCTTCCACCTAGGCTGCTCCTCCCACTCAGTCTCATCATTTTCCATCTCAGTACCCATATCGGCTTTCTCAACATCTGGGATCTCGTGTTCAACATTTTCTTCAATTATTTCACCTTCTTCAATCTCATCTTCAATCACAATCTGTGCTCCAATCTTCTCAATCTCCTCAATAGGCAGCACATCATCATCAAACATCACATCATCCTCTAGCATATCATCATCCAATTCTTTCAACGCATCGATCACATCATCATCATCATCAACCATCACCACCTCATCACCACCAACTGCACCTGCAGACTCCCCCTGAGCTGTGGAAGTCCCAAGAGCTTGAGTAGTTCTTGGCAACTCACCACCTGCACCTTTCGGTGCATTGGGATCACCGTCTCTATCATTTCTCTTCTTTGTCCTTAACTCGTCGCCTCTACAGCCTGTCTCCCCCTGAGTTGCCAAGAACTCCTTCATAGCATCTATAATTCGCCCATGTTCAACCAGGAGGGACGACTGTAGTTGATTCTCTGCTACAAGGCGCTGAATAGCCTGGGTCTGGATAAAGTTTATCCTCGATTGCTCTGCCACGACCCGTTCAAGTGCAGCTATTCTCTCCGAGTCTGAGAGGGTTGCATCGAAATCAAACCTCATGTTAGATGTATCTTGAGTATACTCAGCAGGGATCTCGAATGTAACCGGGACATCAGAAGCAGTTGTGGACGTAACCGCAGGTGGTATCGTGACCGACAACCCTGCAGTTGCAACGACGGTAGACTCTACAAATTGTGCCACCACCTCTGAAGGAGTAAGCGTTGGAGGTGGTAACGACACAATCTCCGGAGTCGTTGCCTGTAGTGTGATGGATGGGATGCCGACAGCTGATGTAGCCACCACGGGAACATCCGCGGCGCTTGTAACCTGTACAGAAGTAGGAACAATCGACATACCTGACAGTGCGGATGGAGCAAAACGTACAACTCTGGAAGTCTCTCCAGCTCCCATACCTGCACCTGTCCTTTCACGTCTTGATCGTCGAATCAACTTGTGAATATCCTCTTCTTCTTCTGACTCAGTATCATCAACTGTCCTCTTTCTCTTCCCTAACGTCCTCTCTCGAGTCACCAACATCCTTCTCGCCTCATCCATAATATCATCAAGATCCGAGTCAGCCAATGTCGTAGCTGCTCTAGTAACACGCACTTCCCTAACCTGTGCAGCAGAGACCTGCACCTCTTCTTGTGGATCAAAACGGTCCATGTCGAAGAATCCTTGGCCGCCAAATGCAGCATCAAGGTCAACATCCTCCTCAGCCGACACAACAGGCACAGCAGGTACATCTCGAGGTGCTCCTACCTGTCGTGGTTGAGGGTCTCTGAACTCATCCCCAGTAGCTGGCACATACCCCGGGTTTATTAAGAACCCAAAGAGTGGAGTATGCCTTGGACGAAGTTCAGGCTTGCTCCTCGCACTCGAAGTACGGCATTGAGCAAAGATACGTTTGTTCACACTCTCCACGTATCGTATTGGACGTCGTTGAGGCAACGTGGGAGCAACATGATTCAAGATCATCTGAATGAATCTTGGATACATGATGAACCTCTCACGAGCCATCGCCCTCCTCTTTCTATCGATCTCATAAAAGACCATCTGACTAAAGCTATAACGTTTGTTATAAGTCAGAGCAGTCATTGCTGACTGCATGGTCGCACCCATACCATCAGTGCCCGCCTTCCTCCCAGACATACAAACAATCATTACGTGCATGAGGAAGCGCCACTGATCTAGAAGGAAACCCTTCCTCCTCTGGGTATCACCTAATGGACCAGAGTAGCCCATTCGGAGAAACGCTCCATCACGGAACGGAGCCACAAACTCTGTAGGGTCATCCCTAGTCTCTTCACCGAATCGTAAAGCCACCCGTATCTGTTCAGATGAGAACTGAACCTCATGATTGTTGACGGTTGCTCGCATAACCAGGGGCTCAACGCGGCAATCGTATTCCACCGTCTGCCAGAAATCCTCGATATTGGGTAAGGATATCGGCAGAGTCGTCGTGATTGCGTGGAATATCCTCGAGCGAATGAGGAATGTGATGATCTCACGGTAGTCTTCAACTCCGCTCGCTTCCGGGTCTAAGGTAATGTACATATTGTGACCCGGAAAAAATTGCCTCTGGTTATCTCCGTCATCGCCTCCAGCACCTCCAGCACCTGCTACTGCAGCCATATCTGCAACAAACGAACCAAGTTATATACACGTTAAGGTTTAACACAAGTTCGCTTATCACCATGAGCGAAGTTGTGATAACTTCTGTATAGGCGAAGTTAAAGTTGAGGCGAAGTTGGGAACAACTTCGCTTCATCTTTAAGTACGTCTAATAATTTAAAATTTTAAAAGGTCCAGGCGAAGTTAATGACAACTTCGCCTCACCACAACATCGCCTCAGGCGAAGTTGAGCATCAGGCGAAGTTACGGATAACTTCGCCTAAACCTTAAGTTCGCCTGAAACTGAATCGGCGACAGTGAGTTTGATTCAAACATCGAAAATCTGGTGTTTCGGCCAATTTTGACTATTTAGGAGACTAAAACACATGGTATTAAGGCAGTCCGGACGATCAGTTTGCTCATGAATATGTAAAACAAGTTTTGAAATCGGGTATAGGTTTCGAACGTCCGAGGTCGTTAACCGGGTGTCGAAACAACCTAGGATTAACAACATCGAACATCGAGTATAAGATATAGAACCCAAACACACCTTGAATACTGATTGAAATCGAAAAAAAGATAATCGGATGAAAACGGATTAAGTTCGCTGTGATAATCGAGGATAAGTTCGCTGATATTTCAAATAATGAACTGATGACCTTTGAAAATCCTTATATAGGGGCGAAGTTATACAGGCGAAGTTACGGTTAACTTCGCCTAGGCGAAGTTATTCACAAGTTCGCCTGTTTAACAACATCGCCTATATTTACAAAATCAACCCTTATAATTTGAACATTTTGCAATTAACTTTTAAAACTTCCTTTTAAGAATTAAATAACACGATCAAGTCCAAGTAACCAGGTATAAAATCATAAACTACCTAAGTACGAAAAAAAACATTTTAAAAATTAAAGTACAAGGGATCAAATTTCAGTCTCGATAGGGACTACCACGTTTTAGAAAAGATCCGAACAGGAATCATACTAATTACGTGACTGTCACATAGATTCGTGTTTAGCTGTATTATGACATAAAGAAACAGGGTGTAAGCAGGTAATATACTTAAGATGGTTTTCATCATTTCTGTGATACGAGTTAGGTTCAATTAAGCCTCAAAATTTAAGTGGGCAACAACTCAGAGATTATGATGCCTCCTATCTATTCTTAGTGTCTGATTAAGTTTGTAATTACTCTTCATCTGCTTCCCGTTCTCTTTCTTACTCCATGATTAAGAAGTCTTGATATTTTGAACTCTAGAATGTTTCAATAACTCTTAATTTTTTTTTTTTTTCAAACATTCATATAGACTTCAGAGTAGTAAACACCTGCAAGTCCCGAATCTGGATCACTGCAGTTTCTTGAAACGCTATCTTCACGGGAATCAGAACACTTACGGGCTCGTGTATGACTGGGTAATCGCTTTTCTGCCTATCATTCGGAAAGATATATATGAAGACATGCAAAACTCGTAAGGAGTTTCCACGTAAAATCAAGTAGATTTAGTTTGTATCACATCTACTTTTACGCACCATAAAAAGTTACCATGACATACAATGACTGTCCTAAAGCCTTTTAAGCCTAATAACTTCACTAGTTAAGCACACAGAATCAGTATATGTATCATTTTCCAAGGTTGGATCAATTTTCTGATAAACATAGCAAACGAACTTCTTACGAAGTAGTAGACTTGAAAAATAATTTCATTTCCCCTAAAGAAAAATTTTTGACTTCAATCGCCCCGATCAAGTCAAGTCGTCAGGTTAACGGCTATCCCGAAGATCCAATGGATCAGCTGGACCGACCACATACTAGTATGTGTCCTTCTAACTAATTAATATGATCGACTAATTTTAAGCGAAAGAATGAAAACTCATCATAAACCGCCTCGGTCACTTTCAGTCATCTGGTTAATGGCTATCCTCAAAATCTACAAGTAGAAAATGAGGACCAAAACATATCCGAAGACAAGTCCTTCAAACTGAGGTAACCGACATATTTTAAGCGATAGTGACGTTTTTTTTTTTTTTTTTAAATAAATATAACATGAAAAGCATGGTTACTCGGGATTGATCATCCCATTCAGCTCGATAAGGTTTTGAAATCTTGTTTTGTCAAACGCTTTAGTATAAAGATCAGGGAAATTATCAAGCGTATCCACCTTTTCAATCACAATCAGTTTCTTCTCAGCACAATCCCGTATAAAATGATGACGTATGTCAATATGTTTAGTTTTACTGTGCTTCACGGGATTGTTAGTTACTGAGATAGCAGCTGTGTTATCAATGCAAATAGGTGTAAGTAAGAAATTCAGACCATAGTCGCGCAATTGTTGTTGAATCCAAAGAACCTGGGAGCAGCAGTTGGATGCTGCCATGTATTCTGCTTCACAGGTTGAAATTGCGACCGAAGTCTGTTTCTTGCATTGCCACGACACCAATCTGCCACCAAGAAACTGACATCCTCCAGTTGTTGACTTCCGACTCTGATTGCACCCTCCATAATTAGAATCTGTGTAAGCGACTAGCTCCAAGTCTCCTCCTCTCGGGTACCACAACCCCAGCTTCGGTTTGCCCTTGAGATACCGCAAGATCCTCTTCACACCCTTCATGTGAGATTCCTTTGGGTTTGCCTGAAAACGAGCACAAAGACAAACAGCAAACATTATATCAGGCCTAGAAGCAGTTAAGTACATTAAAGAACCTATAATAGCCCGATACTGAGTTGGGTCCACATCTGCATCACCGTCTGACTCAGCACCCAATTTGTGATTGACGCAGATTGAAGTGTCGAATGGAGTGCTGTCCTCCATCTTGAAGCGTTTGAGCACATCATGGACATACTTGGTCTGATGAATGAACATCCCATCCTTCTTCTGATCAACCTGCAATCCTAAAAAGGGAGTTAGTTCACCCATAGCACTCATTTCAAACCTCTTTTTCATGACGGCCTCAAAATCTTGACACATGGAGACTCTTGATGCAGCAAAGATGATGTCATCCACGTAGACTTGCACTAGCAGGAAGTCGCTTCCATCTTTCTTGAAGAACAACGAGCTATCTATCTTCCCTCTTTCAAACCCATTTTCAAGCAAGTAATCTGATAAAGTTGAATACCAGGCACGAGGTGCCTGATGTAGTCCATACAATGCCTTGCTTAACTTGTACACGTGATCAGGAAAGTCTGGGTCAGGAAAACCCGGAGGTTGCTCAACATACACTACCTCATCAACTTTCCCATTCAGAAACGCACTCTTCACATCCAACTGAAATACCTTCATCTTCTTATAAGCAGCGAACGCCAAAAACAATCTAATGGCTTCCAACCTTGCGACAGGAGCGAACACTTCATTATAATCAATCCCCTCTTGTTGATTAAAACCTTTAACGACTAGCCTCGCCTTGTTTCTTATGATAATCCCTTTCTCATATCTCTTGCACTTAAACACCCATTTTGTGCCTATTTCATGCACATTCTTCGGTTTTTCAACCAAATCCCATACTTCCATTTTCTTGAACTGAGCTAACTCTTCTTGCATGGCTTCGACCCACGAGCTGTCCTTTAAAGCCATTTGATAATTCTTCGGCTCAATCTGGCTGATAAAGCAGGTGTACAAGCATTCGTTGATTATGCCTGTCTCCTTGATGCTTGTGTAAACACAGGTGTGCTCATTCAAGCTACGTCTTGTTTGTACACCGGAGGACACATCACCAATCACATTCTCCAAAGGGTGATCTTTATGAATTCTCGTGGTCGGAACAGAACCGACATGCAAATTGTCTTCCATGTTAGAAGAGAGCTCGTCAATGGTTGTTTCATGCTGAGAGTGAAATGGATTGAAAAATTCTTCTTCAGTCGAGGCAGCAGGGGTATCGATAGCATTTGATGAGGAGGGTTGACATTTATCGATCAGCTGTCTTTGTAATAGGTTTTCTTCCTCATCAAGGATCATCTTCGTAGCAACTCTCTCTTCTTCTTCAGCAATATCCAAATACGGTATGTTAAAAGACTTAAAAAGTTTAACATAGTCGAAAAACTCCGCAGGTCCGTTGCTTGGTTTTGGCGGTTGGTAACTTGTGATATCGGTGTTACACACCACCTCAACCTTGCTGGTCGATGTATTGAAGACACGTCTGTTGGGAGTCCCAACAACATAACCGACTAAGATTCCTTCATCGGCTACTTCACCAAATTTAGAATTTGTCTACAAAATCGAACAAGGGGACCCGAATGGTTCAAGACCACTCAAGTTGGGCTTTCTCCCATGCATAAGCTCATAACACGTTTTACCAAGTCTTTTAACAGTTAAGACTTTATTCAGAACATAACAGGCTGTAGCAACAGCTTCAGCCCAAAACACCACAGGAAGCTTTGAATCAGCCAGCATTGTTCTGGCTCCTTCAATTAATGTACTGTTCTTCCTTTCAGCCACTCCATTCTGTTGCGGTGTATACGGAGCGTTGTATTGGTGTTCAATCCCTCTCTGAAGGCAGAAGATCTCCATCTCAAAATTCTTGAACTCCGTTCCATTGTCACTCCTGATGAACTTAACCCTTTTATCCATAACGTTCTCAACTTTGGTAATCAAATTTTTCACCATCTGAGCCGTTTCGTCTTTTGATTTCAGGAAATACACCCACGAATATTGTGAGTAGTCATCAGTGATCACCAAGCAATAAGAAGTTCCTCCTAGACTTTTTGCATTCACGGGACCGAAGAGATCCATGTGAAGCAACTCCAGAGTACTGGCAATTGAATTGACTTTCTTGGTGAGATGGGATTTCTTGTGCTGCTTTCCCTTCTTGCACGCTATACATTTATCTTCAAAATTGAAATTTTTCAAGGGAACGCCCAGCACAAGTCCATTCCTGACAATGTGGTTCATCTTCCGAAGATGAATGTGCCCCATTCTCCTATGCCACAATTCGGACTCTGATTCACTCGCTTTTGTCATAAGGCATGATTCTGCCGTGGCCATTTCAGTTGATCTCATATCCATAATATATGTATTTCTTTCACGTGGAGCCTTCATCACAATCCACTCCTCTGGTATCTGAAAACCAGGTTTCAACACAATCGCCTCATTCTTTGTAAAATGAACGGTGTACTCCTTATCACAGATCTGCGACACACTCAGCAGATTGTGCTTCAATTCTTCTACAAAGTTAACCTTCTCCAAAGTCATCTTTCCGTTTGACACCGTTCCCATTCCAGTAATCTTGCCACCACTTTCACCGGCAAAGCTCACTCTCCCTCCTTGAACATGTTTCAAATCGTGTAACAAGTATTTGTTACCCGTCATGTGCCGGGAACAGCCGCTATCTACAACCCAAAGATTGTTGGCAGCCCTGTTCAACTGTTCCTGCACAATAAAGCAAAAGATTAGAATTTAGGGACCCAAGACCAATTGGTCTTGGATCTATACATCCCAAACTTTGGCTTTCCAAAGTTAGTATCTTGATAATTCCTGTAAGTCCTACTAGGATACCTCCTTGTAGATTGATTGTGAGGCCTACCAAACCTTAGTGAATTGAAAGAATTATAGTTTGTAGTTTGGTTATTAGCAGTGTAAAACTGAGATTTGTTTCTGTGAAACCCTGAATTAGTCACATTTTTGAATTTTAAGTGGTTTTCATTTTTAGCAGCATGATAATTACTATTAGGTTTATTCTCAGCTTTAGTAGGCCTTACACCTCTGAATCGCTGCTTCAGAGGGCAATCTGCAACTAGGTGCCCCATTTGATTACACATAAAACAACACCTATGTTCAACATTTTTATCAACAGGTGTTTTAGATGTCGAGGCTATATTACCGCCCGTTCGTCTCACATATGGTGGGACGTACGGGTTTAGTGGAGTACTCCTTTTATTTGTTTTACCTTTTTCTCCACTCTTGGGTAACACAACCTCCTCTTTTGCCTTACCAGACTCGGATGACTTATCCGAATCTGACGAGACTGGACTTTGATCAGAAATTTCAACACTTGAAACAGGCGAACTTGTTTCGCCTCTACTAACATTTGGTTCTTTAACAGTTACTTTAATTGGCACTGTCTGAGCAACCTCAAAGTCAACAGATTTCTGAACACTAGGGTTAAAAGTGTAATTGTGATTGTACGGTGGTGGAACCTCATGATAACCGATTCCTCCCCTCTTGACAGAGGAACCTTGATCACTAACAAGGTGATCAAGAATAGCAGAGGAATTTCTGAACTGCTCCAGTTTTCGATTCAGTTCCACCACTTTCACCTGGTGGTCAGCAATCTGTTTTTCTCTCTCAGCAATTAGTTTGGTCTTTTCTTCCAAAACTTCATAGCTTAAATCAATCACTTCAATTTTTTCAGCAAGTTTTGTTTTTAGACTTTTAACATCTTTTTCACAAGCTTTTATTTTAATTTTATAATTATTTTCTCTTGATTTAATAAAGTGATGATCTTCTTTTAAAGTTTTAAATTCAGCATCCAACCTAACATACTGATCGGTTATAGTTGCTAATTGCTCATACAAGTTTTCACATTTAGAGCATGTAAGTTTAGAACATACCTCGGAGAGCTGGTCGTTAACGTCTGCCATAAGAGCTT
This sequence comes from Bidens hawaiensis, assembly GCF_021521415.1. Classification (NCBI taxonomy): domain Eukaryota; kingdom Viridiplantae; phylum Streptophyta; class Magnoliopsida; order Asterales; family Asteraceae; genus Bidens; species Bidens hawaiensis. Next base: position 491,983 of record NW_027491990.1, on the reverse strand, counting down.
TTTCCTCTCCGGTAACCTTCTCACTTTCTTCAGTTTCTACCTTTGCCAAATTTGCCTGCTCAAAAGTTTCTTTAGACAGCAGGTTCCAGTTGTATTCACCATCTTCTCTGGACATCATCGCACTATAATCTTTAGAAACTCCACTTTGCTGTGTAGACCTGCCCTGACTTCGTTCTACACGCTCATTCATGCATTCCTTTGCAAAGTGACCGTTTTGTTGACAATTGTAGCATCTCACCTTTGCCTTGTCAAACCCCGGATTTTCACCGACAAACTTCCTTCCCGTCTTTCTTATAAACCTTTTTACCCTTCTCACGATCATGGCCATTTGCCATTGTAAATCCATTTCTTCCATATCGTCAGCATCAATCTGATCGTAATCTTCATCCAACATAGCTGGATCAACAACCTTCCCTTGAATGTAGTTCTCATAGGAAGCAATGAAAGAAGCATAGAGACCAAACTGCTCTTCAGCAGACTTGACACTCATAGGCATCTTGGAGTAGTTGTTGCTGGGAGAACTTGGAGAGCAACTACTCTTGCTTACCTGGGGTTGAGAACCACTCGATCCAGCTGCTACATAGCAAACATCCCCATTTGTGTTAACTGACACATGCCCCTCATGTGATGAGTTGGGGCCCGACTCTCCCTTTGTGTAATAGGTAGCAGATTCAGTCTTCGATCCTGAGCTAGTGTTGACTTTAGCTCCATACATACCTGGATCTTGAACCTGATCCATAGGTGTCTCTTTTCTGACCATGTTAAGCTCAAAGGTTCTGAGCTTGTTGACTGTCGTTTCTAGATCATATGTGGGAAAGTCTTTGTCTTCCCTCATCAACACAGTGTACATCTCCCATTTTGGTGGGAGAGCATCTAGAAGCTTCTCAACTATTTCTTCTTCTCGGTAGGAAATTGAATAGTTGCTCAATTCAGTCATCAGATGATAATATCGAGTGATAATATCATCTAAGGATTCATTCTTCAAATACTTGAAGACTGAGAACTGGGTTTTGAGCAATTTTATCTTTGAAGCACGGATTCCTACATTCCCTTCAAATCTGTTCTCAAGAGCTTCCCAAAGCTCTCTTGCTGACGTATACTTTCTGAACGTATGAAGGATCTCTTGAGGAAGAGCCATAGTAATAGCAGCATGAGCCTTGCTCTCGGCCTCATACATCTTTTTCTCTTCTTCTTCCATTTTACTATACTTTTTAATTTGATCACGACCTTCATACTCCATAACTGGTGGAATATAACCATCCTGGATGCATACCCACATCTTCGCATCCTGGTACTTGACATATTGTATGAACCGATCCTTCCATGCAACGAAATCGGTTCCCTTCAGCAATCTTGGGGCCTTGGTAGCTGACCCTGCTTCAACTTCCATCTTCACTAACTCAGAGATGTTGATCGACGACATCTTTCCCGAAAAGTAAGAAACCTGAAAAATTAAGAAATTTTTTTTTTTATATTAAAGTACTGTAGGCGAAGTTACGGATAACTTCGCTTGAAGTAGGCGAAGTTGTAGAGAACTTCGCTGAAGAACTTCGCTGATAACACTGCTGATTAACTTCGCTGATTCTTAACTTCGCTTGAGGTAAGCGAACTTAAGAGGTAGGCGAAGTTGTAGAGAACTTCGCTGAAACAGGCGAACTTGAGAAGGTATGCGAAGTTGTGGATAACTTCGCTTAACCTTATATCTTCGCCGAAACCCTACGCACAGTGACGGCAACTTCGCCTGATGAACACGGAAGATTTGCAGATCTGTAAATCGGATTTTAACGAGGTTTTTGACGGTGTAAAGGCTTGAACACGATGGTAGGAGGTAAGAATGATCAAAAACACAGAAAACACGTCCCGCGAATAGTCGAAACGGGACGATTTCTACACCCGCGTGAATATCCCGAACCACACAATCGAGCAAATGCTCTGATACCAATTGTAGGTTCCCTGGACGGATCACACGAGATATCTCGGTCTACTCAGGTGCGGAATCCCTGCGTAGATCGTTACGAGCGTAGAAAGCAAACCAAACAAACACACACGAATAAACCGAAACACGTTATATATTAATAACTGAACTCACGTGATATGAATCACTGATACAGACTCTCGTCACCAGCTTAGATCAACTCGATTAACTTAAACGATTAACTTCAAACCAAGCCGTAAGCTTGTATATAAATACACGACAACTTCGCCTGATATGTTCAGGCGAAGTTGTCCATAACTTCGCTTTTCAACAAGTTCGCCTAGGCGAAGTTGTTAACAACTTCGCTTAAACAAAAACATAAATAACATTACAGACTCGATTACAGACACTAGACTATGAACTACTAACATTTATGCACCAACACCTTATATACCTTGAACTGTTAGGATGGGATCGCGGGGAAATTTAAGTAGTACTACTGGGTTTGACAAACCCCACCTGCTATAACTCGACTAAAGGTCGGACATGTGTAAATTGTCCTAACATGCATCGCTAGTGTTTTGTGATAGACCTGGTAAGAAGGCATACAGACAGTCAGCTTCGGTTCAAACGTCTAGTAGCTTGTAAATGGGTTAGCTCCCCTGGTATATTTGAAAAATGCTAAATCCACATACACAACTGATGCTACGCATACTATATATATATATATATATATTACTTTTTACTACAACTTATGAACTCACCAACTCGTGTTGACCCTTGAGTATTTATACTTGCCCAGGTTGCTAGATGTGCTAAGGAGTGGATTGCATTGCATGCGTCTGAAGTCACACTTGTCGCATGTTTTGATATTTTTATATCAAAATTTGACATATTTTTCATATGGTTATTCAAAATTTATGAGATTATTATTGAAATGCCAAAATTCATGATGTTTCATGGACATTTCAATTTCAATTTCAAGTTTTGATCCCTACGAATTCATTTTTTTTAAAGATGGATTCCGATTTTAGGAATCTTTCATATAATGTCTATTTTGGTTGTTATACGAATTTCATCTTTATGTCCCATGTTACGCGAATTCTTAATGTTTTGTAGCGTGTCTTCTTGTTATACTAGGCGACGACTCGAAGCTCAACTCGTAAAACGAAAACCCAGATTATCAAGCAATTGGCGCCGTTATCGCGACCATAATAACCCAAAATTCATCAAAACCTTCGCCTAACCATAACAAATTCGAACACCAAAACAATGTCTGAACCAATCCAACTCTAGGAAACTCAAACTTAACCCAACAATAATACTTACTCGGGAACCTACCCTTTATGGAACATGTACAATTCCACTACTTCGCTACTGCGATGTCGAAATGCTCCAAATTGTGATAATTTCGGCCACCTCATCAACTCTTGCCGTGAGACTATACATACTCAACACCACACATTTATTCCCACGACCTGTTACCCAACCATTCATCCCATCCTTAGTTTACCATATGCTGGTGCTTCAAGTCTGCTATCATTGTAGTAACCCAAGCACACTAGCAATAGTCAAAAAGGCCTAACTCGTTTCTGCCATGCAATACCGTACCCCGCGTCCCTTGTCCACTTAACAGTTTATTCGTTTTTTATAAAATTTTGGATTTTCTGCATTCGTTTACCCGAATCAGGAATATAAATAGGGTATTTTGTATTAATAAAAACTTGTTGTTAACTTGGTTTAACTTAGTTTATAATTTCATAACTTTCAATTATGCCAAATAGTTCTTAACAATTCTCAAAATTTCTTAAAATGGCTAAAAATGCATTTTCAAAAATTTAGGGACCAAAATTTATAAAAGGAAAAGATCAGGAAATCCCCCACACCGCTTCGCGCGACGTGGAAGAGCCCATTTGGTGGCGTGGCATGTCCAGACCCCCAGATCAGCAAGAATATTCTATTTTGAGTCCTAAGTCATGTTTAATGCTAAATTACTTAATTTTGGACCAAATCGTATGTTTTTAAGCTCCAAGAAAACTCTCCTAGACTTGGTACATGTCCATATGCATTACTCCCTTTATCAAGAACGAATTTTGGTTGATTTCAGTTGATTGGGTCAGTAAACAAGATATTGTTGGTTAATCGAGTGATTTGACTAAAATTAGCTTTTGTTTACTAATCTTATATAAACAAGGCCATTATAATCTGCAAACCTCTTACCCAAACCCTAATATACTCTGTAGCAGCCTTCAAGAAAACCCGCTCTTCCATTCGTTCTTTATTATTTTCTTCAAGATTGTTTGTATTCAAGTTGACTTTGGTGTTTTCCCGGTGTTTGACTCCTTTTTCTCATAGATCTAAGCACTTTCTGGGTAAGTTGTCTTTTGTAAAGTTTTTCTCTATTTTAAATGATCAATAACTGTCAATCAATTTCCGAGATTGAGGGGAATTGATGAGTCAATTGGACTCCGACCCGTTTAAGGGCATATTGGTCAACAAAGTTGGCCAATCGATTTCTATCACTTCTGTTTGGAACTTGCTTTCGGCCCAGAAGACTTTTAGTTTTATCTCGAGATTTTGAGTGTGATGACCAAAACCCAACTTACGACTCACTGTTCGGATTCTGGTCAGTACCAGCTCCCTTATTTACTGAAAAACTCATAACCGAAGTTTTAGACCTCCGCTTGGATTGATTCCAACGGCTATGTTCTCGGTTTTAATTTTAGTTTATTTTCTCTAAGTTTTTGGTCCGTTCAGATTAACTCAGTCAGCGCGTTAAAAGTTTGGTTTCTTATTTTATTCTTATTGTCTCGCAAACTCGCCTAAGAAATAAGGTGATAAGTCATTCCCCACTTTTTACTGGTTTTTAAACGTTTTGGGGATTAATGCATACTTATTCATATTTACATATTATATATTATACACACTAGAAAACCGCGAATGTCGTGTGCTAATCAATTGAATAACTAACTGCAATTTGTTTAATTGTTTTATTGTTTCGCGTTTCAGAGAGGTCCATCATAATCACATTATAGTATGATCATACGCCGTCTTAGTAGCCAAAGCCCAAATCTCTAGGCGATGGTCAACCGACCCCCTTATTTGCATTTGCTGTCTAAGAAGCCAAAGCTCTATTCGTTAGGCGATGGTCAACCGACACCCTTATTTGTATTTGTTTGTCATAGTAGCCAAAGCCTGATTCGCTAGGCGATGGTCAACTGACACAACTATTTGCTCATGGTTTGATTGATTTATACTCACAATATCTGTTTCGCTTTTTTAATGTATATCATTATTATATCAAAACTGTTGACTTTTCTCATTCAACCTCGTGTTGACAAATCTATATTATTTTGTACGCATTTGTAGCGTTAACATTTGGTTTGAAGCTAAGGTGAAGAAACACATAGAGAGACCTTAGTTAATAAAATAAAAGATATTTGCATTTTACTTTTGTTTTGGGATTAACTGTTTCATTTGGATTACTTTGTCATGATTTGAAACTTTGTGTACTTGATTGAAATTTTGTAATACATAAATAATTAGATATTGTCATATTTAAATTGTATAATTGTGCATTGTGAACCAACGGTTTACACCCCGGCATTTCCGCCATAGGTTAGGGTGTGACAGATTGGTATTATAGCCGAATGTTATAAGATAGGTCGTTAGAAATGTCCAACTAATATGCTTAGGACCCTATACGTGCTTACTTAATTCCCTTATGTGCTTATTTTATATTTTTACAGCTTATTTAAATTATTTATTTATTTTATTATTTTTTAATCTTGTGCACGCACAAACTCCGAGTCTATGCCCCACTTTCAAAAATATTTTTAATTCTTTTATTTAATGAATTTAGTAAATTGTTTTTATTTTGGGAAATTCTTTAAAAATTCCCTAGTTTTGTTTTTACTCCCGCACCTTAAAGCTTGGGAGTATGACATGTTCTTTTAGTAATTTGAATGGGGGAGAACTATGAGTCGGGCCTTGGAAAAACGTTTCCAAGAACCAAAGGTAACACGATATTCCTTACCTGGAGGATAACCTGACCACACTACTCGATCTTATAGGCCAAAGCAGAACAAATGTCACACGACCAGAACTTTAAGTGGTCAACATAACCAATGTGACGGTTATATTCCTTATACCAAAACCGAATTCACGGTGATAATTCAGAAAATTTTCCAATATTTACATTATTATTTTTAAAGTGTTTAGTTGGGTGAAAAATCTATGTAAACCCATGGACACTCAAACTATCCATTTCTCAACCCGTTTTTACTTGATATTTGGTTGGAACTGTTAGTCGTGGTGGTTCATGAGATATTCCAACTGCTCATACTTGAATTCGCTAGTTTGTTATTTAGTTGTATCAGTTAAAATGCTATGTAACACTCATAGGCCTACCAAATCAATTGTTTTACTAATTCGTTAATTTGTTGGGCCATTTAAAATGCCATAAAGCGCTCATGGGAGGCCCATCTCATAAATCGATGTTTTGTTATTTAGCTGGTCTAATAAAACGCCAAGGAAAGCTCATGGAAAGTCCAACTCACAAATTTATTTACTTTGGTATGCTAACAAGTTGAAGCAATAAAATGCCATGGAAGGCTCATGGAAAGCCCAACCCATCGAAGGATATTCGTTTATTCATTTATTTAATTGATTTTACCTCATCAAAATTCATGATGCGATTTATTCACTATACACCAATTAATCAAAGTATTTTTAATCTCGTTTTACTTATCATTATTCACAGCTTACCTTTTATCTTATAAGTTTTTATTATTATAATTTAATTATTGTAATTTTATTATTAATTGAGTTTTTAATCATTTAAATTTAATTTTCACTATTAAATTAAATCTTTCATTAATTAATTTAATTTTTATTATTAAATTGACATTTTCCTTCTTGATTGAATTTCCATGGAGATCCATGTATAACTCAATTACTCATTTCATTTACTGACATTTTCACGATTTTTGTTGAAAACCTGCGGTGGTTCGTGGGTGTCTCAACAATCTGTTTTTATTTTATTAAATTTCGTTATTTAGTTGAAATTACCGATGGTTCATGGATATTTCAACTCCCTACTTCGATTTTCAATACATCTTGAAAGTTTTGTTGATGACCTCATTAGTTGTTAGAATAGTTGTAACACCTCGACCTTCAGCGTAATATACCAGGGCGGAATATGTCGTGCGGTACGTACAGATTGCTCACAAGCTCTGACACTATTAATGTGATAAATATAATTAATTCATTTCATTAAATCACAAGTACACAATTTGACACTAATCAAATAACAATACAATAACTTTGAACTATGGTTCTAATAACCTAATGGTCCAACTATCTAGTCTTCAATCCTCAAATTAAACTTCAACTTGCAGCACGTTTAAAATAATATATTTTGCCAACAATAATATTGGTAAGAATTCATAAAGTTTTGCATAAGTATATAATACGAAAAGTGTAAAATTCACAAGTCAAGATGTAATATCTAAATCATAAAGTAAAAGAAAAGTAAATATATGAAATTCCCGTTCGCTTGACATAAGTCAAATCTACTAAGAAACCCCCGTTCGCCGAGCTACTTGGAGTATAGATAATGATAATGATACCGTCATTTATTAACAAAAGTTGAAAAATGGGCAGCGCGAGTACGTTCGGTCGGACCCTCCCACTTTGCGTTTGAGTATGTGTACGAGTCTCTTCCACCAACAAAAACAATAAGCAACTAGCATATAATCACATAATTTACATACAAGACACGCGTGTGAATTTTAGTTTACAACATGAAACATGAAATAACAAATAAAAGTTTGTAGCGCGCTACACCCCAAAACGTGTAAAGTAAAGAGGGTTATAAAAAATCACATGTTAAATAGCGGGAAAAAAGAAAATAAGCGAAGATGTCTTAAGTGAGTGAACCGACAAAGTTCGGTTCAACAAATGACCTTAGATAAGAAAATAACTAGGGTCAAAATGTGTTTGAGGAAAGATAAGAAAAAAGATGGCCGACATGTTCGGCTTATAAATTCATGAATAAAAAGTTTGTTAAAAATATAATTTATTTTATTTTTATAAGTTAAGAGAAAAACAAGTTAGTTAACTTTTAGTCAATTTATTTTAGTTTTTGGGAAAATATAGGTTATAATATTTATTAGTTAATTTTAATGAGTTCGGTTTGTTGCCGAACCGATTATTATTTAAGCAAGCAAGTTAATCGAGTGGTTCATTTTTGGTCTGACATGAACTCGGTTTTGAGTCGGGTTTATGTCTAACATATTTGAAATGATAAGATGAAATGACATGTTGGAAATGTTTAGTTTGGTTTTATTAGTTTTGCAAAGGTTAGCTTTTTTTAACATAAAACTTTTATAACCAAACATTAAACTAGCCGACAAGCGATAGTGAAACACAACAATGACCGTCGACATAAGATGACAACATTATGTGTTGTACATAAAATAATAAATTACCCGAGGATGGAATAAAAAAGAAAAAGAACTTGAACGGTTTGACTTTCTTGGTCAAACTTAGACTTTAACACTAATGCAACAAGTTAGAGAGCAATATAGACTTTGAGTGAGAAATGTTGGTCAAGGGAAATAATAGATGCAGGTATGTTTATATAGCCAAAAAATCATTAATAAAAAGGCAAAAAGAATTAACTTTAAGAACTAGTCAAAAGGCTAGTCTTAAGCACTAATAATGGAGAATAATAGTGGAGAATTAAATGGTTTTGACTCAATATATAAAATATGAATATATTAGAATACTTAAATGTGTTCTAGGTACACGAGGATAAAAAATTCTTAAAACTAGTAAGTTTAAATAAATAAATAAAAGTGAATATATCAGCGTATATATTAGTAGTACATATTCTATTTTATAAACTATATATTGTTTATCTGAGTTTACAAATTGACATGATACGAATGTTATTTCATTAATCCGAGCGTAAAACTATTAGTGAATTCTCAAACATATAAGACTTAAAATTGCTATGAAAATAACTAATATACATGCATGAGAAGTAAATAAATTAATGACGAAAACTTAGTCAATGATCATATGAGTATGTAGATAATAACAACAACAATAATAATAAATTATAAAAAAACAAATCAAAATGAGATGAAATCAATAAATGCGGATCCAAATTATATGAGAATTTTAAAATGGGTCGGGTTTCGGGTTTGAAAATTGACAAATGTTACAATAGTCATGGTGATTCATGCATTTCTAACCCCCATGCTTATCTTGTTATATTATTTCACATCTCATTTTCATTATCACTATTAAATTAACATTCGTTATTTACTTAAAATTCCATGATAAACCATGGATAATTCAATTTACTTAATCATGTAATTTATAATCATTTTGTACAAATAAGAAGATTCCTTGTAATTTGTGGATGCTCCAATGACATACCTTATATTATATCTAAGTTTGAAGATTTATTTTGAATAGGAATATCTTGGTGATTCGGGAATATCCGCTTCCCAACTTAATCTATTAACAATTTGTTTGAATACGTAAATTTCCGCATTTCTATTAATGTTTCAATTATTATTTACCATTTATTTTGATATTTTAATCTTGTAATTCGAATTTATCTCATCTCAAATTCACAACTTGCAATGCTATAATTTCGTATCAATTTTTCTCTTTGAATTTCACAAGTTTCTCATCTAACCAAACTCGATTCATCAAAAACTTCGTTAACCTTGTTTATACCTATCTTCTTGATCTTATTCATTTCTAACGTTTGCAATATTTAAAGATTTCACATGCTATTACTTATTTTACGATTTGTTGTTAATTAAACTATTAATTTAATCCCGTCACATAATTTTTTTTTGTTGATAACCTTTTCTATATTTATTATAAACAAAACCTTTTTGCTATATTCTGTTATTTGTAAAGTTCACGAAAGTTCGTTGGTCACTCTCAACGTCTAGGATTTCATTTCCTTTCAATTTTAAGATTTATACATTCATATCAAAAGTTATTTAAAAAAAATTTTCAATGTTTTCATTGAACAAAACTCGAAGGTTTACCTCATTGTTTTAATTCAAATATTTCATATGTTTATGATCTTCTAATTTAACTTTAAGATTAATTAAAAACTTTTACTTTCTCACAACGTAATGTCTTTAAAATGTTTCATAACCCACACGATGGGACAAAGTATGTGGACCATCCAACGATAAAAGTAATTATGGTTCGGAACACAATTATCCAAGTCCTCTCATGGAAATCGTAATACCTACAATTGTGTGTCATAATCTAGAACCGAAAGTGGTTTTGGGTAACGGTACAAATTTTAAGATGATAAGGACATTGTGGATACGCCGCTGGTACATCCTATATACAAGTGCCCTTATCGCATTTCCATTTGGAGCGTTGCTCCGATTACTCAAAGTTCCATGTTATGTAAAATTTTAAATTTATATTTAAATAAAAAAAGTGTTTTTCCTTAAAATTTGATTAAATTATTTTTGTTTTAATTTTCTCTAATTTCAGGACGAAATTCCCAAAAGTAGGGGAGAGTGTAACATTTCGGATTTTCGGTATTCGTTTACCAGACTCGAGAATGTAAATAGGGTATTTTGTATTAATAAATACTTGTATTGAACTTAGTTTATAATTTCATAACTTTCAATTATGCCAAATAGTCCTTAACAACTCTCAAAATTGCTTAAAATAACTAAAAATGCATTTTCGGAACTTCAGGGACCAAAATTGACAAAAGGAAATATAAAAAAAATCCCCACGCCATGTCGCGCGACGTGGAAGACCCTCTAGTCGCATGGCACATCCAGACCCTCAGATCAGCAAGAATCTTCTATTTTGACTCATGTTTAATGCTAAATCGCTTAATTTTGGATCAAATCGCATGTTTTAAGCTCTAAGAAAACCCTCCTGGACTTGGTACATGTCCATATACATTAGCTCTTTCTCAAGAACGAATTTTGGTGGTTTTCAGTTGATTGGGTCATTAAACGAGATATTGTTGCTTAATTGAGTCATTTGACTAAAATTAGCTTTTGTTTAGTAATCTTATATAAACAAGGCCGTTATAATCTGCAAACCAACCCTAATACACTTTGTAGCAGTCGCCATCTTCAAGAAAAACCCATTCTTCCATTCGCTCTTTATTATTTTCTTCAAGATTGTTTGTATTCAAGCTGACTTTGGTGTTTTCCCGGTGTTTGACTCCGTTTTCTCATCGATCTAAGCACTTTTCAGGTAAGTTATCTTCTATAAAGTTGTTCTCTATTGTTCAATGATCAATAACCCTAAATCTATTTCTGAGATTGAGGGGAATTGGTGGGTCAATTGGACTCCAACCCATTTAAGGGAATATTGGTCAACAAAGTTGACCAATCTATTTCTATCACTTCTGTTTGGAACTTGCTTTTGGTCAAGAATACTTTTGTTTTATCTCGAGATTTTGAGTTTACTGACCAAAACCCAACTCACAACTCGCTGTTCGGATTCTGGTCAGTACCAGCTCACTTATTTACTGAAAACTCATAACCGGAGTTTTAGACATCCATTTGGATTGGTTCAAGCAGATATGTTCTTAGTTTTTTTTGTAGTTTATTGTCTCTAAGTTTCAGGTCTGTTCGAATTCACTCAGTCAGCGCGTTAAAATTTTGGTTTCTTATTTTATTCTTATTATCTTGCAAACTCGCCTAAGTAATAAGGTGAGAAGTCATTCCCCACTTTTTTTTACTGATTTTTAAACGTTTAGAGACTTATGCGTACTTATTCGTATTTACATATTATATATTATACGCACTAGTAAACTGTGAACGTTGTGTGTTAATCAATTGAATGACTAACTGCTATTTGTTTAGTTGGTTTATTTTATCGCATTTCGGAGAGATCCGTCATAATCACACTAAAGTATGATCATACACCGTATTAGTAGCCAAAGCCCAATTCTCTAGGCGATGGTCAACCAACCTCCTTATTTGTATTTGCCCTCTTAGTAGCCAAAGCCCGATTCGCAAGGCGATAGATGATGCAAGTGACCCGGTCGCGATCTGGAAGACCAGCGTCGGGCCCTCCTCGCCGAACAACAAGAGCTCGTTATACGGGCTGCCACTCTCGATGACCGAGGAGACTAGAAGAGTCGACACCCTTTTGTATTTGTTTATCATAGTAGCCAAAGCCTGATTTTCTAGACAATGGTCAACTGACAAAACTATTTTCTCATGGTTTAATTGATTTATACTCACAATATCAGTTTCGCTCTTTTACTTATGTATCATTATTATATCAAAACTGGTGACTTTGCTAACTCAACCTCGTGCTGATAATATTATTTTGCACACATTTTCAGGATTATCATTTGGTTTGAAGCTAAGGTGAAAAAACACATAGAGAGACCTTAGTTAATAAAATAAAGGATATTCGCGTTTACTTTTGTTTTGCGATTAACTGTTTAATTTGGATTATTTTTGTCATGATTTGAAACTTTGTGTACTTGATTAAAATTTTGTAATAAATAAATAATTACATATTGTCATATTTAAATTTTATAATGTAACGCCCATAAAATTTCGTTGAGAAAAGAAAACGATGCTTATGCCTTGTATGATTCTATTTTCTACCGGGACTCGTCCTGACATCTTCGGGGACCTTCTAGTCGTTCCCATAAGTTGAATTACTTAACTTTCATCCAAGTGTCGCAACTTTTAACTTAGAAGGGCCAGAATATAACATTTTATATTATAATCAAAATCAAAACCCTAGCCCCCCATGGTCCGATCGGCGCCCCCATCACCCCTCCCCCTCCTCGTTTTGTATGCAATCAGCCACCGTCCAGCTTTCGAAAGTTCAATTCCAGGTCGGTACTAAATTTCTACAACTCTTTTTCACCTTAATTCATCCTTATGGCTTGTTTATTCGTCGAAAATCGCTTGTTTTAGGCTTACCGGGTGGCTGTCCATTTGAGCAGTTTCGGGACTGTTTTGATTGAGGTTTTTGCTCCATAATCTTCCTAGGTATGTCTAATATAATATACTTTAGTATCGTGCACTTTGGTGCTCGTTTGATTGGTCGACTAGTGGTAGATTGAAAGCTAGTATTCGGTTGTCTAGAATAGTGAATTGTTGCGTTTAACGCGAGGGTTGAATTGATTAACGACCAATTCAGTTCGGGTAACTTTGGTTTGATGTATGAGCTGTTGGAAAATTATTTTTTAAGTATTGGGGCTGAATTGGTTGTCGGTTACACAAACGGGTCGGTACAACGCGAATTCGCGTTTATTTGATAGTTGGTGTGTTGTGTTTGCGAGTTACCGACCCATCCAACTCGTGTATTGTCGTGTGAACTTGTTGGCTGTGATTTTATTAAATTTGGTCCACACGGGGCTGAGTTGGGTGTTAAGTGCCTAGACAACTCTTAAACACGCATATTCGCCTCACTTAGCACTTCCGGGGGTAATTTGGTAATTCTCTACTCTCGGGTTTTCCTAATGGTTGTTTTGGTTAATACAAGGCCTGGGGGCTGTTTTAAATGAATTTGGCAAGGTCGAGGCGTTAGGTAGATCAAACCATGTTAGAACGCCTCGTAGGATAAACGAGTCGATTCGGTACCGTTAGTAATTATTGTTCGTAATCCGACAGGCTTTTGAGTTGTGGGAGTACTTAAGGGTCCTCTATCCCTTTGTGATTCGGTGCCTCGTGTCAAGTGAGTTCATGATGCCCCTTTTTACATTTTTACGTTTTGGGCTAGCATACACACCATATTACGACTTTACCCGATTTTACTCGTTTAAACTAATTGGATGGTATTACATGGCCTTACTTGTGTTTGTGGGTTCATGAAAATATGTGTGAACTATATTCTATGCCTTAGGATATTTGAGACTCGTATATGGTCATATATTCCTTAGGATTATATATATTACTTATGGCCTAGGCTCAAGGATATAGGCTTACTTGTATCATAGCATGTCTTGAGATGATATTTATGTATGTATATGCATGTGTTACTTTATGACCATAGGCTTACTTTCATTATAACATATTTTGAAATGATATATATATATATATACACACACACACGCATGTTTATACATACGTTACTTTATGGCCAATAACTGGCGATGTTAATTAGTCGTTATTGACTAAAGACGTTTGCATATGCCTACTTTGTGTTTGCATACGGATGGATGGTGATCTTGGCAGGGCCAAACTATACTACTCATGTTCTAAAATCCTGTGACGGGCCCTGGAAAGCCCGTAAGGGGGGAGGCTCGTGTGGCATGATCACCATCGGATGGAATGTTACGTGTTTGGGTTGTACGTGTGCTCGACCCTAATGGTATTACTTGGATATTACGTGTTTGGGTTGTACATGTGCTCGATCCTGATGTTATTACTTGGATGTTAAGCATAGGGACATAATTATATAGATATATAAGTATGACTACTTATTGTTTATTATGGCCTAACTGTCCAGATCCTGTTTTTATATTTAAACTCTTAGAATGATTTATTTAAATGTCAAATATTAAAACTTGAACTCACTCAGCTCAAGCTGACTTTGTGTGTATGTTAGTGCGAGTTTCAGGCTTAGAGGAGGATGCTTACCGCATGGACGTGCTCGAGACTACTTGGACGGCTGAAGGCATATCTAGTCGGGGATTTCAATAATGAACACTGTTTCTTTTTTTAACTATTACTAGATATATCTAAAGTTTGTTTTGGGCATCATTCCCGGCTTTGGGGAACTTGTTTTAGTACTTGTGATTTTCCGCTGTTTATTACTCTGAAATGATTTTAATAAGATGAATTTGTTTAACATTAAATGTTTGAGAATTTTTGGATATGATGACCAACTGTAGGATTCCCGGGATTCGGGACCTTACATATGATAGTGTTAGTGCATAGAGGTGTCTGCAGCTGTTGGAATAAGCTAGGGGTAGTTTAGTCTTTACACTTAATGTCAAATGGCAAATTCGCTAAGCATGTTTAGCGAATGAGGCTCATTCGTTAAAGACTAGGGCTATTCGTTAATGTAAAAGCCCATTCGTTACTACATTGTAACGAATGAAGGCTCATTTGTTAAGGTATACCCATTCGCTAAGGGTGTTTAGCGAATGGGCTATAGAAAGACCTCATTCGTTAGTACAGTTAACGAATGAGAAGCCTCATTCGTTACTACGGTTCTAATGAATGAGACATGCCTATAAATAGGCTTTCCATAGAAATTAGCATAGAGATCTGAGCTTATTTATTTCCTTGTAACGTTATGCTGCCTGATTGCCTCCAGATCCTCCATTAAAGTATCTTCAACATAATGTATTGATTCTTAATGTATTAACACGGATAAACGTATCGGTATTGCTACTAGATTCTAGGCTTAATAACGTATTTACAAGTGGTATTAGAGCAAGAGTTGCTCGTGATTCGTTCTATTGTTATCATTTTTTTTAAAGTTTGATTTGATTGGATTTTGGACTGATTAGATGGATGAATGATGAATTGAATGATATATTCATGTTCCTGATCAAAATCCGAGCATTCATGTGAAAGTTGGTGGTTAATTATGTTGATTTGATGAAATCCCTCATGGATGAGCTTGAGTTTTCTCTATTCCGACGATAAAACCGTTTTTCCGGCGACTGTAACTGCTTTTTCTAGTAATTCAACAACTCATTCGTTAATTTAAACTCATTCGTTAATGGAGTGTTAAAGAATGAGCTCATTCGTTAAAGGTTTAACGAATGTGAGCTTCATTCGTTAAGGAGTCCTATTGGTTCACCGTTCATACAAATGAGGGATGTAACCAATGTGGACATTCATTATTAGTGTTAACGAATGTGTTTTAACATATAAGTTAATTCGTTAATGGGTTAACGAATAAGATCCATTCGTTCATTGTAACACGAATGTGGGTGGAAGTCAACGAATGTTTACTGTTCTAGCGAATGAAAACCTAGATAACGAATGAGCATCTATATATAAAAAAAGAGTATTTTCATAAATTTTTCTTAAACCAAATTTTTCGAGGATATTCCGAATATGTGGGACACTCTTTTATTATAAATTTTGGTGACATATTTTTCGGCCGACTTTTCACGCATATCGATGGGCCGGGGGCGGTACCCGATTAAGTTAAAGAGGCGTTTATTAAAGATTTTAAAAGATTTGTTCAAGACCTTGCCGAATTTGTCAAGAAAAGGGGGAGATAAAACTTCAAAGAGTTTATTCGATTGGTATCTTCCTACATTTGTAAGGATTTCTTGAAAAATTACTACAATTCGGGTGGTAATACATGATTGCAAAGCTACGTTTGACTGAGTTCAAGACTGCAATTATTCTTCGATTGTGGATTGATTTGTTCGAGATTGAAACCTGACTATGTGGGATACGAGTGTTTGTCCGTTTACTTCTTTCTGAAGGACTTTGATCCTGACTATGTTGGCTACGAGCATTCGGCGGTTTGCTTCTGTTGAAGGGGACAATTCTTAAATGGGTTGATCTTGTTGAGGAATATACAGGTATTGTTATTGGATTGAAGAATTTGATCGTTCGATATTGATTAACGAAGGTTGGAACTCTGAATCATATGCCAAAACCGGTAGTGCATCCAAGCGTATTGGATGCCTAAGAGCTTCAAAGACTGATAATTTGGGATAGACGTTATTGAGATAGTGAAGACCGAAGTGAAAAATGTTGAATGATCGGGTTGTTCATGAAGGTGAGTGACTATGTCAAATATAAAGATATTTTTACTTTACCAGTGCGACAGATAGCTGATGACTTGCTGCTGATTTGTTCATGAGATAGAACAATATCATATGCCAGTTGGATGATCGGAATGATCATGATGAGTTTTATTCCATAGTTTCCTTGATTATTATTTGTCATATGGTAGGTTGATATTAGATCAATTACTTTGTGTTCTTGATTATGTTATGATTGATGTCATGATAAGATCATAGGAATAATATTTTCAAATACACCTAAGTATGTTGCTAACCTAAAATCTGTTAAGTGCTAGGTTATTGATAGATCTTTATTATTTAATCTTGCTAGATTTAGTTCTTCGTAAGGAGTCCATCTAGGGTTGATTATTTATTATTTTCTATAAAATCAATTAAAAATATTAAATTTCCTTTGATTTCCGAGCTGTAAGGTAGGATTTCATTATAAAGGAACTAAGTCATAATTAATTAGGTGACCGTAAGGGAACTTGATTTTTAATACTGGTGTGCGTTAAAACTTATTAGAAACCCATAGGTGTCTTCTTGAGAAGGGTCAGGGGTCCTGTTCGGGTTTTCTTTAACGTGTCTATTTTACGATCCCAGTCCATAACTAAATATTTTCCCGGTTAATTCATAACTGAAATTTAGGGGATTCTAGTCTAGGTAGTTTTCTTATCATCATCTTATTTTAATTAACAAACTTTTGCTTTCATTTAAATTACTTGTTTTCTTAATTATAATTTTAAATTAGTATTTTAAATAAACCCCCCCCCCCCAAACAAATATAAATTAATAAGTCGTGTTTGTAGTCGAGTCTAATTAGCTAATAAACGTAATTTAGAGAGTCTAGTGGGTTCGATATCCGGACTTACTTAGCTTTACTAGAGTCGATCGGTTCACTTGCCGGTTAGTAGTTTAGTCGAGTTTTAGAGAGTCTAGAGTATTACTTAGTGTTTATTTTTAGTTAATTTAGTTAAAAATTATTAAACTACTTTTAGCACATCAAGTTTTTTGTCCATCAAATTTCCCCCAGCAGCTGTGTCAAACCTCGCTTGAGCTTCATAAGTAAGCCCATTATAAAACTTCTCAACAAGGGCTCAAGGTGTGAACCCATGTTGTGAACAACGAGAAAATGGATTTTGAAAACGCTCCTAAGCTTGGTAATAAGGCTCATCCGGCTCCATGTGAAAGGAGTGGATCTGATCACGGAGGCGAGAGGCCTTGGCAGGTGGAAAGTACTTCTAGATGAATGCATTGCGAAGCGCCTCCCAAGTAGTGAATGCTCCAGCAGGTTGCGAGTCGAGCCAAGTGGCGGCATAACCTAAAAGTGTAAACGAGAACAAGAGAAGGAAGATCACATCCTCATTAGCACCTGGCAAATTGAACGTTTTGAACACACGAGTCAGACGGTTGATATGTGCCGATGCATCTTCATCTTCACGGCCATGGAATTGGTGGTGTTGGGTGATGTTGGTCATGACGTAGGATGGAATCTGCCATGAGTTAGGGCTATCAATCTCGGGAGCGATAATGGGTGAGTGATCTCCATGGAACCCTTCAAAAGCTTGATGGTACACGGTGCGGTTATTCTCGGCCATTCGGTTAATTGGGATGGTTCTGGGACTCGGTGGTGGTGAACTTGTAGGTGATGATTTTGGTGAAGTATCTATGGTGATCGGTTGCTTTTCTGACAATGACGAACTTGCCTCGGACTTCAACGGAGTAGGTCCAAAGCAATCCAACGGCGGTCCGTGCGAACGAAGATGTGGCATGTACCTGAAAAACACACAAAACAAAATTGGTAGACTCTAATAAAAGACTCGAAAACAAAAAAACTGAAAATAAAATAAAATAACTAATGCTTAAAATTAGACTCCTATGACTCAAAGTAATAAATAAAGCAAATAGCACGTATATAGCAAGCAAGTCTAATCAAAGAATAACGCAATCGCCCAAGAATCCCCGGCAACGGCACCAAAAACTTGATGTGCTAAAAGTAATTTAATAATTATTAACTAAATTAACTAAAAATAAACACTAAGTAATACTCTATACTCTCTAAAACTCGACTAAACTACTAACCGGCAAGTGAACTGATCGACTCTAGTAAAGCTAAGTAAGTCTGGATATCGAACCCACGAGGGTCTCTAAATTAAGTTTATTAGCTAATTAGACTCGACTACAAACACGACTTATTAATTTATATTTGTTTGGGGGGTTTTTTATTTAAAATACTAATTTAAAACTATAATTAAAAAAACAAGTAATTTAAATGAAAGCAAAAGTTTGTTAATTAAAATAAGATGATGATAAGAAAACTACCTAGACTAGAATCCCCTAAATTTCAGTTATGAATTAACAGGGAAAATATTTAGTTATGGACTGGGATCGTAAAATAGACACTTAAAAGAAAACCCGAACAGGACCCCTGACCCTTCTCAAAAAGACACCTATGGGTTTCTAATAAGTTTTAACGCACACCAGTATTAAAAATCAAGTTCCCTTACGGTCACCAAATTAATTATGACTTAGTTCCTTTATAATGAAATCCTACCTTACAGCGCGGAAATTAAAGGCAATTTAATATATTTAATTGATTTAATAGACAATAATAAATAATCAACCCTAGACGGACTCCTTACGAAGAACTAAACCTGGCAAGATTAAATAATAAAGATCTATCAATAACCTAGCACTTTACAAATTTTAGGTTAGCAGCACACTTAGGTTTATTTGACAATATTATTCCTACGATCTTATCATGACATCAATCATAACATGATCAAGAACACAAAGTAATTGATCTAATAGCAATAAAAACATCAAAGTAGGTTCATCATAACCTAGGCGGTCGAAGGGTTTAGCCAACAACCATACTCAAGAACAAAAGAAAGTAAATAGGTTCAAATAAATTCATGACGAAAATAACAAATTCAAACCAAATAATAACGATTCTTGGATGAGTAGATGTTGAACCCGGACGCTATTTGGTTAAACCAAGGGCTTTCTCTCTCTTTTATTTGCGTTCACAGCTGCCTTCTGTTCCGATCTTGCATCTCACTATAACCCACGGCTCATGTTTTCTTTTTTTTCTCCTCTTTCGTCCGTGAGTAAAAATAATCAACTCTTCTTATTATATACCAATTTCTTGGCCGTGGATTTTCTCAAAGGGCGGTGGATTTTTTTCCAAGTAAAAGGGTCAAAACCAACTTCTTTTTCTTTTGCGGCTCTCAAGTAAATACCACCGTAGGGTTCTCTCAAAAATATAATAAACTTATTGCATTGTCATGTCGGTTAAAGGAATAAAAAAATGGCCTCCATGGTTACAATATCATATTATCCAAAAAGTGAATTAATTTCAAATTTTCATAATAGCCCCCTCATGTTTTCTTTCATATTTATTTGGTTCTCAAAGTAATTTCCATTAATAGTTTCGTATGACCACTTTAATACGCGCACTGAACAACGACGTTTAAGAGGCGCTACAACATAAAGCTTCCATTATGTATCTTTAATGCGTCATAACCTGAAATTCAAAAGCATGCTTAAAGTACCTACTTTCTTACCGATAAACTAAATAAAACTAATACAATATTAAATAAAATGTACACAGAATTTATATATATTAAACGCTATATCATATTACCTAGAGATGCTTATTTGAGGGGGAGATCTGATACGAGTAGCTACAAGTTATTGCTTTGCTTACAACGAGTTAGATTTTGCCTGTTTGCACAAGCCCAAGAATCATCAGTCAAGGGGGAGTTAACGTATTACAACTGGTAATTTGCAGTTAAAGTATTCAACGATAAAGTATTCATCGTTAACGTATTCGACGTTAACGTATTCGTCGTTAACGTATTCGACGTTAAAGTATTATTTGCTAAAGTATTGGATGCTAAAGTATTGGAAAGCATTCGGCAGCTACGGAAAATGGGGAGTCTGTTAGTGCACAGATTTGGCGTCCGCAGCTGTTGGAATAGGCTAGGGGTAGTTTAGTCTTTATACTTAATGTAAAATGGCTCATTCGCTAAACATGTTTAGCGAATGAGGCCCATTCGTTAAAGACTAGGGCTATTCGTTAATGTAAGAGCCCATTCGTTACTACAGTTTAACGAATGAAGGCTCATTCATTAAAGTATACCCATTCGCTAAGGGGTGTTTAGCGAATGGGCAATGGAAAGACCTTATTCGTTAGTACAGTTAACGAATGAAAAGCCTCATTCGTTACTATATTTCTAATGAATGAGACATGCCTATAAATAGGCCTTCCATAGTAATTAACATAGAGATCTGTGCTTATTTATTTCCTTGTAACGTTATGCTGTCGGATTGGCTCCAGATCCTCTATTAATGTATCTTCAACATAATGTATTGATTCTTAATGTGTTAACACGGATTAACGTATCGATATTACAACAAGATTCTAGGCTCAATAGAGTATTTACTGATAGTACCTTGTGAGCTGTGAACCAACGGTTCGTACTCCGGCCTTTCCGCCATAGGTTGGGGTGTGACATTTTCCGGCATCAATGCCTAATCTTTTCAAACTCATCAACCATGCGTAAATTTTATATAAATATATGTTCCATGCATAATTTTTCAGATTTATTTCCTTTATAAACACCCTTATACTTATAATTTCAAATCCTTGATTATTTTAAACAATTATCAATAAATATTTAATCAATTGGATTTTCTTCAGACGAACTTTACGTTGGGCTCATTTTTATTTTCATTAAGATTATTATTATCATTATTACTACTACTACTACCACCACTATCACTACCACTACCACTACCACTACCATTATTATACTTATAATATTTTTTCAAGGTTAAATAAAATCTTCAAATAAAGTAAAATCTTTTACTACAAACATGTTTTAAACCCATGAGACTATTATGTTATAACTATAAGAGTTTTATCTTCAACGGGTCATTTTACTTGACGATCCTTAATAATGTTTTCATAGGGCGCCGCCCAATAGAAAATCTTTTACACTAAAAGTTTTACAAAGTTTCTAAACTTTAGCGCTAGCTAAGGATATTTTTTTTATCATGCAAATTATTTTTATTATAATTTTTCCTTAAGTTATAAAAACATCACGTTCTTATAATCGATTTTTACAAACTTGAACGAATCTCAACAATCATTTCTTTTCCCTTCTTTGTCAACGCAATGAGTTTCGGGTTAATAAATCATACCACCTCCCCCATAATAACTCTCATACCACAACCCACCTTCGAGAAGGCAAGCATCTCAAGCTACCTTTTGCTTTACTTTTTTTCTTCTTCATGTATATATCTATATATATATATATATAATTCTGTTTGGACACAATCGAAATAATCTTATGTATCAAATTCTTTTGAAGGTAGTTTACGAAGTTGATTTTGATTTTGGTTATTCGTTAATTAGTGAACTATTTTTCATACATCAATTTTTAATCGATTTACTTTCGTTATTTCAATCACGTGGTCTATAACCGATTTCCCATAAACGTAATTGTTTGGTGGAAATTGGGACTATGAACATCTTTATTTACATAGTTATCTAATAGAAACTGTATTTTTACATTGACTATCTATGACCGGTTACCCTTAAGCGAATTCGTTTACTTAAAACTAGGGCTATGTTCATAGCTACCTAATAGAAGTCACGTGTACATGTTGAGTTTATTATTACACGAATTCTTTTGGTTATTTTGTTGGGTTCTATTTCCGCTCAATGTGTTATTCGAATCATTTTGTTATTCGTGATCTCAATGTTTTATCAATTTGAGACCAATGTCTTACTTTGATTTTGAAATTTCTATTGTATTATTCTTGATCTCGATGTTTTATCAATTTGAGACAAATGTCTTACTTCAATTTTGAAATTTTCAATTGTTTTGTTCTTGATCTCGATGTTTTATCAATTTGAGGCCAATGTCTTACTTCGATCTTAAAATTTTAATTTTTTATTCTTGATCTCGATGTTTTATCAATTTGAGACCGATGTCCTACTTTGATCTTAAAATTTCAATTGTTTCATTCTTGATCTCGATGTTTTATCAATTTAAGACCAATGTTTTACTTTGATCTCGAAGTTTCAATTATTTACTTTGTTATTCTTAATCTTAATGTTGCCTTTATTCACATTGATATATTATTTATTGGAAATTTTTATTTGTTTAACAAGTCATTATTGACTCTGAGAACTTAATCTATTATGATATTTTGATATTAAAGTTTCGTTTATCTATCTTATTCTCGAACCCAATGCTTTATCGACTTACGCGTTTATATTTTGTTGGCTCAATTTCATATTTATTTACTCTGCTAGTCTTGACTCAAATGTTTCGTTTAATTATATTGATGACCTTAAATGTTGTCATTCATTATTCTTATTATTTTAAGTTACTTTATAATCTCGCTTATTTCGCTTAAAACTTCAATAACATCGTTTATTTTGTTTAAATCACAATGGTTTCATTTATTTTTGTACCTAATAGTTTCGCTTATCCTTGACCTCAAGGGCTCGTTTATATATTTTTGTTATTTGTAATCCTTATAGTTTGTTGATCTAGATTTAAAATTTTGTATATAAGAATTTATTTTATCTTAAAACCCACACAATGGGTCGGATTATGTGGACCATCCGACGATAAATGTAATTATGGGTCGACACGTAATTATCCAAGTCCTCGCATGTAAGACATAATAAGTACTGTTGTGTGCAATAACTCAAAACCTGGAATGGTTTTGAAAGACGGGACAAATGCAGGATGGAAAGGGCATCGTGTATGCGCTGCTGATGCATCCTATATATAAGTGTCCTTGTCATATTTCTCATTTGTGGCATCTTTCGAGCCATTCAAAGATCAACGTTATTGTTTTTTATTTAATTATTATTTATAAAATGGTTAAAACTTTTAACAACTTCTTTTATTAGTTGTTTTCTTTTAAAATTTTCTTTTTATTTTAATTTTGAGATGAAATTTCTAAAAGTTGTGGGTCCTGAAGCATTCGTTACTTTTCAAACATGAAAACCCGACCCATTTCAAATTTTCAGTTTTGTTTATAAATATATAATTATGTCACATTATTTTTACTTAGTTCTAAAAGATGAATGAAAATACATTCCTACTACATTAAATTTTTTGTCAAAATTTCATTATGATGATAATAACTTTGTTTGAATATAATTTGTATGTTACAACTTAATTTTTTATGATCAATTACAAGCTTTGAATGGTATTCATGATCATTAAGTATTTTGACCAATTTAATCCAAATGAAACACCTCTAGCTCAATTCACTTATAAATAGAGCTCCATTCCTTCTCATTTTTTGACAACTCAATTTACAAAAGATTGTGGTTATTCTATCATTTTGGTGATTTTCACCTACTTTGATTTATGAAGTCAAATCGTGAAGTTTATGATTTCCTCTTTTATTATCTAAGTTCTTCTTCCGGGTATGTCATGTTTGTAGTTTGTGCTTGTTCGAGTTGTTTAGAACTTAATGTTATATTAAAATTTAGTTAAGATTAGTGTTGGTTCATCAAAAAGGAACTTGACTCACTTATGTATTTATTAGGTTTGGTTTAGTTATTTTCTTTATCCAACATCTAAAACTAAGGTTATGTTTCGATGGGTAATGGAATAGATGAGGGAATGGAATGGACATGGTAATGCAATAGACAAAGGAATGAAATGGATCATTACCATTCCATTGTCATGTTTGGCTACCATGTAGGAATGGAATGATTAATCACTTTATTTTTATTATTATTATTAATATTTTATTAGTAATAATAATAAAAAATAAAAATAAATAATCATATGAATACTCATATGAACTAATTTTTAGGACCCTCGTGCTGCAACAAGATCGTTAAACCGAATAAAAATAATTGTAACAATGTTGAATCACGTATGTGTGCTGTGAAATGTTAACTCGTCAAATTTAAAATAATAATATTGATAGTGTAGTAATAGAAATGTAATAATAGTTATATAATATACAAAACAATAATGATAATTATATAATATTTATAATTGAAAAATAATAGTAATCATAATATAATATAATTATAATTACAATATAATAAAAATATAATAATTATAATAGTAATAACAGTCTTTGACTCTTTTGGCTTTTTCATTCTTTCAATGAATGAAAAAAAACACCCATACCCAAAAGAATGAAAATCCTAAAAGTGGAAGGAGTTTCATTTCTTATATAATGATTTATTTCATTCATGCATGGTAACTAAACATGTTTTTTTTCCATTCCTTTGAAATAACCCATTATATTCCTCATTCCATTCTTTCATACCAAACAATAGCTAATTCTTTTCATCTCATTATCCGAAATATAATATTTTTGTCATGTCGGAAACGAACCCAACCTAAAGTTGAGTTTGGGTTTGGGTCCGACTGGAAATGAACCACTTGCTTAAACTCGTTTTGGGCCGTTTCGAATTTTTCTCGAAATGTATGTGACTTATTAATGTGACTAAGATATATTAGAACCCAACCTTTTATAAAATAATTAGTAACCAACTAATTAAGTTTGCGACGGAAAAGTCTAAAAAGGCAATTAAAGAGTAAATATATATTTTTTTTTTCTTTTAAAGGTTTAAAACACTAAACCATGAACCGAATTCTTTTAAGTCTTCTATTTTCGTCTATTTTCTTGAATCCTATATTGAATTTAGAAATATTTTCTAGGACCGCTCGTCGAACCGAACTCGTCCGGTTCAGCTCGCTTAAACGCATAGTTCGCTTTTACTCGCTTACTTTAACATGTGAGTTTCTCACACCCACTTTTTTAACGATATATATCCTACATACTCAAAACATTTACTATTTCGTTTACAAACTACAATTCGTTACACGGACTTGTGTGTTTACTTAATTACTTGCTCGAACTTACTTGCACGTGTTAGCCTTAATAAGTATGATCATACGCCCTCCTTTGCATTTTAGGATTATTTTGTTATGAGTGTAAAAGGACCTCATTATCCAAGTATGCTGGTTGTTACCAACTGGAAATGACCATACTTGCTCGATTATCTGAGTATGTTGGTTGTTACCAAATTAAAAGGACATTACTTGCGTGATTATTACACTTGTTTATGGAATTGTATGGTTTATACGTATTTATATCAAACTTTGTGAACTCACCAACTATTCAGTTAGTTGACACTATTTTATATATATGTTATAGGTACCATTATTAGAGAGTGAGGCCATGATGAAGACACTAGGCTTAGGATATTTTTAAACAAATTAACAAGTTGATTCAGTTTTTCTTTTATTGAATGTATTTCTCTGTTTTGAACTCGTGTACTTGATATTTGAAGTAATTAATGGAAATATTATCGCTTAATAGTGTCGCATGTGTTTTGAACAATATGTATGTCATACCCGGGCGTTTCCGCTTAAGCCGGGGTGTTACATATTTGGTAGCCTCTTAACAGTCATTAAAAGGCTACCTCTTAATGGCTCATAAAATCTTAATAGTTAAGAGGTAGCCTTAAGTCTGAATGGTTAAGAGGTAACAATTAAGAGGTAGCCTCTTAACTATTTAGACTTAAGGCTACCTCTTAACCATTAAGAGGTTATGAGCCATTAAGAGGTAGCCTCTTAATGACTGTTAAGAGGCTACCAAATCCAATACATATTATTAGTTAAATAAATGGGTCGGTTTGGTTTTGGCGGATTTGAAATTATCTTTAACCAAAACCGGTCTACGGTTAGCGGTTTTTGAAAATTTATTAAACCAACCTACTGGCTATGTCATATGTCGGTTAATATCGGTTCGGTTATATAGGTTATGGTTCGGTTAACAGTTATGGCTGTTAAGTTACTCACCCTACCGTCACCACATGTCCACAACTATAGGGACTGCTTCCCCTTCTCTAAAAGACGAGTATCAAACAAATTGCTTCTTTCTACCGATCCCATGCTATGATCCTAAGGCTATGGTTAAAATCGGTTCAGTTATATAGGTTATGGTTCGGTTAATGGTTATAGCGGTTAAGTTACTCACCCCTACCATCACCACATGTCCACAACTATAGGGACTGCCCCCCTTCTCTAAAAGACAAGTATCAAACAAATTGCTTCTTTCTACCGATCCCATGGTATGAGCCTAAGGCTCTGATACCAATTGTTATATGACACTTGGTAATTGTTGGAACCTTATGTGAACTAGTGGTAAGAGTTCAAAGAAGTACTTTATGAGAATGGTGATCTAAGGTTAAGTGAAAGTAAGTGTTATTAGGCTTTATCTGCCTTACAACATGATATCCCCTTTCTATATATATAGGGAAAGGGGATAACATTTATTATCCCATGTACATTTATGATATAGATTTCTTGATCTTTTTCCATTGGTCTTCTCTCTTCCCTGCTGAACCTTCGGCTTTCTTCCCTTTGCCCATCGTGCCATCCTTCTGGCATATATACCTTAGACCCCTCCCTAAGTCAGGTAAATAGTGATTCGAGTTTCCCCCCTAAATCTCCTTTCCCTCTAACCTTCTCGAATGGTCTTCTCCCTTTAACCTTGGGCCTTCTTTCTTGGGCCACTATCATCCATCTTACTTAATGGGTCCTAGCCTACCTCGGGAGCGCAATTCCGAGGTAGGCTCTTCAAGTCCCCCTAGTCTATCATCCTTGCTACTTATGGCAAGGATAATTGACTTAATCCTGTGTGTTTTTCTTCTTCAGCCCAATTCGCCTAGAATTCGTCCTCTTTCCAGCCCATTTTATCTTGAAGTATTGTTTATATTGAGGCCCGCGTTTCATCCCATTATCCTTTGATGATACAGGTTTGAATGGGGGTTTGTGTTCCCATTTTCCCATAAAATCATCATTCATCTCTACCACCATCACTTCACCATAACTTCTCACCCTCCCTCCATCCTTTTCTCTATCCTTTCGTCCAGAGACTTTCCCGTATTTTACCGAGGATCTCTCATCGTTCCTTTCATTATCAGGTTAGTATTGATCATTCCTTCTTTATTTACTCATAAGTCGAGACGGCATGTCCTCCATAACCTCTTCAATGACTCAAAGCAAAATGGTGTCCCTATGCTCCAAATACCACATTCCTTTGTCACTGTCGCCTACCCTTCCTAGCCCTGATGGCACGACGATAAGTCGTCCTGGATCTATAGATTTGTATTCAAAGAACCTCAAATATTCTAACATCTGGTACCCTTTAACCACATTCCAGATAGCCCTTTTGAAACACCACAGGTTGTGTTTTTCACAAGTTCATCCGCTGGGGTTTCAGGGGTGACTTACTTTGAGGTTGCTTGTCGCACTCTTGATGGGTTTGCTACAGTCTCGTTGTTCTGGTGATTCTACCGCCTGAAAGTATACGGTGACTGGTTTACTTTAGAGCGCCGCTCGGGAGAAAAATATCCGTCTTGCTGTTCTAAAATCCCCACATGCTTCTATCCTCGAGAGTAGAAGGATAGTTTCTCTTTTGTGTCATCCTCTTTTGCACCGGGCCTTACTCGTCATCGTTCTGCTTCATCCAAAATTGACAATCCTACCCCCGGTCCACCATGAGCCAAGATTGGCTGTACAATCTTTTGGTCGAGCATAAAAGGGAGGCCATGACTTATCCCGAACCCTTGTTGTATTTAGCCGGGTTGAGACAGATGTGGTCTGATCCGTTGACCCGTCCGGCGATGCTCAAAGGTGACCGAGGTCGGTGGTTATGCTTCTTTGTCTTTATTCTTCTTGGTCATTTGCTTTAATATTTGTCCTAAACATTTTTGTTTTTTTTTTTTTGCAAAAATGAGTTTAATGGAGATCCTATAGAAGTGCTCGTTGAAAGCTGCCGAGTTTGTCAAGATGCTTGTTTCTTCATAGACAGGTCCGGGGACAGCGAACCCTGCTGTCATGGTGTCTCAAGATGTGGCTGCTTCTGGTTTTTCAGCCGAGGGCAATGTTCAAGATACCCCTAAACGCAAGAATCCCACATCTAAACTTTTTGATGCTTCCCTAAAGAATCATTTGAGGAACTCCAAACGCCTGTACCTGGGGTCTACGGCTGCTTCAGCTCCTTCCTCCACTACCCCCATGAGGTTGTGGATGTAGACTCAGAGTTTTCATTTCCAACTGCCCCCCCCCCCCCCCCCTCTAGGGTTATTCAGGAATCAAGTTTGTCCCAACATGTAGAAGCGGACCCGAAAGGCAAAAAACCGATTGTGCCAGAAGACAGTACGAAACCACTCAGTTCCTTCTTCTATGGACCTCTCCTAGATGACTTCTTTGTTTCCAAATGGAGCCTGACGGTTGGTGCCTCTATCAATACCCACCAATTAGCTCATGACTTCTTGATTGAGGTTGTTCCTCCTGTGGATTACGCTCATGTGCAATTGCTGAATTCAGGCAGACCCGTAAGCGAATTTGGGACATATATGTACCATACGTTAGTCTTGGGGGCTGCTACTCGTCAAGCTATGATCAATGGCAACCATATTTCCATGAAGGCCAGGTAGAGATTGCTGACTTGAAGAAGGCTCTTGAAAGGAATGGGAAAAATATCTTGGAACTAAAGAGGAAGGTAGCCCTTGCTGAGGAGAAGGGTCTGGAGGTGCCTAGTTTGGAAGCTGGTTTGCAGGATTTAAGAGAGCTAGTTTCTCAGTTGACTACTGAGCTTTCTAGACTTAAGCGAAAGTCTCCAAACTAGAGATTGTTCGTTCCACATTGAAGGTGACCCATGAGAAACTGGCTGAGGTTACTATTTTGTTTGTTTTAACTTATGCCCCATCCTTTTAGATTTCTATTCATATTTATAATTGTGTCCGGCTCGAGGCTGCTCCCTTTCTCAAGATTCATCAGCTAGAAACCTCTCTTCACTAGGAGCGGGCCAAACAAGAAGATTTTAAAAAGCAGGTTGCCATAGCCAAGAGCCAGCAGGAGTAGGTAGCTAAGGAATCTGGCAAGGAGATTGACCGCTTAAAGCAGGAGAATGCTAGGTTGTAGAAGTTGATGGCTCACGTGTAGGGGGACCGGGAGTGGATAGTGTCGGAGGGCTTCAGGTTGGTTTATGAAAGAGCTCGTGGGTGCCGGGAGACATTTCAGGTGAGAGACACTCTTAACAGGGCGATATTTGCTTCGGTGTTTCAGCATGGGCTTCAGGAAGGTTATGAAGATTGTGCTTAAGGAACCCCTTTGCTCGAGGTCTTGTCTTCCTTCGAATGTTGTTTATGATCTTTAGTGTGATTTGGTTAACCATATAGCCTATCGAAGAGGCCTTCCTTATGCCTTTTGTGATAAAAATGGATTTGCTGGGTGTGCCCCCACGAGGCAGGCTCGTTGGTGAGGACTTTAGGGTGTCACCCGTCGTTCGGGGACGTACTCTTTACATAAACTTAACCAGCAATACAATTTGGCATTTTGTATCTTAATAATAATAGTTACGTGCATTAGGTAGCCCATGCCTTCTCATGAAGAGGAGGTGGGCACTACTTAAACCTTTAAATGAATTTTAGTAGTTACTCAAGCACGGGATATTTTTTACAATGACAGACTTCCAGCACTTTATTGATAAAGCCACATTACACTTGGTGTTACAAAAGGAGAATGGTAGGACAATTTGCAATGTGTGACTTTCCTCTCGAGGAGGTTGTACTCTTTCTTAGTTTTCATTCTGTAGCCCATGATGTATTACACAAAATGGGCTTAAACATGTTTCCTTATGCATCTGTCCTTCCCTCTAGGGGCTTAGACATAGTACTTCCTCAGTTGCATGGAATTCCAAGTCCCAGGGACTTCTTCTCCTGAGGGATAAGCTAATTTATAGGCACCTTTCTCTCCTGCCTAAATGACTTGATAAGGACCTTCCCACTTGGGCCCTGGCTTCGCTTGATCTTCTTTCCGATTTCCCTCGTTCTCTCTCGGGAACAAATCTCCCACTTTGAACTTGATCTCCCTGACTCGGGAGTTAAAGTATTTCTCTATTTTTTCTTGTACTCCACTTCTCTTCTTGCAGCCATCTCCCTTCTTTCTTTAGCCAAGTTTAAGTTTAACCTGAGGTCTTCCTCGTTCTCTCGCTTCATCTTGGATGCCCGATTAGTAAGGGATCCAATCTCAGCCAGTATCATAGCCTCAGTCCCATACGTGAAAATGAAAGATGTCTCCCCGTCTCATCAAAAACATAAACCAAACAGTTGAAAATTAAGACCAAACGGTTACTAACAGTTTGGTCTCACAGTTTACGCTTATTTGGCTTTTAAAATTATCAAATTGGATTTTAATAATCTCATCTTTCCGCGGTTGGCCAATAATAATTTCACATTTTAAAATAGTTGTCACCGGTCCCACTTTTCACACTAATTGTTTTCATTGGACATCTGTTAAGAAAAACATTGCTTCGTTATATTTTTTTTTCCAAATTTCAAATTGATGTTTTATGGCTTTTGCTCGGAATGAGGATACAAGTCGATTGATGTAAAAGTTATCTTGAAATGGTGCTTCAATTTGAGTGTTTAAACTTCCAATTAACAAAAATCAAGCCATTTGGAGCACCGTTTGAGATAAGTTTTACATTAATCGATTTGTAGCAACTTTCTGGTCAAAATCACTAAAATATCAGTTTGAAGAGGTCCAATGAAAACAATTAGTATGAAAGGTATAACCAGTGACAACTCTTTTCAAATGTGAGATTATTATTGCCCAACTACAACCAACCATGTGAGATTATTAGTATGAAAACGACACAAGAATCAAGTAACTGTATTCACTTCTTTCATTTTATTTGTCTTCAATTTCAATATAACTAACTGCAACTTTATTTTCTGCATAACCATTCAATTTTTTTTTCCTTTTCTGCAGTTTTATTACGTAACCTAACTTAGATAACACACCTTAGTTTTCTCTCACAATTCTCCACAAATAACAGAGTATATATGAATTTAGTTGTTTAGTCCTAAAACCTTTGATACGTTGCATATAAGTTAATCACAGTTCAAATACTTAGCAATACCTTAGCCTGTATTCACTTTCATTTTATTTGTCTTCAATTTCAATATAACTAACTCCAGCTTTATTTTCTGCATAACCATTAATTTTTTTTCCCTTTATGCAGTTTTATTACGTAACATAACTTAGATAACACACCTTAGTTTTCTCTCACAATTCTCCACAAATAATAGAGTATATATGAATTTAGTTGTTTAGTCCTAAAACCTTTGATAAGTTGCATATAAGTTAATCACGGTTCAAATACTTAGCAATACCTTAGCCTTTATTCACTTTCATTTTATTTGTCTTCAATTTCAATATAACTAACTGCAACTTTATTTTCTGCATAACCATTCAATTTTTTTTCCCTTTCTACAGTTTTATTAGGTAACCTAACTTAGATAACACACCTTAGCTTTCTCTCACAATTCTCCACAAATAATAGAGTATATATGAATTTAGTTTTTTAGTCCTGAAACCTTTGATACGTTGCATATAAGTTAATCACAGTTCAAATACTTAGCAATACCTTAGCCTGGTTTCTAATTAACATATATATATATATAGGGCTAGGATCTAGTGAAAACTTCTCTTAAAGAGAAAACATAAAAACTCCTAAAAACTATTTTTAACTTTTTTTTTTCAATTTTTTTGAAGTTTTTTTTTCCATTATTCTTTATGTTGTTATTGGTTCAAAAAAAGGAAAAAAAAAAAACCCTTGTCGGTAACCTCATCGAGTAGTGCACATGTGTAATAGTGTGCATTGCATATATGCAAAAGTGTTTGTATTGCATAGAATACAACACTATTGCACATATATGATACACACTATTGTATATATGCAATATAAGACTAATACGCACGTCGAATACACATTAGTACGTATGTGTAATACAACATTAACGCACATGTGCACTACATCGACTTTTATTTTATTATTTTTTTCCATATAATACAACACTACTACACATATACAATAAACAAATATTGAATATATGCAATTATACACTATTAAACTTAAAAATACATAGTAATACACATGTGTAATACAACGATATCGAACAGTAATACGTATGTGCATTACAGCAATTCTTTTTTTCAAGCAAAGGGTAAGAAAATATAAGAATAATGGTAAAAACAAAAATTTGAAAATATTTTTTTATTTTTAATTAAAAATAGTTCTTTAGGAGTTTTTAAGTTTTCACTCTAAAAATAAGTTTTCTCTTGATCCTCTCCCTATATATATATATATATATATATAGACTAACACATACACACAAGGTCCGGTTCAATTTTATACGGTCGTTTTTTGGTACAAACCGTAAGCCAAACCGTTCGTTACGGTTTTAATATTTTAAAACCGACCGACCGAAATCTAAAACAAAAAACCGACCACAAAACCAAACTGGTCAACAGTTTGAACAGTTTCATGGTTTTAAATCAACCATAAACACCCCTAACAAATGCTTCAAAGTGGTAACAAGGGCGACCAAGGGGCAGATTAATTATGTTTGAAATTAATAATTTTGAACTCTTGATACGTGGAGCATCATACTTTCTTGATTATCTTTAGGGGAAATTATCAAACTGTCCTCTCTTTCTAAAGAGATTTCAATTATGCTCCTTAACTTTGAACTTTCATCTTTGTTCATGTGCTATCCCGTCATAAGGTCGTGCTTGAAATTCAAACTGACGCATTGGTGATCTAATCATATCACGTCACGTGGCCGAAACACATCATCCCCGGTAACTTGCCGAAGACGATGTGTTTCAACCATGCGGCATGATATGATTGGATCAAAAACCCGTTAGCTCCAATTTCAAATATGACGACGCTGACGAGTTTGTGTTAGACAAAGGTTGAATTTGAAATTTAGAGGGACGAAAATGAAATCTCTCTTTAGAGAGAGGAAATTTTAGGGAATTTTAGGAAAATTTCCCTTGTAATTACAATTTTGAGGATAAACAAAAAGTTAACACGTCAAAGTTATAATCGCTAAAAAAATGTGAAAAGGAAATTATTATAAGGGTTCCCCTTCCTACCTGTCTAATCTCACTCCATATAAAGTCAAATAAAAAGTTGTCAAATCTTACTTAAGTTTTTATAAACGGTTTTCCTTTTAGAAAAAAAGATTCAAAAATAATTTATTTAAAAAAATATTTTTTAATTTATAAAGAACTTAAAATGCTTTCTATAAAAAAATTTATAATCATTTTAATAACATTTTTCTAGCTAGTATTTTTATTTTTTATAAAATGTATTTAAAGAATAATATTATTACGTCTTTGTAAAGACGTTCAAATGTTTGATTCCGGTGCATAAGATTAATGTCACCTGAGAAAAACATATCAAAACAAAACTTGTATATCAAATCATATGTTATTTAATATTTTATATTTGTTAAAAAACACTACGATTTTTTTAAATGTAAATATCTATAAAATTATCTTACAAAACACTCTCCAAATAAATAAAAACATTTTTAAAAATAAAAAAAACGTTTTTTTGTAAGCAAAAGACGTTTTCTAATAAGAAAAAAAACATAATTGGTATAAAAGAAAATAGAAAAAAAAAACCTTTTTTATAAAAAAAACTAGAAAAAAAAGTTTTTGAAAAATAATAATGATCATAAAGATCATATAATGGAGATGAAATAGTATAAAAAGGTCTGAATCATATCAATGTAAATATCGAAGAAATGAAGGAAAGGGTGGTATGTAACCTTTATTATACTATTACTCGTGGTGTTTTTAGACAATTATGCTAAAAAGTTTACCTAAAATATGACAAGTCTTGCTAGAGGTGAACATGCCGGACTTTTTCTAAACGGTTCTAGGTACAGAACCAGTTTTAGGTGTGATCAAAAGAGTCAAAAACTAGATATTGAAAGACTCGGTATGGGTATAGAACCTTGTTTCGAAAATGAAGTGACCGGGGCTTTTCCGGTTTCGGTTCTAGGTTTCATTCAAGTTTTGTTGGGTAGGGTCGGTAAAACTGGGTTGGAAATGGTGTCAAATCATTGGAATGGGATCAGTTAATACCCTACAGGTAGGGTCGGGTATGACATTAGATACAGAGAAACTGGATTTTCAAATAACTGTTTCAGGTTATTTTTATTTTGGGAAGCGTTTATTGCCTGGTTGTTTTTCTTCACCACTGACTCAATAACTCATCCTTGACCAAATGAAACATGAATTTGCATTTGGGCTGACTGGTTTAAGAAACAAAATGGACAGATGATTCGCATTGGTCCGTGAAAGGCCCATAAATGTGTTCCCAATTTGGATTCCCAAAAGCATCTATGCGATCATTACTAATGAATTTTCACATATGTTTGGATCTAAACAAGCTCTTAAAGCTAGCCCCTAAGCCAATAGAGATCGTAATCTCTTCACAAACCCTATGCATTTTATAGGACGAACTCAAATCACCCGACTTTGAATTCACTATTGCGTTTTCTTTTTCGGGTTTTCCCCTAACAAGACTCATACAGAGTGAGGAAACCAGAACTTCTCAATTGAACCGTCATAGTGTGTTTTCTTTGACTATTTTACTTATGACAGTTTATATAGGTTAAACTATAAGAAGACGACAGCGTTTGATACTTTATGTTAATTGAATATTTGACCGGTAAGATGGGTACACAATAAAACTTTCCACCTACATTGTTTAAATAGAACATCTAGGAACTTGTTTTGGCAAATGGTTCAAAACATTGGGAACAGAAACATGACCCATACCTATTAACTTAGCATGGCTAAAAGTTTTCTCAGTTGGACCACAACCACCTCCACTTCTAATAGCAACAACATAGTGCTTCTAAATTTACCTTAAATTGTCATCATGATTCTAGTTTATGCTATACAGATGTCCAAACTCAAGAATGACAATTGTAGTCACTTATGA
Source organism: Bidens hawaiensis (assembly GCF_021521415.1). Lineage (NCBI taxonomy): Eukaryota > Viridiplantae > Streptophyta > Magnoliopsida > Asterales > Asteraceae > Bidens > Bidens hawaiensis. Next base: position 456,434 of record NW_027491990.1, on the reverse strand, counting down.
CTATTACAACACATAAAAGTTAAATAAGGTACATGTACTTTTGTAAATCATTATGTCTTGTATATATACAGGGTCAACCATGATACCTCTAAAAAGATTATTTGTTATACAATATCTTATATTTATTTTTTATGTGTTATTTATGCATTTACAAAATGATGTTTTAAAAATTTGTAAAAGAAAAGCAAGGATGCGATCTACAAACTACAATCATGACATACATTATTCTTGACTGCAAGGTAACGTAAGTCTTTTTGCTTTGGCATACCACCTGTGGACGTGTGGCCTTTTTCTTGGAATACAAGTTCCCTGAAACTAATGCAATCACTGCTTCTTTCTAAATTTGGAAAACGTGATGTAATCATTTTTTTTCACACTAATCCATAGCTACCATTTTTGTCACCCCTATCCCTCCCTCTATATTGGATTTCATTTTCCATTATCATGTAGGTAGATTAGTCATTTCATTATAATAATTAGACTATATGTTGTCGTTAAAGCGGGCATGCGAATTTATCCAATTATATTATGTTACGTGGTGCTGACTGGACTTGACTCTTCAACCCTTGTCGATCGCGCCACTAGTGAATTCACCCCGTTGTCGTTTGCGCCCACTGAATTCATCTATTCGCGAGCCAACCCATCAATTTTCTTCCTTTAGCCCAGGCGAGCACGCTCGCCCGGGGTCGTGGCGCCCACTCGCGGTGAGTGGTGAAGCAAGGGTCTTGTGGTGTTCGTGGCTGATGTGGCTCACGCCACTCGTTGAAGCCGGTTGCTCGCTTGCCACAACACATAGCCTTACAATGTCTTAATTAGGAAAATGATAAAAACAATAGAACCACATAATTGCATGTAATACTCTGAATGTGATGCGTAATGTAAGATAATTAATTTCCTTCAACAAACACTATATACAATGGGTACGGCTATTATATAGTTTATGTAGTTCATAACATATTATTGGTTCTGAATCAAACAAAAACATACAATGAAATGATCAAGGTGATCGTTTATTTCAAAAGGAAAACGCACTCACACAAATATATAAAAAAAAACTCTAGGTACAAAAAAGAATGAACAAGGGAACCATGCCAAACCAACTAGGAACAAAAAAAAATCCAAAAGACACACAGTTCACACACAAACACACAGTTACCGACATTTGAACTACTTTAATAACAAGTCCCAATTGAAGTTGTGTTGTATTGGTGTTTCACTTGTGGTTGATGTTGATGTTTGTGGGGCCGGAAAAACTGTCGGCAATGAATCAAAAGTCTCCCATTGTGTGGTAACCACAACTCCACCTCTCGACGGCGCTTGTTGTTCACTCGCCACCATTGTTGGTGGTGCAAATTTCCCAACTGACCGCTTAGATTGCGGGTGGTTGTGGTGGTTAGTGTGTCCGTTTGTTTGGTTAATCCGAGGTTGTGATGTCGTGTTTTTAACCTTTAAAGCATCAAGTGTTTCAACGTATCTTTGTACCTTTTCCACCTTCAGTTTTGTTACATAATAATTTGTCAAATTAGTGTTTAACTTTTAATCAAGAAAATTAATTAAGCATAATCCTGTCATACCTGTAATTTCTTCTGCCGATTAACATCTCCTTCGACCTTAATTTCGTCAAGTTTAAGAAGCTGATTCATCAACAAATCGATCAAATCCGACACCGTCTTGTCGGCCACTTTCCCTCCTTTCGATATCACCGATTCAAGCGCCGACACCTTTAAATGGCCATCCCATTAATTTTTTTAAAGACAAATTTCTTTTACTTCCGACTTAGACCCATAAACTCATTAATTTTATAAAATTAATATTGATACCTGGCCGGCAAGCCGCTCGACCTCGCGACTAACATTCGCCATTGATTCTGCCACCTTTTCTTTTATTGCGTTCTTTCTAGCTTCAATCTGCCGTCTTTCTCGGCTGATTGGATCTTCCAAAACCACCATTTTTGACTTATCCTTTACACCCACAACATCCAAAAATGTTTTGGAAGCCCTCTCTTTATCCTTGTATATTATCTTTTGATCTTCATGGTGCAATCCGGTCGGACCGGTTAACATCTTCTTCAATTCACCTTTTGCACAAAAAAAATTATAAAAATGTTTCGTTTTCAGCATGATCAGTTTTGCTATTCAAAAGTGGCTGCAGCACAACTAGTTGTCCATTTACCTGTCTCTCTAGTTGTCCATTTACTTGTCTCTTGCAGCTTTATTTAAAGTAAACCGTTTTAATTTAATGGTAAAATATGAATTTTGTTGATTACCTTTTATATACAAAAACTTAACATTCATCATTCATCAGAAAAAAAGAAAAAAATGTTTGAATCATTTATAAGTCGTTAATTACTTACCAAATGTGGCTGTGGAGTTGATGATGATTTCGTGGTATATTGACCCGTACTTGACCCGAACCCGAATCTTTGGCGGGGGAACCCGGTAGGTTTCCTCATCCGGGTCACGCTTCTGGACCAGCATTCCACCGGGCCGGACCTCCCACTCGTTTTCGCCGGCGGCGGTCAACTCCGTTGTTTTAGTCCTCATCCGCATCATCTTCGGTGTGATATTGTAACGATTGACTCGGATTATCCGGAAAATCTGTGAATAAATTCAGATCAAAGGGTTGACTTTTCAACAATGATGACGTCAGTTACAACACAACCCCATTTCCGACCGACAGAAATGAAACCTAGCTCCACGCCGGCGGGTAGGATTTAGATCTCTGGTGAATTCTTGGCGGTGGCTGAAGAAACCAATGAAGATGCGAATATTAATAATAAAGGATTGATATTAAAAGGGGATTATTATTATTATTATTGTTATTAATTAAAGGGTTAGAGAAGAGTGGAAGGTAGGGATAGGGAGATGAAAACTAAATGAAAATGAATGGACAGCGAACAAAACACAAGAGTTGGAGTCTATGTTTTATGTTCAACTGGCTGATTTGGAATTATTAATTCTACATAAATAATAATATTGATTGTTCTGGTCTTTCTAATATTAAAATTAGTAGATTGGGTGAAAGCTTAAAATTATGTTAACATAGCTTGAGTTTTGATAGGGGTTTTAATTTATGCTAATAATTAAATAGTAGTTAGTATGATAATTCTTTCATGCTTTTTTTTATGTTAACTTACTGTATGTCACTTTAATACTATGATTTTTATATGTTTCTTGTTATAACTTTAATTGTCGCTTAACAAAAATTATTTATACCATTCATTTGGGTCTTTTTTTTAAACTCGTATAGGCTACTTGAATCACTAAAACCGACCCTGATTTTATCTGTACAATAATTTTTTATGAACTGGTTTTGACTAGTAAAATATTCGGAGCATATAACGTTACTACCAAGATCATTCTGCATTTGCAATTTACAAGAAAGCATTTTCAGTTTTTTTTTTACCCACCACGATTTTTGTTTAATTCCTTGTTCTATTATTGTGACATGATGTTTTTGTATGTACATTAAAAACGCTAGCATGCATTTTTGTTTCTCCACTCTCTCACTTTTTTTATTTCTTTTTCTAAGTTTCAATTGCCATTGTTTTTTGCATAATCAATTCAACATTAGAAATTATTACTTTATAATTATTGACCAATATTTAGTAATACTAATATAAATCGGTTGTTACACTTCACTTGCACACACTGTTACTGTTACATCATTTTGCGTACAGTTATGACATTTTGCTCTGGTCACAATCGTGTCAAACAAGCCGACGAACCACTCAGGGTTGTGTAGGAGGCTCTGACCGATATTAGATATACACACGATGCCTCACGGCCCGCCATTTCAATTGAGGTCGAGGAGGAGGAGCCTCCAGTGTTACCAATTCATTTGTAATCATAGTTTGTATCAAATACCCCTGAGCACCCCTGACTAATGTGGATTATTAACTTACAACATCACACCACACGCATTATTGATTGGACATTTATGCTACCTTAGGAATTCAGATCATAGTACCATGAGTCGACACTTGAGTTTTTCTCCGCCTTCTAACATGAGCCTGGTAGCCTCACGAGAGGTACTTCACTTATTTTCAGTTTGGATCGCCGATTTCATCATGTATCCATCATCGAGTTTGCTATATTGATAGGGATATACACGTAGTAGGAGATGACATGGGCGATATTTACAGAGAGCTTACGACGTGTGGTCCATATGGAGAGCCCATTGGAACAAACGACCAGGAAATTGAAGGAATTTTCGAGGACTTTGTAGATAAAGAGTTTAGACAAAGCATTCCAATCTCACAGATTAAGGACCCTGTGATCCGTTTTCTACATCAAATCATTGCTTATACGATAATCGAGTGTCATATAGGTATCTTGAATGGCAATTAGTTAGATCTTTCCACTTTGTACAGCTTGCTAGAGACGGTGGCAGCCGAACCGGGCCACAATATGATTTCATCATTGGCACGGTCAACGAGGTCGTGTGAGGTCTCTAAGTCTACTATGGGCTCTTTTATTTCTAGACTCACTTGGATTCTGCGAGTTTTCTATGATTACCCACTAGAGCAGCTGTGAATACGTTATATACGTTATATCGAGCCCGAGATCTAGTCGCAATTAGATACGTCAATTCGTAAATACGTTAAGGAATACTTTATTGATACGTTATGAATGAATACATTAGGCCTGGAGAGAATCCGGCATGATAACGTTACATCAGGGATAAATATGGCATAGATATCTATGCACATTCACAATGGAAGACCTATATATAGGTAGTACTCATTCGTTAAATGCATCTAACAAATGAGGCCTCTCATTTGGTAGACATACCTAACGAATGAGACTTCCAATAGGGGATGTCCTCCATTCGCTAAACACTCTTAGCGAATGGACATTAAATTAGCGAATGAGCTTTCATTTGTTACACTGTAGTAACAAATGAGCTCACTAACTTAACGAATGAGTTAGTCTATAACGAATGGACCTTATTCGCTAAACATGCTTAGCGAATGAGCCATATTACAATAAATATAAAGACTAAACTACCCCAGTCTATTCGATCAACTGCGAACAACAAATCATGCACTAACATCTATCAACGTCATATTGATTGTTGCTAAATCAAATTTATTAATAGTGGATTGTCTCGGCATATTGGTTTAGTTTGATTTTATTGTTACTTGCAAAGATTTAAAATTTATAAAATTTTTAATTGACAAACTTGTTCACCATTCATACTTTTTAAATGCAAAATGTCTTTTTGGTGAACAAGATCTTAAAAAGCTTTATCCATGTTGGAAGACCGTTTTTCGTTTTTTCGTTTTTCGTTATTTTTTCTGCAAATTTTTCTCATATTGTTTATATTTTTAGGGGGAGAAAATTAGAAAAATCCAAAAATATTGAAAAATCAAAAAATATTATGTTTTCTGTATGAAAAATATAAAAATACAAAAATGTCATTAATTTTGAAACTTATAAAATTTGAGAAATGTGATCCGACATATATAGGAAATGATAGTACATTGACTTAGAGACCTGAATAAATTAGACTAAAAATTATCGTAAGATTAATTGCATCATGTGTATGATAGGTTTAACAAATCGTATAGGAGCTGAAAATATATAAACCTAAATACTAGCCAAATCTAGTGGTACGACATCTTGATGCATAGTTATATCTGCTTTGAGGTATAAAAGTTTAAAGATTGCTTTATGTACATGCGTTAATTTTGCAAAGAAATTCAACTTATGTTTCTTTTTATTTTGAAAAGAAATTCAACTTTATTTTTTCTTTATTCTTGCTTAAGTTTTGGATCCTCTCTGCGTGTAGTAATACCGATCTGAGGGTTAAGGCCTAAGTATTCTGCTTTATTTTCTTGGTTTTTCGTATAAGCCTTAGACTTTCTTTACGCGATAATACGGGATTATCCGAATTGATTGTTATGGCCTTATACAACTTCAAATTATTTTATTATTTAATTTTGTTAAAATGGAACCTTATCTGCGTGTAGTAATACACATCTTAAGGGAAAATTTTAACCTTCAGCTTTATTTTCTTTTTGTTATATTATGAAAGTGTTGTAGACATGCGCATACGTAGGATCAACAATAGAATTATCGGCTTGAACTTCAAAGTGCAGAATCCAAAGAAGTCGAAAACACACAAGAATCTTTAGTATCCATTCTATTAACTTCAAAGGATTAATACAATAGGTTTTGACACTATCAAAGTACAAGATCACTCAATCTCTCTCACAAGCTCTATTTTTTGTTACAAAGATGGAGGTAACGGGTTTGAGAACTTTATCTCAAACGCTTTAGGTTTTAACCCTATTTTTTTGAACCCTATAATATTATATTAGAAATGTTGAATCAAAACCCTAAGGAATCTGTTAATTATACTACTGGCCAATACATGTTTAAAAAACTCCCACATAATTCAATTTCATCAAATAAAGCCTCTCAAGATTCTGATTTTTACGAAACAATCAAATAAAAATTATGGAAGCGCTAAAACCAAAAAGGGAATTTAGAATCTGCTAAGCAACTAAATATAGCTAAAAAACATGTGAAATTTTAGAAAAATCATGGATATTTGATTATGGTGCTACAAACACGAAGACTTTCGAACTATCAGACATAATTTCAAAATCGAAACCCAAGATTAATCACAATAAATCCGCAAGCGGGGGAATAGTTCCCATAAAGGGAGGGGGAACTATTGAAATTTCCCTCACATTAAAACTTTCAAAATCTCTTTGTATCCTATCTTTGTCACATAAACTGTTATCTATCACTCATGTAACAAAGGAACTTAATTGCTCGGTATTACTGCACCCCACGTTTTGTATTTTGCAGGACATCAGGACGGGAGTGATTATTGGGCGTGACACTGAACGTCAAGGATTGTAATATGTGGACGAAGTGACTCAACATGGCGATGCTAGCTTATGGAACTACTAATCGAGAAGTTTGGTTATAGAATAGAAGATTATGACACCCATCTATCGGTTATTTACATCTTTTGTTTCCAAAATTATTTCCTTTAAATGCGACATTAAACTGTGAAGCTTGTGTTTTGGCTAAAAGTCATAAACATACCTTTAAACCGAATAACATAAAAGTTAATTTACTTTTTTCCCTTATCCATTCAGACGTATGGGGACTGGCAGAGGTTATTGGGGGGACAAAATTTTTGGTTTTTCATTCTTTTTGTTGATGATTGCACTCGTATGAAATGGATTCGTTTTCTAAAACAAAAATATGAATTCTTTGATAAATTTATAACTTTTATGCCATGATACAACCACAGTTTAAAACCAACATTCAATTTTTTCGGTCTAATAAGGGGGGGGGGGGGGGTTCGTTAATACATCAGTGACACAGTTTTGTCAAGAAAAAGGAATAATTCACCAAACGCATTGTTCAACCCCCCCCCCCTCGAGTAGAACAGGACAATCGAACGAAAAAATCGCATTATTTTAGAAATAACAGGATGTGACATTCGTCAATTTTCGATTCGTGTTCGTATTGTAAACCCGACTCGTTGGGTCGTTTCGATGTATTAAGTATATTTTAATAAAGTGATTCCCGACATTTAATGTTCTTTATTCGTTGTTCGTTGTTATGCTTATAAATTCTCGAACCTTAACGTTAATCGAGCCGCGCGAGTAAAACGCGTAAATAATCCAAAACCGAAGACCTTATAATATAAAGTTTGGGCAAAAAGTGTAAACTCTAAAAACTTATTATAGCTTAAAAGATATTAAACATCATTTAAAATGTTTATGAAACTGCAGAGTCCAAAGTGTAAATAATATTTAAATTATATTATTAAATAAACCCAACCCTATCCCGTCCCCCCGCCCTACCTCACGTTTTTCGGGCCGCCGGAATCGGCGCCGGAGGTAACCCAAACACCACCAAACTTCGTCGTTTTTACCAAATAAATATGTAAACGCGTTTCTCCGTCAATATAAAACATTAACCAACAAGTTAATAGCGTTTATTCGCCGTAAATAGACCCGTAATGGTCGCCGGAAAATCCGGATAATCAAATCAACGAATTAATGTGAAGACGCTCCTCCACCTAGTATAAATAGACGCCTAAACTCATAAACAACTCGCTCATTCCTCTCAATCCCCCTCTAATACACCGATTTGTCTGTAATTGGGAGCTTTCTTATTACTTTTCCGACAAATGGGTTTCGGTCAAAACAAAACCTTATAAGGTAATTAGTATATGCTTGTTAATGTCGTTACACCAATAAACAAAACCCCTAGTCTAATTATAACGAACATGGAACAGAAACCCCAATTGATAAATTAGGGTTTATGTTCTTGAAGATGAAGAAGATGAAGTTGAACATCTGTTTAAAGTAAACTCTTTCCATAACTTCATTGAATTGCTTCCTAGTCCAACTGGTTAAATCGTTAACATTGTAAACATGAGACCCGGGTTCGAAACCCGGGTCATGCGTTTTTTTTTTCTTTTTGTGTTGGGCCCTGTATTGTTATTATTATTATTATTAAAATCCATTTCAAAGCTAATGGTATATTTAAGTATTAAAAACCATACTATAAACAAATATTGTCACCAGAGCAGTTGGATAATACCCAGAACTTATACCACCAAGACCCGGGTTCGAAACCCGGGTCAATTGCATATTTTTTTTTATTAAACATTTTTCCAGTTTATTATTAATTAATAAATCATTTTAATCAAATAATAATCAAAATAAATTTATAAAAACCTTTTTAAATTAAATAAAAATTATGTAAATTAACTATAAAATATATCTCACCATTTTACATATAAATATCAAGTTTCTCGTTTTCATAAGTCGTTATTAAAAATCGTGTAATAATCGCAAAGTAAACTTTAATTCTCTAAAAATCGTTTTGTTAAAGCAACAATTATATTTTCGACTTGTAAACAAAAGTTCAAGCTTTTCGAACATATAAACTTTGTTTTCTCGCCATTAAAGTGCTTAAATTGTACTAATAACCAAGTTGTCGTTAAAACATAAATAATAATATAATAACCTAAGAGCCATAAGATTCGTAATAAAATAATAACTATCTTCTAAAACTATCATACAATTAAACAACCTTAAAATCCCGATGGAATAGCCGTTAAAAGTCATGTTTATTCTTATTTATAGTTCGTACGGATTGATTGCTTCGGTTCCTTTGACGCCTTCAAGTTATTATTTTTCCTTTTTCACATCAATTACTAAGGTGAGTTTTTCACCACCCCGTTTTAATGTTTTAATGTTTTGGGGTAGCATATGTATCCTTATAAAGATTCAAGTGTTATTTCTTCTATTACAAAACTACAATTCGTATATGGACTTGTGTGTTACTTGTATTACTTGCACGAATATTACTTGCACGATTGGGAAGCCTCATTAAGTATGATCATACGCCCCCTCTGCACTCTGGTCCATTTGTATCGAGTGGAAAATGGCCTCATTATCCAAGTACGTTGGTTGTTACCAATTGGAAAGGACCTTACTTGCGCGATTATCCAAGTACGTTGGTTATACCAACTGGAAAGGACTTACTTGCTCGTTTATCACATGTCTATGAATTGTATGGTTTTTATGTACGTATTTAAACTGTGGAAACTCACCAGCTATATTTATTTATAGCTGACCATATTTTATACATATGTTGCAGGTACCGTGATTAGAGGTTGAAGTATTGAAGACACTTAGATTACTTAGGGTATTTCAATAAAAGAACTATTGTTATGGTTATGTTTTGGTTTGAACTTGTATTGTTACTTTCGAACTTGTGTTACTTGGTTTATTAAATGAATTAATGTTATTATGGTCACTTAATAGTGCCACGTGTGTTTGAGCAATCTGTGCGTCACACTTGGGCGTTTCCGCTTAAGCCGGGGTGTTACAGATTGGTATCAGAGTCGTGGCTTTAAGATAGGACATTAGACGTAGTGTTCTAGTTTAGCTATAGCTTAATTGTTTAAATTATTTAATTTGCATGATTAGAAAATTATGTGGACCTTTATTTGATTGTTTGAACGCACTTACTATTATTGCTATATTGCTTAATTCGTTTACGCCTCATGTACATAAAGCACACACAAGTCCAAGGCTTATGCCTAAAAGCAAAAAAAAATTTCAAAATTTTCAATTATGGTGTTCCGATAATTCTCTGCATAAAGATGACTCGTCGTGGCGGGTATGTACTAACTGGAAGGGGGACGTGCTTGTTTCCCGAACTCTTGACACCAAGGTTCATGAAACCTAAGGATAAGCAATGCGCATAAATCCCAATCAGCCGCGGGACCTGGTTGCTTACCTGGAGAGTTCGGGAAGGACATGAAACTTATTAGGCCAAAGCATACTACACCAAACGCCATACGATTCACCACTTTATGTTTTCAACCGTGATCATGTCCTCTTTGTGATAAGGATATGGTTGCACTCTTAGGGGTCATACAAGTCATGGTGGTTCATGCAACGTGTGACTCCGACCCTCTATGTTTTACAATGTGTTTTAACCGAAAGTCTGTCAAGTCGTGGTGATACACGAATAGCCAGCTTTTGGTTTGATTTACTTTCGAAATTTCGATGTTGTGTGGAACACAAGAGTCCATGGTGGTTCATGAAAAACTCTATGTTTCTCACAACACTTATTGTATCTATGATTTTTATATTTTAACAAACGTTTCAAAAGATTTATTTTCTTTATGTATATCATACATTATTCCGAGTCTCACGATTTTCGTCACCCTTGTTCGCAGAATGGCTTCCCGCAACCTTAAGCGTCGATCATCTAGCAGCAAGATAACCTCCCAGATTACCAAGAACTTGACCGCGGTCCTCCCTAATATCATGACCCAGATGCACCAGACATCATGGCCAACGTTAACCCTCCTCCTCCCCCACCTTCAGCTCCCGTTGTAACCTGTAAGAACTTTACTGTTGCCAAACCTACCAAGTTTAATGGGACTCAAGGTGCCACTACCCTACTTCAGTGTTACAAAAAGATGGAAAGCGTGTTTTACCAAATTGAATGTCCTGATGATAAGCGAACCCAATTTGCTACAGGTATGTTCGAGGAAGGCGCACTTACATGGTGGGTCAAGGAAAAGTCGACCCGTGGTGTTGAAGCTGCCATGGCCTTGCCATAGAACGAATTGAAGGATCTTATGACCCAAGAGTTTTGTCCTCCAAACGAGCTCATGAATTTGGAGGCTGTCACACCCCGACTAGCACAATGCGGAAGCGTAAAACGGGAATGTAACAGATACCTCTGGTATCAACACATTGTTTATAAAGAAACATTACAAACTAATTTACAATATATTACATTTCTTTGTTCTATCATTGTTTTACCGTCAAGGTGATACAAACAAAACTAGTTTGTTAACTATACATTCTTACTACTATCGCCCTTGCTTCTATTCACATAGCATCAACCACACACCTCAGGCAAGTAACAGATCACCAAATCATTCCGATTTAGGTACACCTGAAAAGCAGTTTAAAACGGGTCAACTACTAGAGTTGGTGAGTTTCACGACTTTCAAGAAAACAGTAATGAGTATTCACAAGTCAACACTTGTAATCATGAAATAAGTATGTATGTATGTAAATGATGTATGTGATGTAATTATGCTAAGCTACAGTGAAGCCTTGACTGTATGTGCTGCGTGCATCCATTTCCCACGCTCCATCAACCACTGTGGCCCCTTTCCGCCCACAACATGCCCCGGTAGCTATGTCTAACACTACATAGCCTGTTTGTATAAATATGGTCATGTGCAAACGGCGCTATGTGACACGGCAACCAGGCCGATTCCGTTTGGGTTTGTCAAACCAATAGTACTATTCACAAGCCACCGGCTCGAAGTTAATCACTGTGATCGTGGGGACTTTCGTGTGTTAGCAATTAGATAATTCACATCAGTACATGTTTCAGGTATGTATATGTAATCAAACATGCTTTTCACCCCAAAAGTTCGTAAAACAGTTTAAAAGTGGGGTCATGAAACTCACGGTTTAGTAGATAATCAATACTGTATCAGCTAGTGGTGTGTTCGGTCTGCTATCAATAGTTCCTATAATCAATATTATAATAATATGAATATTATAATATTATTATAATCTCAATACTAAACTGGGCTGTATAGCTAATCTGGGTGTAGCTGGAACGCCCAGAAAGTGGCAATAGGCTTAGGTTGTGATGTTGTTCAATGTCTAATACTTAAAACTGAACTTGGCTCAGATTCTCGTTTTCCCAGCTGGGCCAAGTTGTTCGTTTACACGTTCAGAAAACAGTTATGGGAAAATAAGCTTGGGTAAATGTATTGGTTAACAAAATGATTAAGTTGTAAAGAAAGATCACATACTAGGGTCCCGGATTAGCCACGGGGCCCGTTTCCGTTTATACAGTTTGATTTGAGAAGAAACGCGCACAATCCACCCGGATTGTCCAGGTTTCTCATAGAAAAGTTCATTTTTACTTAATTAGCCCAAAAATATGATTTTTAATCACCATTGGTGTTTTGATATTCCCGCAGATTCACTAGTCGCGAACTTGCCGGTTTTTATAAAAACTGAATTTGTTTAATATTCAGATTAGCATAATTAATTAACCGTTAATCATTAAATTATGAAAATTTAACCACTTATCAATTAAAATATGTAGATTTTAATAAAAATATTTCTGGAATTTATTTACTGATTTATTAATTTATAAAAATTCATTTTATCAGCTATATTTCGCCTGAAAATCGTCCGTTTACCCCAAACAATTTCCAAAATTCCACAAAAATTCCTGAATACTCAAATCATGTCCCAAAACAACCTGTATCAATTCCAGAATGTAAAAATCTTGTGCAATATTCTTTTCGGCCCAAATTCGGCTGTAAAAACTCACACGAACGCAAATAAACAAAACACCTTTAAACTTCTCAAAATGATCCCAAAATTCATATGTGATCAAAATACATCAAATCTGAGTTCCCAGAAAAATTTCATAATTTTTGAAGTATTTTAGCTATTTTTCTCAAATAAACGTCCCAATTCGGTAATAAATTCACCAAATAATCTCGGATGGTTGAAAAATTACCAAATTTGAACAGGGACTTATTGACATGGTCCCTGATGTCCCTGAAAAATTTCAAGTCCTAAAAATATGCACATCACAACCTTAACCTAAATAGCCCGTAAGCGAGTGTTTCGGCATTACCTTAGCGGGTTTGGCTCGTTTCCGACTTTTAATCAAGATTTCAGGTTCTTGTGCTTCTAAGCAAGCTAGGTACAAGTCCTATATCACAAACCAAGCAATATTTCATCAACATAACAGTCCTTAAGTTAGGGTTTCGGCTAGTGTACAAAAACGAACTTTTGAACCGTAAAAACGTCGTTTCAACCCTTTAATCCGTGTTTATGGCCAAAAAAACTATCAAAACAGGTTCCTTACCATGTGTATGATCAAAACATGTTGATGGACCATTTTTAGGATTTTTACACGGTTATGAATGATTTTTAGTAACTAATACATGTTTTTATGGTATTAAACAAGTTCAAAAGCTACTTATTTAAGCCCTTTACCTTAGGGTTTCTTGAGTTTTTGGCTGGAGAAGAAGTTTATGTCCAGAATTTTCAAGAAATAATGTTGAAAATATCATGTATCTAGTTTAAATGTGAAAGAATAAAAGGGGAGGCTGCTGCTGCGATCGGGCCATCATGTGCCCACTTTGGGCCCATTTTGGCCCAAGTTTCTTATTTCTCAAGCCCAAATACGAAAATCCCGGTCCAAATTTAGTTCGGTTTCGGTTTTTGGCGCAAAAAACTTATCGGGTGCGTTAAACAGTGCGAAAACGAGTGTTTTTCGGCTAGTTTTGTGTAAAACTATAAAAGCATACTATATGTTTGTAAAAATCAAAAATATTTTCACGGATCACTTAAAACATTTCAAATAAGTGTTTGGTAAGTCTTTTTCAGCTTAACAGATGATACAATGCTTGGTTTGTAACTATCTTTTGCGTTTAAATCTATAGCGGGTAGTTAAACGAGCATGTTTTCGTTTAACTTGTTCGCTATCAAACTAAGACCATATTTATAATATTTTAGCTTGCATAGATCGTATATCAATTATAGATGCCCCCCCCCGACATATCTGGGTCATAACTCGACCCGTTAGGTTAATCATTCGTTCGTTACACAATAAGCCGTTAAACGCTTATTCGGTTTGTGAATACCAAGGTGTATCCGGTTTTGTCACGAATGTCACGGAGGCTGAGTTTTGGAACCTCAAACAAGAGGGCGCTGAGCACTTGGCTTACACCACCCGTTTCAACGAGTTGAGCGTGCTAGTGCCGCATCTTGTTACCCCTACCTCGCGTGCCATCGAGAAATACATTAGGGGACTACCAAGGCAAATCCAAGATAGTGTCTTTAGTAGTTCACCTAAGGAACTTGGCGATGCGATTAAACTAGCCACAACCCTAACCGACAACCATGTCAAAGCCGGGACTTTGACATTAAAATCATCCAATAAACCGATCGAAAGACCCGATGCTGAACCCAAAGAACCCAAACTCGAATCATCCAAACCCGCATACTCCTCCCTCAACCGCAACAAGAAGCGCAAGAACTACGCGCTAACCCAACAACCCGCACCTTCAACCCAAGCCAACTCCATGCCACCTCTCAAGAAACCTTTGGCGGACCTCACCCGTTTTGTAGCACCTGCCAACGTCACCATCCCGCCTATGCCTCTTGCCGACAATGCACCCGTTGCAACCGTTACGGGCATCTTATCCCCACTTGTCGTGAAACCACCATAGCGGCTCCCCCGAGGGCTGCTCAATCAAACCCCCGACCCATGCCATACATCCAACCCATTAACCAAATGCGGGCTTGCTATAATTGTGATGAACTTGGCCACTTTCGTAGTGCGTGTCCACGACTCGCAAACGTGAACACACTTCGGCTGGCTCCTGCTCCGCAATTCCAGCTCCAAGCTTACCAAGCCTACCAAGCGATTCAGCCACAAGTTCCTCAATTGATGGCTAATCAAGCTCCACCATTGCTAGCTATTCAAGCACCTGCACCTCATGAGGCTCAAGCCGCTCAAGTCGCTCAAGCCGTTCAAGCTCCTCAAGATAACCGTGGGCGTGCTTTCATGATGAATGCCCACCAAGCGCAACAAAACGGCGATGTGGTGAACGGTACGTTTCTTGTAGACGACCACTTTGCTACCATTTTATTTGATACCGGTGCCGATATGAGTTTTGTGTCTTTTGAATTTGAGTCCTTGCTTGCTAAGCCCCGATCTAGACTTAAGAGCTCATACACTGTTGAAGTAGCGAATGGTAAATCCGTGACGATCGACTCCGTTATTCGAAGTTGCAAGATGAATCTTAATGGCCACACGTTCTCAATCGACCTCATCCCGATGCAATTGGGAAGTTTCGACATCATAGTAGGCATGGATTGGTTGTCCTCTCACCGTGCCGAAATTGTTTGCTTCGAGAAGATACTTCGTATTCCGATTGCCGATGGTCAAACCGTTCGTGTTATCGGTGAAAAGCCTTCTCCTTCGAGTCTTAACCTCATAACTTGTTTTCAAGCCCAAACATACTTGCGCAAGAAGTATGTTGCGTTCGTGGCTCACGTTGTTGAAAAGAAGGAGAAAAATATTGAAGACATTCCGGTTGTTCGCGAGTATCCCGAAGTGTTTCCCGATGACGTTTCTGGTCTTCCTCCCGTTCGAGAAGTCGAGTTCCGCATCGATCTTGTGCCTGGTGCAACTCCGATTGCAAAGGCTCCTTACCGTCTTGCACCCTCCGAGATGCAAGAATTGTCTACCCAACTCCAAGAACTTTCGGAAAAAGGGTTCATTCGCCCTAGTTCGTCTCCATGGGGTGCACCCGTTTTGTTCGTCAAGAAAAAAGATGGTTCCTTCCGTATGTGTATCGACTACCGCGAGCTCAACAAGCTTACGGTCAAGAATCGTTACCCCTTTCCTCGCATCGACGATCTCTTCGATCAACTTCAAGGAGCTTCTTGCTTCTCAAAGATTGATCTTCGTTCGGGTTATCATCAACTACGCGTGCATTAAGATGATGTACCCAAGACCGCCTTTCGAACTCGATACGGACATTACGGGTTTAGGGTTATGCCTTTTGGGTTAACCAATGCACCCGCGGTATTCATGGACCTCATGAACCGCGTATGCAAGCCATACTTAGATAAATTCGTGATTGTCTTTATTGATGATATCCTCATATATTCTAAGTCCAAAACCGAGCATACAAAGCACCTTCATTCCATCCTTGATCTCTTGAGGAAGCAACAACTTTACGCGAAGTTCTCGAAGTGTGAATTCTAGTTGAGCGAAATTCCGTTCTTGGGGCACATAGTAAACGAAAAGGGTATTCACGTTGACCCCGCCAAGGTCGAAGCCATCAAGAATTGGAAGACTCCAACCTCTCCTACCGAAGTTCGTTCATTTCTTGGCCTCGCGGGTTATTATCGTCGCTTCATCCTCAATTTTTCCAAGATCGCTTTGACCCTAACCGCTTTGACTCACAAAGATAAGCCTTTCGTGTGGGGGCCAAAGCAAGATGAAGCATTCCAAACTCTCAAACGTATGCTTTGCGATGCGCCGATCCTTGCTCTCCCCGAGGGCAACGAGGACTTTGTCTATTGCGATGCTTCTAATCAAGGCCTCGGTTGTGTCCTTATGCAACGAGGTAAATTCATCGCCTACGCTTCACGGCAACTCAAAGTTCATGAAAGGAATTACACGACGCATGATCTCGAGCTCGGTGCTGTGGTTTTTGCATTAAAAATTTGGAGACATTACCTCTATGGCACAAAATGTGTGGTATTCACCGACCACAAGAGTCTTCAACACATCTTTAACCAAAAAGATTTAAACATGCGGCAACGACGATGGGCCGAATTACTTAGTGATTACGACTGCGAAATTCGCTACCACCCCGGTAAAGCGAATGTTGTAGTCGATGCCCTTAGCCGAAAAACCCATGTGAAATCTATCTTGCTTCATAGTGTGACCGTCCAAACCGATCTCCAACTCCGAATCTTTGAAGCTCAACATGTCTCTGTCACCGAGGGTAATATGCACGACGAAATGTCTTGTGGCGCTGAGTTTCAACTCGAAACTAAGCGCAATGGTTTGTTGTATTACCTTAATCGTTTGTGGGTTCCCAATCGTGACGATCTTCGTACTTTCATCATGGACGAAGCTCATAAGTCGCGATATTCTATTCATCCTGGTGCGGATAAGATGTATTTCAACTTACGGTCCACATTTTGGTGGCCCGGTATGAAGAAAGACATTGCATTGTACGTCGCAAGGTGCCTTACTTGCGCTAAAGTTAAGGCCGAGCATCAGTGACCATCTGGTTTACTCGTGCAACCGCATATCCCGATCTGGAAATGGGAAGATGTGACCATGGATTTCGTGTTTAAAATTCCCACCACTCGAAACCGCCACGATGGAATTTGGGTTATTGTTGACCGTTTGACTAAGTCCGCACACTTCATTCCGATCAATGAAAAATTCTAAGTTGATGAAACCCAAATCACCGGTCCCGAACTTGTCCAAGAGATTGGTGAAACCCAAATCACCAATTTGGGTTATTATAAGTGTCGTTCTCCGATTTGTTGGAACGAGATTGGTGAAACCCAAATCACCGGTCCCGAACTTGTCCAAGAGACCACTGATCGAATCGCACAAATTCAACAAAATCTCTTAGCCGCTCGTAGTCGCCAAAAGAGCTACGCGGATAATCGTCGACGACCTCTCGAGTTTAATGTTGGTGATCGTGTTCTTCTCAAAGTATCTCCTTGGAAGGGTGTTGTTCGTTTCAGTAAGAAAGGCAAACTATCTCCTCGATATGTTGGACCTTTCAAAATTCTCAATCGTGTTGGTAGCGTGGCCTATACTCTTGAACTTCCGCAAGAACTCGCGAATATTCATCCGACGTTCCATGTGTCGAACCTTAAGAAATGCTTAGCCAAGGAAAATCTCCACATACCACTTGACGAAGTGCGCATCGATGAATCTATGCACTTTGTTGAGAAGCCGGTGGAAATTATGGACCGCATGGACAAAGAGACCAAACGTAGCCGTATACCTTTGGTAAAGGTTCGTTGGGAATCTAAACGAGGCGTTGAATTCACTTGGGAGCGGGAACACCAAATGCGAACTAAGTATCCCCATTTGTTTGATACAGATTCTTAAACCTAATTTCGGGACGGAATTTTCAAAAGTAGGGAATGTTGTGACATTCGTCGATTTTCGATTCGTGTTCGTATTGTAAACCCGAACCGTTGGGTCGTTTCGATGTATTAAATATATTTTAATAAACTGATTCCCGAAATTTAATGTTCTTTATTTGTTGTTCGTTGTTATGTTTATAAATTCTCGAACCTTAACGTTAATCAAGCCGCGCGAGTAAAACGCGTAAATAATCCAAAACCGAAGACCTTATAATATAAAGTTTGGGCAAAAAGTGTAAACTCTAAAAACTTATTATAGTTTAAAAGATATTACACATCATTTAAAATGTTTATGAAACTGCAGGGTCCAAAGTGTAAATAATATTTAAATTATATTATTAAATAAACCCAACCCTATCCCATCCCGCCCCCCCCCCCCCCCCCACCTCACGTTTTTCCGGCCGCCGGAATCAGCGCCGGAGGTAACCCAAACACCACCAAACTTCGTCGTTTTTACCAAATAAATATGTAAACGCGTTTCTCCGTCAATATAAAACATTAACCAACAAGTTAATTGCGTTTATTCGCCGTAAATAGACCCGTAATGGTCGCCGGAAAATCCGGATAATCAAATCAACGAATTAATGTGAAGACGCTCCTCCACCTAGTATAAATAGACGCCTAAACTCATAAACAACTCGCTTATTCCTCTCAATCCCCCTCTAATACACCGATTTGTCTGTAATTGGGAGCTTTCTTATTACTTTTCCGAAAAATGGGTTTCAGTCAAAACAAAACCTTATAAGGTAATTAGTATATGCTTGTTAATGTCGTTACACCAATAAACAAAACCCCTAGTCTAATTAATTATAACGAACATGGAACAGAAACCCCAATTGATAAATTATGGTTTATGTTCTTGAAGATGAAGAAGATGAAGTTGAACATCTGTTTAAAGTAAACTGTTTCCATAACTTCATTGAATTGCTTCCTAGTCCAACTGGTTAAATCGTTAACATTGTAAACATGAGACCCGGGTTCGAAACCGGGGTCAAGCGTTTTTTTTTTCTTTTTCTTTTTGTGTTGGGCCCTGTATTGTTATTATTATTATTATTAAAATCCATTTCAAAGCTAATGGTATATTTAAGTATTAAAAACCATACTATAAACAAATATTGTCACCAGAGCAGTTGGATAATACCCAGAACTTATACCACCAAGACCCGGGTTCGAAACCCGGGTCAATTGCATATATTTTTTATTAAACATTTTTCCAGTTTATTATTAATTAATAAATCATTTTAATCAATTAATAATCATAATAAATTTATAAAAACCTTTTTAAATTAAATAAAAATTATGTAAATTAACTATATAATATATCTCACCATTTTACATATAAATATCAAGTTTCTCGTTTTCATAAGTCGTTATTAAAAATCGTGTAATAATCGCAAAGTAAACTTTAATTCTCTAAAAATCGTTTTGTTAAAGCAACAATTATATTTTCGACTTGTAAACAATAGTTCAAGCTTTTCGAACATATAAACTTTGTTTTCTCGCCATTAAAGTGCTTAAATTGTACTAATAACCAAGTTGTCGTTAAAACATAAATAATAATATAATAACCTAAGAGCCATAAGATTCGTAATAAAATAATAACTATCTTCTAAAACTATCATACAATTAAACAACCTTAAAATCCCGATGGAATAGCCGTTAAAAGTCATGTTTATTCTTATTTATAGTTCGTACGGATTGATTGCTTCGGTTCCTTTGACGCCTTCAAGTTATTATTTTTCCTTTTTCACATCAATTACTAAGGTGAGTTTTTCACCACCCCGTTTTAATGTTTTAATGTTTTGGGGTAGCATATGTATCCTTATAAAGATTCAAGTGTTATTTCTTCTATTACAAAACTACAATTTGTATATGGACTTGTGTGTTACTTGTATTACTTGCACGAATATTACTTGCACGATTGGGAAGCCTCGTTAAGTATGATCATACGCCCCCCTTTGCACTCTGGTCCATTTGTATCGAGTGGAAAAGGGCCTCATTATCCAAGTACGTTGGTTGTTACCAATTGGAAAGGACCTTACTTGCGCGATTATCCAAGTACGTTGGTTGTACCAACTGGAAAGGACTTACTTGCTCGTTTATCACATGTCTATGAATTGTATTGTTTTTATGTACGTATTTAAACTGTGGAAACTCACCAGCTATATTTATTTATAGCTGACCATATTTTATACATATGTTACATGTACCGTGATTAGAGGTTGAAGTATTGAAGACACTTAGATTACTTAGGGTATTTCAATAAAAGAACTATTGTTATGGTTATGTTTTGGTTTGAACTTGTATTGTGACTTTCGAACTTGTGTTACTTGGCTTATTAAATGAATTAATGTTATTATGGTCACTTAATAGTGCCACGTGTGTTTGAGCAATCTGTACGTTACACTCGGGCGTTTCCGCTTAAGCTGGGGTGTTACACAGGAGCTAATTGAATCTCAAACCTTCAAATCTTTCTGGCCTGATGCTCTTGCCACTGCCACTTATCTTCTCAATCGTTTACCAACTGAAACCCTCGACCTAAAACCCCTCTTCAAAATCTTTCTAAATTTACCTAACTTCCACCGCATTTACGTTATAGCCACGAATATTAGTGTGTTCCATTTTTGTCCACATACCCAAAATAAATCAAACCAAACTCAACCTTTTTGCGAAAAAATGTGTATTTGTGGGCTATGGTGTCAACCAAAAAGGATATTGGTGTTATAGCCCAAAAAGGCAGGCGTATGTACACTACAATGAATTATGACTTCCTTGAAATTGAATATTTCTATGTATCCCCGCACAATGGTCAGGGGGAGAAAGAGGATAATGACACATTAATTGGCTAAAATGGGTTCCAAAATGCGTTTCGTCATCAGAAGAAGCCAAAAACAGTACCCCAATCATCAAAAGCATCAGCCCACAGTACCCTAGATGAGTTATTGGCTTCCCAACAATCTAATAGACCAACAATCAGTATTCTAAACCATAATTTTCCTAACCTGACGTCTAAAGTAAGTGATTCTCAAACACATTAACATATACAAATGAAGAAACTTATAATATATCTGATAACTGTGAGATAGAAATAGACAGGCAATACAGATGGAACAAAAGCAGGAAACAATGCAAGAAGAAACAAGTGAGAGATATGTTCTCCCACCAAGGATCAATAGAGGAATCCCAGCTAACAGTACTCCCCGAAAAAAATTTCTAGGTCCTCGAAGTATCCCATCGTAAACATAGCCGAAGGAAACCTATCCAAAGAAGCCAAATCCTTTCCTTTTCCTTGTATGCTGAACAAATTCCAAACTCTATGGAACAAGCCCCTATAATCGAAGAACTGGAAGGCCGCTATGGATATAGAGACGATGGCGCTAATGAAGAATAACACATGGAAAAAATGTAATCTCCCACCAGGAAAGAAACCAGTGGGATGTAGATGGGTCTTCACGATTAAACATAAACCAGATGGGACGATTGAAAGATATAAAGCACGAATAGCTGCTAAAGGTTATACCCAAACATACGGGATTGATTACTCAGAGACATTCTCTCCAGTAGCCAAGATTGATACTTGCTAGGTTTTTTTTTTTCTATCGTTGCTAATGAAAGGTGGCTCTTCATCAATTTGATGTTAATAATGGCTTCCTACATGGAGAATTAAAAGAAGAAGTTTATATGGACACCCCTCTTGGAAACACTAAGAATTTCAAGAAAAATGAAGTGTGTCTGCTGAAAAAGTCTTTCTACAGGCTTAAACAATCTCCTCAAGCTTGGTTTAACAGATTTACTCTTGCAATGAATAGATATGGATTTCGACAAAAGCAACTTCGATCATACGCTGTTACTTAAACAAAGAGGTAAACTTGTGTCTAGCTTAATTATATATGTTGATGGCATGATCATTATTATGAATGACAAGGAAGAAATGAAGGACTTAAAGACAAATTTGTTCGAAGAGTTCGAGATGAAGGACTTAGGTAGACTAAAGTACTTTCTTGGAATTGAAGTGCTAAGGTCTAAACAAGGTATCTTTATTTGTGAAAAGAAGTATGTTCTTGACCTTTTAACAAAAGCCATCAAAAGAAGAATCTTTAGCAATGTCAAGTTGAATATTGAGGATCCTACTACGTAACTTGAGGAAAGTGCTAGAAAATTATAATATTACTTGATGAAAAACAATAGGATGGGTATTACATCATTTCCTATTTAAAAAAGATCATGTCAACCTTACCTTAATCTTGTGACCGTTGGTGAATTTCCAGCCATAAAGACTTGATTGTATGTTTTTGTTTAAGCCTCTTGTATTTCCTATTTATTAAACCTTTTCTCTTCCCTGTAAAAATATATAAAAAAGAAAAAAAGCAATATACAATGATTCATATTCAGCCACAATTCTTCATATTTCACTTTAGAGAATTCTTACTCATGCACAATTCTTCATATTTCACTTTAGAGAATCCTTACTCATGGACTCATGGTAGTGAATCCATAAGCCTTGTTCGGAGTCGTTATACATTCTAATAGTTACCTATATGATATCATGCTTGGAGCTATGGAAATTCAAATCTATACTATATAATAAATAAAAGTTTTTTTTTGCTACATGTCATTCTCTTATGCATTCTTACTTCACTTTTTCCCGCATCTCTCTCATATTAATTAATTATACATCAATTATACATATTTTAAATTTCTTTTTGTATATTTTTTATTTAATAATTTCTCTAATTGCTTTTGCAAAGCGTATTTTATTTTTAAAAAACGTTAGGTTTGTTTATAAAACATTTTTATGAACCGAACATTTTCATTATTTAACTTATCTAATATAAATTCTATCGTTTTTAAATATATAAGAAAACACTTACATATATACGAAACATTTTAACTCCTAAAACTTAATTCGCGGGTTCATTGTTAAAAACACGTGGATCTTTAACTGAACCCAACTCGTCTTCTTTTCCCCTGTAATCGTAATCTCTTTTTCCATCCTTATATTGTCGATCAAAACCTTATTGATTCTCTTTTACTGCACTTTCTTTAACTGATCGAAAGCTTTCTTCTATTGATGACTGATTCGTATTGTTCCATTTGTACAGTTTATGCTCTCATAATTCTATTTTACTTTAGTTGTTACCATATTTTTAGTGTATCGTCTAATGTTGTATCGAAAGAAGTATTTAGAGATATATGATTTTAAGATTGTGAATAGTTATAATTTAACTTCATACTTTACTCAACTTTATTTATCAAAAGTTTTCACATATGGTCTGTTTGGTATGACGTAATGGAATGGATGAGGGAATGGAATGAACATGGGAATGGAATGGACAAATGAATAAAATAAATCATTACCATTCATTGTCGTGTTTGGTTACCATGTAGGAATGGAATGCTCACCCTTTAATTATTATTATTATTATAATTATTATTATTATTAGTAATAATAATAATAAATCTTACATCTTACATAATAATAATAATAAGTAATAAAAGAAAATCCCTAATGCCACATGGCATCTTCTAACACCTCTCTATTCTATGTGACACTACATAAGGCTTTCTAATCCTTCACTTTGCCACATGTAAACTAATAAATACAAATAAATAATAAATACTCATAATAAATGCAAACTAATAATTAATAAATATTAATAATAAATATGGTATTAGTATAATATATTGTTATTGATATTATTTGTATCATTATTATTACTATTATAAGTGGTCTTTTAGTAATCAGCAAAGAAGTGTGAAAAAACAAGAAAGTAGCTAAGAAAATAAGGATTGATCATCGAAATTTTCTAAGTTTATGAGTGCAAAAGAGTATTTTGTCATAGTCAATTTTTTTACAATAGATTAGTTAAACTGAATCAATGTTTTTGGATAATTTGGAAAAAAAAATGATTTCAGATTATAATCATTAGCAGGGGAAATTTAGGAACAACGTTTTTTTTTACTGCAAAATATTGTTAATCGATTCGTAATTTGATACAGGTCGAGGTGGGTTATTAAAAGCATTTTTATTTAAAAAGAGTTGACGGGCCAAAGTGTGTTTCAACTTTTAGATCATGACTTTGTGACAAATCTTTGGGGTCATGACTTTGGTGACATATCAAATGACTTATTTTGGAAATTTAAAATTTGGTTTCGGATTATATTCAAAGTCAATATTTTTTGTCATGCTGTTTTTATTTGATAGAGATCAAATTTCTAAAAATAACATTTTCTGCATTTGATTTCTTTTATAAACTACTAACAGGTCAAAAAAGAATCAATCCGTGCAAAAGCTTGAATATGTACATATGTTAGTTTATTTAGGTTATATGTTAGCCCACAATAATATCTCATTATATGTATAATTTTTCTAGGTTATTAAATTTTGTGCATGACGTCGTGATATAGGCCACAAGAAAAAAAACTGTAATAATGTCATCGATATACAAAAGTTTGAAATGATTTATCGCTCCAATGTAATTTAAGGATATGCATGCTTATTGAATATTTCATATATCTTGAGTTTTTTTTATTATTTACGTAATTTAAATTGTTAGACCCGTGTAATACACGGGTAGCTAAGCTAGTATTAATATAAGTATAAATAATATTAATATTCATATTAACTCATTTTTAATACATGCGCATTTCAACGAGATCATTAAACGAATAAAAACAATTATAAAAATGTTGAACCACGCTTCGTGCTGTTAAGCGTTTAGTCGCCAAATAATAATACTAATTTTGATAATACGATAATAAGTCTAATATAATAATTGTTATATTATAATATACAAAAATTAATATAATAAAATTAATAATAATAATAATATAATAACCTTGATAATGTAATAATAATTATAATATAATAATAATCCTAATATGATAATAAATCATAATAATATATTATTATTATTGTTATTTTTATTTTTATGATTCCGTTTTTTTGAAGGAATAAAAAAAACATCTATAACTTAAATAATGAAAATCTTATATTTGGTAGAAATTTCATTACTTATGGAATGGTTTATTTCATTACCATATGACAACCAAACATGGTTTTTTTCATTTTTTTAGAATGAACCATTTCATTTCGCCTTTCATTTCTTTATACCAAACGCTACCTTAGAGAATATAAATTTTCAAACTCATGCACAACATGAATGCTTAACCTAGTTTTAAATAGATAGGTTCTTATTCGATTGTTCTTGGTGTTGGTTCACATCATTCACTTTGGTAATATACTTGTGATTTTTCTCTGTAAAGTACTATTAGTTTTCCTTACGCAAATCTACTAGATAATCATAAATGTTTTAATATTAAAAATTACCATATACGTTTCAAGGAATTTAATAACATTGACACCTGACACGTTTCCTATTTTTTCAAAGGTATAGGTCCATTTATCTATTTATGTAATCCATAAATTAGAGTAGATGTTTTAAACTCTAAGGTTATGTGTTGTTGGATGTGTCATGGCGGACGCCATGACCACCTCACCAGCTTGTTAAACCATGTCGTTCAAATCAAAGGCCGGCGCCATGGCCCCTCTTTGCCACTCCCATTATTCTGATGACGCTCAAAAGGTAGGGTCCTCCTCCACTAGAAACCAATCATTTTTTTAAGAAAAAAATCTAGTTAAACCTAGTTAACAAAACCAATCGCTTGTAAAGGGTGGGTTAGTTAAATCATCCCCCCACCCACCCCCTGGGCGACATTGCTTTGACATGACGTTGATATAACGCTCTAACCTTTGCTGGTTAAAAACCACACCACAACCTAACCCTAAGTATGTCACAATTTCATCTTGAAAGCTTATACGTAAAGCACAAATCTAAAAGGAAAGAGTGACGTGTGTTAGTCGAAAACCTTTTCTATATTTTCTATAAACAGTTTATTGCTATTTGATATCTTCAATGATTAACACTTATTTGCGACAGTAGCTTGTTTAGATAAAACAAGAAAGATTTGTATGCATATAAAATTGCTTTACATATTTGCAAAATTCGGTGTTACAATCACATCACTCACAGTTTTCTTTTATGCGAGTATTAACTTATTAAAATAAAGCATTAAATATACATCTTTTTATCGAGTTATAGGCCACCGACGTAAAAGCTGCATATACTTAAAATAAGTTTTTGAGATGGTCTTTCGGTAGTGAGTGGGAAAGATGGCTTCCCATTAAAACGATGATGTAAAATCGAATTCCAGCTGCTCGATCCGAACCTCATTGCTAGAGGTTTGTTTTTTATATCAGGCGACTCGGGCCGTTTTTCAGAATTGTTAAAATAGTTTGGGCTGAAGCCGAAAAATATGTTGGGCCTTAAGTAAAGAATTATTTTGTTAGGTTTCAAATAATTTAATTTTTAAATGGGCATACTTGATAATGATTTGATTGTGTAACAAACTTTTGTATAAAAATAGACTTAATCATGTCTCAGTTGAGACTATGGTGCTGTTTGTTTTTTTAGAGGTGAAATTTCTGCTGTCTGCGGACCACATTTACAGAAATCTGTAGAAAAAAGGTGTACAAAACCTTTGCAGTTTGCAAGAAGAAAACCGTTTGTTTTTAAAGTATGTAGACTGATAAAATAAACTGGTTATGGTGTATAAATTGTGGTAATAGGTGGTGATGGTGGAGGGTGATGCTGGACAGTGACAGTGGTGTGGCAGACAGTGGGTGGTGATGGTTATGGACGGTGGTGGTGGCGGATGGCGGGCGATGGGTTGTGGTGGTCGTGGACGTTGGTTATAAGCATTTCTTTTAACATCAGTGGTAAAAATGAAAACTTTAGGAATTTTCTCTTTAAAATATTATATAAACTCAATTTACATAATTTATCATCAAATCGTATTCTTTAGCCTTTTTATTTTTCAAACGGCAAACTAGTAAAGCGAATATCATGATGCTTAGATATAATACGAACACATTAAAAAATGATTAAGATTTTATCATATATTTAATAACGGAGTTTTGTAAAAATAAAATAAAAAAACGTCTTTGTTAATATGGGTTGTAAGATTTTATTTTTCTTTTCTAGAAACTTATAAAGAACATCAAGTTTAAAATGAAAATGCTAATTTAATAGTTCTAAACTTTTTATAAAACTAAAAACAATCAAAAGTCTTGGCGGGCAGGTGGTGGGTGGTGGTGGTGGTGGTGGCAGACGGTGGCGATGGTGTTGGACGGTAACAGTGCTGGTGACGGATGATGGGTGGTGGTGGACAGTGGGTGTTGATTGATGGTGGTGTTTAACCATCTGCAGGCCTTAGAAGATCTTAGAAGTGAATGGTCTAAGTCAGCACCAAGAATAGTTCGCGCAGACGTATTTAATGAAACGTCTTCAAAAAAACAAACAGTCCGCAGATGACAATGTCTGTATGTGGTATGCGTGACGCAGACAAAAGAGCCTACGCAAACCTTTGAGGAACCAACAAATCATTTGGAAAAACGGGTTTTGGCTTTTATTATTAACACGTTTTTGTGGTTCATTTGGAAGCAAAGGAACAAGTGGGCCCGCAATGGTCAGAATATTTCTTCTGAGTTCATCGTAGAAGAAATCAGAAAGCCTCTTTGGTTGGTAAAGCTTAGTACCAAGCATAAGGTTATTGATTGGTTGGTTTGGGTTGTATACTCTTTCTCTTGTCTAGTTGGTTAAGTAGAATAGGTATATGTTTGATTGGTGGTAATAGAATGAAAGAAGGAGAATGGAATGGGTAACGGAATGAAATGGATCATTATCATTCATTTGTCTTGTTTGGTTAACCTATAGGAATGAGATGAATTATTACTTTTTGTTGTTTGATATAAAAAAAATAGCGCGATGAAATAGAAATAATAAAAACACTCATATCTCAAAACACTTTATAACAAAAAAAAGTAAAAGTATTGGTAGCTCCGGCGACAAAAATGGTGGTGGCGACGGTGGTGGTGTCGGTTAGGCGTAGGGGTGGCGATGGTAGCGTTGGTAGCGATGGAGATGGTAGGGTGGCGGCAACGGTAGTGGCGGTATAGCAACGAGAGTGGTGGTGGTGGTGATGGTCAAGCGGCGGCGGTGACAATGGTTGCGATGGTTATGACTACGTTGGTAGCAGCGGCGGTGGCGATGGTAGCACTGGTGGTGGCGGCGGAGGTGGTGGTGGCGATGGTGGCCAGGTGATGGTGGCGGCGATGGTAGAGGTGGTTGTTTTTTTAGGTGGTGGTGCTATTAAGAAAGTGAGGTGGAGGAGGAATAGAATGAAAAAAAAAAGAATGGGGATGAGAAAGAATGGTTTTGATGGAATGAGATTTCATGTGTAATAGATGATTCCATTCCATTGAACAACCAAACATCATTTTTTTCATTCCCACACAATGAATCATTTTATTCCCCTTGTCATTCCTGCATATCAAACGCTACCTATGTAGGTAACGTTCACACCTTTTTCCGTTGGTAACGTTCACGCCTTTTTCCTATTATATTGACTTCTTTTGGAAAAAAAACCATAAACCTTTTAAAATATATCTTTTTTTATAAAGATTTAAAAAGACGATATATTCTAAAATTTAATAGACCTTTTTCAACGAATTGGGTACCGCCGTACTGGTATGGGACTATGGTATTAGGTGGTAAACGAATCGATTACCTAAAACATGCATAAATGTCGATTCAAGCAAAAATAAAACATGCAACGTATACCTAAATCATAGCCAAATGTTTTTTCACAATTTTTATCCGTATTTGGGTAGTAGAGTTAGTGATTTTTCATAATTTGAATTTGTTCTAGTTGTTAAAAACATAAAGTATATTAAAATATAGATTAATAAGAAATTATTGTACTTTGAAAACTTTTGCAAGCAAAATGCACTAAACTTGTACACTCATAACAATTATATCTAATTAGCATGACATGATTTTACAATACTTGTTCCGTTGTCATCTATACTGTCCGTTATACTCTAAAACAGTCTGAAGATATTAAGGTGTAACTCAGGGCCGGCCCGTGGGCTAGCGAAAATAAGCTAGGGCTTTAGGCCCACACTTAATTAAGGCATCCAATTCCAAAAAAAGTTATATATAAATGTATCATAATTAGTAAAGTAAATTTAAAGTAATATATTAGTGTGGTGGTATCTATTACTAAAATATAGGCCATGATTTCAAAACTTATAGTTAGCAATTTTTTTTCTTAACAGTTGTTATAAAAAGACCTCAAAATCTTATTTCGATTTATGCCTTCACATTCGTTGAGCTGGCCCTGATGTAACTAGTCTTGTGAATTAGTAGCTTGCTGAAATTCAACTATTTATACCAGATCGAATACCTTTTTTAAAGATACTAATTAAATTTGTATTTAGATACAGACAATCCACATGGTAGGAGCCGACAGTAGATGAGTATGAAAATGTTTACTATTTTGTTATTCTACTCGTTCAATCAAAGTTCTTTTTGGTGGGAAAGTTAGCAATTCTAAATATTAAAGTTATTACAAAGAACGAGTACATTTTGCTTTATATATGCTCATGCTTTTATGTTACTTTTTTTTTATAGATGTGTTTTCACTTTAATATGTTTCATAAATATGGAAAGAAAATATGGTCGAACTCTTTATAGAAAGAAATAAAATATTTTACAATATTTTATAAACATGTTATACTTTTTGTAAGTTGTAACATGTATACACGCTAACAAAAAAATGTTTGAAAGTTATTCTGTAAAAACATATAAAAAAAGAAAAAAAAACATACCTTTTAAAGTTAAAAAAAATATTCAAATAATTACTCTTGTCTTGTAATAGTCATTTTTTAACTCAATCTCTGTTTCTGAACCTTTCTCAGGGACGGCCCTACTATAGCTGTCATGATACTTTTTTCTATTCGTTTTTTATGTTAGAGTCTATGGTATGATTCCATGAACAACGCATATGAAGAAATTCCTAGCTAGTTAATGTAAATTTAAGAGTAGGTTTAGATGGTGTGTGAATTAATCGTTTTATATGAATTTTGAAATATTTAGGAATGAAAGAATATCACGTAAGAGAAAAGATAAGATTGATTATAAAAAGTATTTGTTTTATAAAATTAAATTAAACTAACATTTATCTTTTGTGATAATATAATAGGTGATAGAGATGGAGGGGGGCGAAAGTCACACCATCACTGAATTATAAAAGCTAATAATAATCGTATATAATACGCCTATCAAACATAACTTCACAAATCAAACACATTGTAAGTACTAAATGCATTATGCATGGCATTGAAGTATTAAGTTCTCAATTATTCAAAAAGAGGACAAATTAATGAGGTAACGTTTCTTGTGACATTCTGAAAAGTACACGTCTACCGACAATTGCAAATCTCACGGATAAACAAATATTTTAAAATATAAAACTGACATAAGGAAACCATTAGGCTGAGGGGTGTGGGGGGCGCGAGTGGGGGCGCCAGCCAATAATATTGTGACGTGTGGCAGAGAGAGAAACTTGATAAGATGGGTGTTGGTTGTGGTGCTCGCGCCCCGGGCCATGGTGTGGAGGGGCGCGAGAGGGGGCGCGAGCGGATTTTTTTTTTTTTTTTATAAATGTATTAAAAAAACGTATTATTAAAAAAACTCATAAATTATTTAAAAAAACACACATTAATTAAAAAAACACGTTAATATCTAAAAAAAATTAAAGTACTAAAAATATTTGATTTTTACGATTAATCGATTTTTACGATTTCATGTGCAACCCTAACCGAACAACAACATCCCCCTGCTATTCATACGCTCCCGTTTTAATAAATGTTTTGTAATAAAATTGAAAAATATTTAATGCTTTTGAGCATGTGTTGAAAATGAGAAAGATGGTTGCGTGTTGAAATGTTATATATGAATGACAATTTGTCTTTTACTTGAAAAATAACTCTATATATGAGAAAGGTGTACAAGTAATAATTATTGCATTGCGTAAAACAACACTCTCTGTATGGAATGGTTGTACATCGTCGGTGGTTGAATTGAAGCTTTTCTGGCAATTTTGGTAAGTTAAATTTCACATGTCCGTTCAGTTCAGATATGTAATGTTGTAGTCGATTATTAATAAACCACCATAATTTTTAAGGAAGATTTACCATTTAAATTGGAAGAAATCCAAACAAATTATTGAATTTAGTGCTGCAAACAAATCAAATATTATTTGAGTTTGACTACGAATATATATATATATATATATGAGCTGAAACAATCCCAAGACACCCAATATGAGCCCAACGGCTCTATTATGCATCCCAAGACACCCCTCACGCGCAACCTGTCCCGCGAGACCCCTGGCGCCTGCCTCTTTTTCCGCGCTCACGCCCCTCTCGCGCCCCTCTCGCGCCTCGGTGGTGTGGTGCTCGCGCCCCGGGGCGCGAGCGGCTGTCCTTTTGCGCCCTTTCTCGCGCTCCACACCCCTCAGCCTTAGAAAATTTATAGTTGATGGAGTATTTATGGAAATGTTTTGCGTCATATGACGTCATGTTACTACAAAGGATTTTTACATCTAAATGGTATAGTTGATGAATCTTCTCCCAATTGTTAGCTCATAATTATTATTTTTCATTTTTTTAATAAGAATAAAAATATAAAATTCCATTAAATAAAATGAAGAAATAAAAATACTTTAAAATTAAAACAATACATTAAAATAAAAAAAACACACGATAGTTTTGCATATTGCCCAAAACCGAGCATCGAAAGGTTGAATTTGATAAGTTTAGTTTTACATGGTAAAGATTTTAATAAATAAAATGTTATCTTTTTTAAAATATAGTCGTTAATAGTTTGACCAAAAGTTTCTCAACATTGGCATTTTGTGGGAAGCGCTTACCACCCAAGGCGTCTGGGGGGGCGGTGTTCCCTAGCGTTTTGGGGGCGTTTTGAAGGGGGGAAAGCGCCCACAACATTGGGTCTTAGGCTATGCGGTATGGTTTATTATCATCATTATCTATTATTCGTCACATTAGTATCATATCAACTTTTTCTTCGTCACTCAACATATTTTTATATGGGGCACATGCCATTACCATTCTCATTTTCTACTTTTGTTTTTATTTTTATTTTGATTTATATTTAATAGTTTTCAATATCATATTTAATAAAACCATAAACGAATTAAAACGAGTGGAAACGATCACATTAAATTTAAAAAAACATTACAAATCATCAACTTAAAAAAAAAATCTAATTCGTTTCTACGCCATATTTTGTGGCATTTTTTTCTTCATTATTTTCGGCGCTTCTTCGGCTCCAGTAAGATGATCGATTTTTCGTGTCACAATATCGAAATCGTTCCTGATGTCTTCATCTTCTTTTTGTTTCTCCATTAACGAACCTTGATGTATAATAATTTTTGCATCTTTGCGGCACTAAAATGTAACACCATGAAAATACCTCATTTGATTTTGGGCTAAAAGCGTCAATTCTGAAAGATAGAGTGTCACACCTCAACCTAAGGTGGAAATGCTGGGGTGCGAACCGTTGGTTCACAGCTCACAAGGTACTATTATAATATATAAAATACTAGCTTATGTACCGTGTGTAACACGGGTTGGAATGGATAAATTTATTCAAACGGCGACATTATATGAAATACAAAAAATGTGTTAAACTGTTTGTATAATTATGTATTGTACAGTATATTAAATTGCATATTAAACAATATGAATGTATATATACACACATGTTGAAAATTTCTAAATCTCTAAATATTTATTTATATACAGCATTTATTGTTTTATTTTTAGCGTTAACTTATCTATCTCTACATATATATTATGTCTTCATTTTCATCTTTGTATTCTTAACAATAGATGTAGAATATTGAACTGTACAAAATACATATGAATACCTATTTGGCTTCCTCTTTGATTTCTCGTTAGGGTATTAGTATGGTATAGCTTTTTTTTTTTATTTGAACCTTAAGGTGCCCAGTGACACAAATCAAACGCCACACAATCCTTTTATTTGTTATACCAAACATAAATTCAATAGTCACTTGGTAATTCAAAAACATATAGTGAGTAAAAAAAATTAAAACTATATAAAACGTATAGTTAATATAGTTAGTTGGCAACTCAAAATGATTCATTCTATATTATGGCAATTTCGAACCGTTTAGTTTTGAATGGATTTATTCGAGTTACGTTTAATTAAGTTATTAGAAAAATAAATAATATTTTATAATTATGCTTTTGAAATAAAACTTTAGACAAAAAATTTTTTTATAAAAAGTAAAATAAATTTTGGAGAACAACCCGGCCCCTAAAGTATGTTAAAATTTGCACATTTTCAAAGTGGTTTAATTAATTAACGAGAAAAGATTATTTAAGATCGGTTTTATATAATCACCTTTAGTGTGCTATATCTAGATCAAAACACACAATTATTAATAAGTTCCAAAATAGGCGGGTTGGGTTGACTTGCAATCAATTTTTTCGTGTTATTTTATTTATAAATAAATAGCACGTCATTTTGAGTTTTATTAAAAATAAAATTCAACTTATTTAATATTTTAACCCATTTTAGATAAAAGCAATGTTTAGAAACTGAACCATATTGGCTGTCCAACCGGCAAATAAATAAATAAATAAATAACAAAAAACGGTCGGTTGTTCGCAAACCAGCTTTCAAACGGCAAAAAGAACCGGAAAAAACCAGTCGGGATAACATTAAATATTTTTAAAATCGAGTAACTGTACACAATAGTTCACGCGCCGCCTAATGATAATGATAAGTTTGATGCACTACCTTGTGTTTTATAAATATTGGCTTCATTTTGATATCTCATTGGAGTAATGTGACATGAGATATGGTTTTATTTCGAACATTGAAGTGTCAAGTGGCATAAAGATGGTCTAATTAGGTGTCAAGTGGCACAATTATGTTTTTGTTTATTATATTAAGGACGGGTTTTCGTTTTCTTTTTTTTCAGCAGCATTAGAATAGGCATTGTTCGTATTAAAAACTGTAAGAAGATAACTATTTAGATGAAATTAAACAAATACGTTTGGTAAATTTTTATTTTTAATTTTCAAATTTAAATTCAAGTTGATAAAATTAATAATAATTAAATACCATTTGAAATGTTTGACAAAGGACTTGTAGATACATCAACTGAAACAATAAAATAACTAAGTACAATCTTATATGTTAGTTATAATATGAAATAAACACATGTTCCATAAACTAAATTATAAGTAAGTAAACGAAAGAATTATAATTTGTTGTATAACTCCTGTGAGAAATATCGTTCTCCGAATTAATAAGGTGAGCATTTTATCTTTTAGGCATCGTCTTATCGTTTGACAAAAGAAATACATTTATATAACATTTATATAAAGGAATCATATGAATAGTAGAAGAGGGAATACATTTAGTTGTGTATATAAGGAAGGTTATAATATCTTTGTTTTAAATTTAATTTGAAATATTTATGAACTAAAACTTCAAAGATAGAGTGTCACATGTCAAAATGTTAGCCAATTAGGGGTAATGTGGTTCAATCACATTTTTGTTTATTATAATAGTAGATGACAATATCTATTAATTCATTTATTTCAAATAATTCTTGATTTTATTGTCTAAGGTTTTTCTATGTGTTTTTCATCTTAATTTCAAACCAACTGGTGACCTGCATATGCGTAGAAAATAAATAGAGATTTGTCAACAGCACATGTTGAGTGAGATGATCATC
Organism: Bidens hawaiensis; assembly: GCF_021521415.1. Taxonomy (NCBI): domain Eukaryota; kingdom Viridiplantae; phylum Streptophyta; class Magnoliopsida; order Asterales; family Asteraceae; genus Bidens; species Bidens hawaiensis. The sequence goes on along the minus strand of NW_027491990.1, from coordinate 421,477 downwards.
ATTTTCGACACTAATTATATATATATATATATATATATATATATATATATATAAATGGTAAATAATAAATGCGCAAACAAAATAATGTGAGTAATAATCAATCAAATCGTGAGTAAATAACGTGTCAGTTGACCGTTGCCTAGCGAATCGGGCATTGGCTACTATGACTAGCATACAAATGTGAGTGTCGGTTGACCATCGCCATGCGAAACGGGCTTTGGCTACTAAGACGGCATATGATCATACTTACTGCGATAAATTATGATGGACCTTCTCCGAATGCAATAAAACAAACAATTAACAAATAGCAATTAACATTTAATTGAAATACACACAATATTTTCGTTTGCGAGTTTGTGTATATATATGATATAAAAATATGAATTAGATACGCATATATCCCTCAAAACGTTTGAAAACAGTAAAATAAAGGGGAATGATATCTCACCTTATTTCTTAGGCGAGTGTGCGAGAAATACGAATAAAAACACAATTAAACGAATGAACCGTCCTTTAACGTGGTGACTGAGATAAACCGAACAGACCTGAAACTTAGAGATAATAAACTATGATTAAAACGGAGAACATAGCCGCTAAAATCGATCCAAACGGATGTCTAGAACTTCGGTATTTGTCCCGATATTTGTAATGGTATCTGTCATGATAGGTTTTCATATAATTGGTGATAAATTACTATTATTGTGGGTACGATAAGTTTTTAAATCATATGTCTAATGTGTTTATTGCAACATTATCATTATTACAATTCTGATAACATTAAAATAATGAATGTAACTCTCTTTTTATGTTACATATAACTTAATCTTATGGGATGCCTTATATTATATGGTATCATTTATTTATAATTATGAATATAGTATAAAAGAGACGTTTGATGTCATAAAGTTGCATTTTCTGTTTTTGTATATGTAGTAATGATTTTGATAGTTTTCACAAGCATTGATGTTGGCTGGATGGTTTAGTTGGTAGTGGAAGATGTTTGAACCAGCTTTCATCCCAAGTTTGAATCCTTTGTGCTGCAAATGATGGTTTATTTTTTTTAATTGTGTTACTTATGTGTTTGTTTATGGTAGAATGGTTTATAGTAACCAAGTTTTAGAACTGTTACAATCAGGTCACTGGTTTAAACTTTTGTTCCAATTAGGTCACTCAACTTTTAAAATTGTTTCAATCCTAGATATTTGACCGGAATAACAAGTAATGCAATTCACTTCAATAATACATTTTTTAACAAATTATATATTTAGAATATATATTAAAAACCTCTCTCTACTCCCTCTCTCTTTCACTCTACAGTCTTCATCAACATTAGACTATCACCATCGCCAAGAACCTTGACCCTACTTTTCGTTGACATCCCTGGTATCCCTAACCCTTTTTTCCATCTTCAGCTATGACTTAGGTGTATCGGAGCAGCACTCAGTGGTGTTTGGGTATAATCTATGGAGTTTGCAGATCGTCGGAAACCCAAATCGGAAGTGTAGCACAAGATCTGGTCGCCGGAAACCACCTCCAATATCAACAGTTGCACGCTGGTGTTTAGGTGGCCGGAAAAACTAAATTAACTCTATTCCTCTTTTAACCATTAGCACCGGCACTGAAGACAATAGTCGATTTCATCTTTTGCTGGGTGCAGGTGGCCGACTTCTTGGGTGCAGGTGGCCGGCGTTGGCGGCGGCAGTTACAGGTGGTTGATGTTTAGTTGATTTACTTATGATTTATCTTATTTCTTTTTATTAATTGTATAAAACCTAAATAACCTGCTATTCAGGTAAAATAGGTTGAAAAAAGCCTATATAACCTGTTATTTAGGTCAAATACATAGGACTGGAACAATTTTAAAAGTTAAGTGACCTGATTGGAACAAAAGTTTAAACCAGTGATCTGATTGAAACAGTTCTAAAACTTGGTTACTATTTTCCAGAGTAATCTCTTTATCTTACACCATTAACTTTGGCGTGAACCGGTTAGTTTTGTAATCCGGTTCGTTTCACTTAACTTTATGTTTTTTAAGTTTTGGTATCGTAACAAACGTGACGAAGATTGACCAAATTTTTGAAGTTTAAAATATAACTCATTGCCTCAACAACCAAGATCGACAACGCTCGGGTGTTACTAAGTCCGAGCTTTACCGACCGATGTCGCCCCGTTGGTCCACCTCAGTTTTTTAATTGTTTTTGTTTTATTTTTTGGTTTAGTTCCAATGCCATTACGCACATAACCAAAATTGACCGAATTCGTGTCGACTTACCTCCTCAAAACTAGGACCTACAATGCTTGGATTTTACCGATGCCCGAGTTCATCCAACCTGCTCGGCGCAACGCACCGGGTAAAACGCTAGTTATCACATAAACGATAATGAATGGAACAAGTAAATCAAAGTTGTGGTTTATCGTTTAAAGTTGTGGTTTATAACCCTATCATGAAAGATTTTATTATATGTTTAGTTATTACATCTAAATTGGCATTCCCTAAATTCCGTTAGTAGTTTGTTGATGGTCATTAAATTTTTAGAGTGATAAAACTTACATGAATCGGTCATATAGTTGTTCCTCAATTTATATAATGGGAAAGAAGATTGTTTCTAAGGGAAAACCAGATAAAGTTTCCCATTTTGCTGCCTTGAGATATGCTCTTGCATTATTAATCATTTGAAAAGTTTGAAATGCTTTCATATCCATATGTCCGAGAAAATAGTGAAAAAACCATGAACTTGGTTTGATTTTACTCTATTACATGAAGTGAATGTGATTGTATATTGATTATTGTAAAGGTAATGATTATGGACATAACTAGGAAAAGTATAAAGGTGGTCATGTCAATAATGAAACCGACCTTCAAAAATGACAAATTAAGGGGGTGAGCATATGAGAATAATATATGTGGATAGTTTAAAAGTTATACATAAGATAATTTGATATGATTAAAATTGTTCTCACATTTATTATGGCATGTATTAGCATAAGTGCAAGCAATACATGTGTGAGCATAAACAAAAAGTTTATGGACCTTGATTATTTAATTAGTTGGTACGACCGTTAGACCACACCGAGTCAATGATGTGAAATTTACTGAAAACCCAAATGATTCTTCCAAATAATTACACATGTAATATTGCTCTTAAGGGGAATTATTTGTTTACTAACCGAATAAGGGTGTGAATTCCTAAATGTAATGTAATTGAGAAAAGGATATACATATTCTAACATGATACCATTTAGTGTTTTAAAATCGATGCACCGTCTAAATGGTTATCAAATTCACAACTTGAGGTTTGTGAGATTTGTGGCTTAGCTAATGAGATAGCAAGCACATTATTCCAGATTATCATATTATCATAGCGTTGAACTTATTATAGCTTATGTTCACACACAAATTTATTTTGTTGAGATAAGTTATCATGAGAGCAACATTTCATGTTTATATTTGGGTACATGTATTATACAATTACTACCCTTAATTCACATCAAGTCAAAATTTATTATAATTCCTCCTCATTACAATTGGTTATTGGTCAGAAACCAAATATTTTTCTCATCATAGATTTTTTGGTTGTCCAATACATGCTGAAAGTGATCCACCACAACGCACAAAGATGAGACCTCAAAGGAGGTTGTGAATATATATTTGATATGAATCTATGAGTGAATACTTAGAGCCTAATGAGAGATATGTTTACGGCTCACTGGTTTTCACTTTAAATGAACTAAAATTTCCAACGTTATGGGGAAACTAAAAGTAGTTGGAAAAGAAATGAGTATGAATGAACTATCATTGATCCTCAAAGTTAAACATGTGAAAAAGTTCAAAAGATAATTCATTTACAAAGATTATTAAATCAAGTACCAAACATGTTCACTGACCTAAATAGAGTGACGAACTAAGTCACATATACCAACTTCTGATGCTCCAATTAATAAAGGTCCCAAAAGGACAAACACATGTTGATAATGAGTCTAGCACACGCCTGGTAGACTGATCGGTTCCAAAGGTAAACTATCCTCGAAAATTGGAGCAAGTATCGATGATGGTCAAGTTGAGGTAAGGTAAAAATGTCTCTTGGATGACATTAGACATGATGGTTCTTGAAGAACCTCATATACCTAAAAGCAAAGAGCTCTCAATAAATTATCTTATATCATGTCTGCAAAGATATATGGAATCGAAATAAAATCGATGTCATTATACTTTTGTATATATTGTAGCGCTTAAAATGATGAAATGATAAGGATCAAGATTTAAGATTTGCCTATGAATGAAAAGATATTAATGATTGACCAATGTGAAAACACACAAATAAGGCAAATTCGTATTCTCTAATATAACGGAAAGTTTTTTGGACCAATAGTCCATACAAAAGAGTCTTTTATGTGAACTATGAATTAAGTTATATAACGCAAAATTGTGGGCATAAGGATTTTGCAAAGACCCATGATTGATTATGAAGAGACGCATTCTCCAATGGTGGAATCAATGACTTTCCAATACCTAAATAGTCTGGTAATACAAAGAGAGAATTGATACGCCTCTAATAAATATTATGATTCAGTTGATACTGAAAGTTTACAAGAAAGTCTTTGAATGATTTGAATTATCAAATCATATAAAGTAAGTTCTCGAGAACACAATGATTGTTGTGTATAGAGTCATATTTGAATACGTTACAATTATTGAATATGCTGAACATAAACGGAACTCCTAAAGAGTTTCCTAAGGTAGTTGAATACTTGAAAGGTTAATTGATACATCTTAATGATGTAATTCTTGTGCTTCAATAAGCATACATATAGAAGATAATGTACGTGATTAGTACAATATAGATTTTTGATATGTTAAATGAGCAAGTTTTTGGAGCAAAAATCCTGAAAAAATAATGCACATGCATAATTTGTCAAGATGAATAGAAATCCATGATGGATTGAAAAATGTATGGAGTTATGCTTATGACGCATGGACTAATATAATCGGATTGAACATGGTACAATCAAAAATACTTTGATAAGAAGGGAGATAAGTTATAGTCATAGTTTTATCAAAATTTTACTCTTAAAAATTTATATAATCACAGTTAGGGTGATGATGTACACACCATCTAGAGAAACTATAGAACTTTTAGAAGGAGAACTTTTGAATTACCTTGACATGATGTGATTATTACTTGACCTACGATTTGAGTATGTGTGTAATTATATGTTTATCAATCCATCAAAGTACATCTAAAAGAAGTTGAAACATTTTGCCAAATATAAGATTCATTCTTTGAGTACGTTAAAGGATGTCCAACAATGCACTTTATATCATTTCCTACCTGAATATGAAATATTAGACAGAATTACAAATTTTGTCCTTTAAAAAAAGCCAAATTACGGTTCGTGTCCTTTTCTAAGTTTCCTTGCAGGCGGTGTACTTTAAACTTTTTTTTCTACACGTTATGTCCTTTACGCTAACTGGGTTAGAAAAACTCAGTTAAATGCCCTCACGTGAGGCGCATGTGAGGGCATTTTTGTCTTTTCGTCTACCCTGCAACTTCTTCTTCCTCTTTCCCTGTGTTTCTTTAATCTCCCTTTCCATCCACCACCAACAGCCATGAACACCACCACCACCACCACCAAAAAACCACAACCATCCGATCTCCAACCGCCATCTCCGCAAACACCACCATTTCTACCTCCCATTCCCTTCTCCGTATGGTTTTCTTCATCCAGCAAACCTCCACCGCCATTAAATCGAAGAGCCAAGATTCACCATCTTCCTTTCTCTTTTGACCGAAAGACAGTGAATGGGTTTCGATAGGGTTCCGGTGTGTTTGGATTCCGAATGGGTTTCGATAGGGTTTCGTTGAGGTAACAAAGTGTGTGGTAAGTTTATAGAAACTAAAAATAAATATAAAATCAATATTCTAATATATTGAAGCATCACACCACACCCAGATCGTGTTCATCTTGTTCATTTCTTCATATGTGAACCACCACCACAACCCATCATAATCACTGGCCACCACCCCCAAAAATAAAAACCCACCAACAAATCAATAATCATATGTCTCTCTCATCACCATACCTTCACCGTCTCTCTACTCACCATACCTCCTACCACCCGTGTCATCATCCCGCACCACACTAACTCCGCTCAACTTCCGGCCATACAATGGACGATTGGGCAGAAATCACTTAAATCGGAGTGCTAATTGTACCCTACCTCATCGATTTGGGGTAGGGGCGGCGATGACTTAGGGCACAAGATGAAAGTTGACGTGATGCGTGGGGGGTTTCATCGGTGAAATCGAGTAGGAGTCACGGTGGTGGTGGATTTGAGTCATGGCATGAGGTGCGGCAGCCAGTAGAGGGCAAGATCTCCGGCAATATGGTAAGTGGCAGCGGTGACTTAAGAAGAAAGGGAGTTGGTTTGGTGATGGTAGTTGTAGTGGTCACGGCTGAGAACGGTGGTTGGTTTGGTGGTTAGGTAGTGGTGGTGTTGGTGTAGTGAGAGGGAGGGAGAGAGTAGAGAGAGAGAAAGAAGACGGGAAGAGAGAGAGAGAGTATTTATTTAATATCTATTATTTATTTTTGTTATAATATATTAATTTATTTTTTAATTATAAATAACTACCAGTAGACGAAAAGACAAAAATGCCCTCACATGCGCCTCACGTGAGGGCATTTAACTGAGTTTTTCTAACCCAGTTAGCGTAAAGGACATAACGTGTAGAAAAAAAAGTTTAAAGTACACCGCCTGCAAGGAAACTTAGAAAAGGACACGAACCGTAATTTGGCTTTTTTTAAAGGACAAAATTTGTAATTCTGTCGAAATATTATTAGTTCGGAAATACCACAATTAAATGCATAAGTGCATTATGTCGTATTGTTAGCTATATGTGATTATTATTTTCTTTATTTATATTTATCGGCATGTGTCCAGCTAGGAAACATCGGAATGGGTTAAAACATATATTTCATGTATGAAAGATATGCGTTTATATTTTACTAACCCGTCAAAACAAGTTTTGTTAGTTTTGTCATGCAGAGAAACATAGCAAGGTATCAATACAATAGTATATGGTTACGAGATGACACAATAGAAGGTTTTCACGTGAAGATCATGCAGCATTGTTCAACTTAAGGATTCAAATGTCAAGGTATGAAGACGCAAATGATTGACTACAAAAGTTTTAGGCAACTTTCACAAAAGATCGATATTTACCATTTTAACAGATATATAAAATAAGGGGAGACAATACGCGCTGCACTCTTTCCCTTAGCTATGGTTTTGTCCTACTGGATTTTCCTAGCAATTTTTTTAAATGAGGCAGCATCTCCAAGCGTATTAAGTTGATAATCAAGGGGGAGTGTTATAAATATATTAATATTATGGTTATCAATACCTAAAATAGATTAGTTTTCTCCCTAAGTTATACTATCATATATATACATCTCATTATACCTCTTTGTAATACACACCTAATTAATGAAATCTCTCTTTCTCTCCATCTTTTTCTCATATTCTTATGCTACTAGGCTAGTTTCACAACAGTATTTAAATTTAGTTATAAATTATAATTATTATTATATATATATATATATATATATATATATAAAAGGCATGACATAGGTCCATCTTAGTATTATTCAATAATAAAAGAAGTGAAAAAAACACAAAAGATGTTAAAATAAACATTATTTTGGTAAATATTTTTGAATGGAAATCATTTAATAAATGGTTTTTCCACCAAGTGTTGTGGGTTTATTTGAGTTTAAAAGGGAGTGCCCACCCTTAGGTGAGTTTAATTTATGATTTTCGGTAATATTAGAATTTAGATAGGTTTTAAACATTAAAAAATCTAGTAAAACAACATTAAAACTTAATTACTAGATTTTCTCTCATGGTTAACTATAAGCGACCAATATTGGGCTGTAACGGCTTACTAAAAGTGGCAATATTAGGTTGCTTAATGTAGCTAAGTGGTGGTGGTGATGATTCAAAACGGAGAGCCATACGTTACGGGGCAGAGGGGTTGGGACTAACCATCAGAACACCAGATCAAGACTCAACCCCGGTCAAGGTAAATGCTATGATGGTATAGAAAAATATATTATACTTTGAAAATGATCTTGCGCCTTCAAATATTAATAATCTACGGGAACACAATCAAGTTTTGGCATGATTGCTGGGCACTTGGGCCGATAAAAAGCCACTATTATGTAGTATGTAATCGGTTCACCTGTGGGCTTGGTTTTATTTTAGCATCCCATGCTTGACTGCTTAGACTAAACACCTCATCTAGAATTATGATGGCACAGTTATTGGTTATCGTTTAATAAATAATAGAGATCATTATTACTATGCCTATTATGAGTTTTGCTTCTGGTTGACAAAACTTGATTCCTATGTTTTAAAATTACTATTATTAAATTAAAACCTATTGACCAACTCTTTTTCCAAGTAGTGAAGGTTGGGTTTGTAGAAGAAATTATGCCGATAATAATGGTTTGTGTGGGTTGTTCAATGGTCTAACGCCGCTAGCGTGAAGGTTGGGGCCATTTGTTCAACATAGTCAAGAAGGTGTTGATAAGAGAAAGGATTCTTCCATAAGACTATTTGATATGCTCTAACGCCGCTAGCGTGAAATGGCCACATCACCACACGTCCACACGAGGTGATGTCAAACCAAGCCGAAAAGAGGCGCCCCCCCCTCCTGTCCGTTATTGTGTTAGCGCCGGTTTGGCTCAATTGTGGTCTACCGCCACTAACAACCGATCACATTTTTTTTTTATTTTAACATCTAATTAGACTTAATTAACCCATAACACGCTTATTAAATGGCGGGCTAGTTAAAGCCTCGCTGCCTGCATGACAATGACATGACATTCTAACTAACATCACCTAGCTAAACCATAATAGATGGATGGCGGTTTGGATGAGAAAAGTGGGCCGTTGGGCCTACGGAGACAGGAGATGTAAAAAACTTGCCTCTACATTTTAGTGGGCCGTTGGGCCTACGGAGACCGGAGATGGAAAAAACTTACCTCTACATTTTACTATTTTAGGATGTATTCATTCTTCGTATACAATGCAAGTAGAATTACACAATAAACTACTCTACTTTATATAAGGTACAAACATCAATAAAGGACTCTTGATCCTCACATGTTCAAACTTATCTTGCCATTTTAGCTTATTTTATCGCAAATAGCAACACATTAAAATTTCAAATGAAACGAGGAGTTTTTTTCCTAAATAGGATTTCCTAATGTAGTTTGTAAAATATTTATCAAACTAATGTACTTTTATAAAAACTTGGTTTTCTCTCACATAAGGTTATTGGATAACATAATTAATTTTAATTACTATACAGAAAAATGGAGCATTGTTATAATTCTATCCGATTAAAAGAATTAAAACTATGATTTTTTTTAAAATTAAATGATTACTTCTAATAATAAGTGTAAGAAACATAGATTTGCGACCAATTCAACAGTTTAAATTTCTAATTATTTTATTACATAATCAAATAATTACCAAAACTAATGTATCCAAAAACAATCACCAAACATAACTTACTTTTTTAATTATTCAAATAAATCAAAAGATTATTAATTTTTTTTTAATATCAAGACTTATTTACAAAAACATAAAATTACTTTGTAATGATAAAACAATAAATAGTCACTGAGCTCAAGCCAAACTTTAAAGTCAGCGTGGGTCCGATTAAGACAACACAGTCTGATCAAAGCGTGGGTCCGATTAAGACAACACAGTCTGATCAAAGTGGGGCAACGGGATTCTCCAAATTGAAGAGCGTGGTGGCCTAAACATAATAAAGAAAGTCGTTCTAAAAAATTAAAAAATGTATTTATTTTAGTGATATACATTATTAATTAATTTTATAATTTATACAAAATCAGTAAGCATGAATATGATTTTCTTTAATTCATTGATTTTTAATAACAAAAGCATAAAACATTATAATGTAATTTTTCAGTCGTTTTATTATAATCAAGTTATTTAAAAAAGTAAAGTTATTCAACATTAGTATTAAAATACATCTTATGTGCTTTAATATATAAACTAGGTTATTGACCCGTATACGACACGGACAGAAACATAGAAATCGTCAAGTACATATATATATAACTTTAAACAACAAGATATTTTTGAATGTGTTTTTTGAGGCGACAACATGATTTATACTTGCAATTCTTATTCGTACGAGAATAAAGTAATAAAAGACATAAACTTACAATAAATGAAGTTACATAATACAATGTTTACAAAAAAAAATTTATAATTTTAAAACAAAATCTTCATAAACTACTTAATATTTCTTTATAAACCATATTTGCTATTTTGTTTGTAACTTTACCTTGATTATCTAAAATAAGAATTTTAAGTACATCTCTACTCTTCACTTTTGATAAAGCTCCATAAAGTTGACAATGTGTAAAAACCGGGCCCTTCAAGTACAAGCCAACTCTTGCTAGTGACTGGTCTTGATTTTTGTTGATGATCTTTGCAAAGCAAACTACAATGGGAAATCGTCTTCTCTTGAACTTAAAACAGAGGTTTCTTATCTAAAGGCATTAGACTACTACGAGTAAAGTGTGATAACCAATTATAGTACCTAAAACTACTTTTACCTTCATAACGCATCTACTCAAATTAATTACCTGAAGTCTACACTCCATTGCACATCCCGTTCTTCTAGTCATTATTTCTTAGTAACATTATTGGCACATTAACTTTAAGAACCAATTTGTGGTTTTGCATTCTAGACTGATCTATACTATCAGAATTTAGGTATACACATCTCGTTGCTTATTCGTAATGAAAGAAAAAGACGTTGAAATTCATTTGTCATAATCTCCATATCATAAGATAGCTCCTCAAACTTGAACTGATTAGTTGATGCCGATATATACTCCTCATTAGGGAAAGGTGTCACACCCCAACCTAAGGCGGAAATGCCGGGGCATGAGCTGATTGTTCACAGCTCAAAGGTACTATCATAAATAAAAATATGACAATATATATTAAGTTAATTAATTCATATTAAAGTGCACGCATTATCCAAACATAACAAATAATCCAAAATAATCCCAAACAAAATTTAAATAGTAATAGTCTTCATTAAGTTCCCTAAAGTCTTTTCTAAATGTCCTTCACGTCAAGCTTCAAGTCACACGATAACCTGCATATGCGTAGAAAATAAATGGGGTTTGTCAACAACACATGTTGAGTGAGATGATCACCAGTTTTCATGAACAATTATAGTGTGTGTGTGTATATATATATATATAATATGATAAATGATAAATGCGCAAACAAAAAATATTTGAGTAATTGTCAATTAAACCATAAACAAATAATGTGTCAACTGGTCGTTGCCTAGCGAATCGAGCACTAGCTCCTAGGACTAATATACACAAGTGATTGTCGGTTTACCATCGCCAAGAAAATCGAGCTCAGGTTACTAAGACGGTGTATGATCATTGATATAACATTTAATATACACTAATCCCGTGTACATTTTATTATTATTTTATTAAGTTTATTCGGTTTCTTGCAAGATTTGTATACTACTAACATCTTTTTATATTTTAGGTTCCGCGATTTAATTTTGGTGAAAAGAGGGCGAAAAATAAGCGAAAAAGAGCTGGACCGGACCATCAGGAAACGAACCGGACCAGATCAGAATTGAACCGGACCGGTTTTGGCCGCGCCCCCCCCCCCCTCATCCTGAGCGTTGGGTGGTGGCGAGGCGAAAAAGCCCACCACGCGGCGCTATGGGCTCAATTCTAGAATATTCCATCCGTTTTAGGGTATTTTCCTGTATAAAGCTCCCTAAACTCAACCTTAAAGATATCCTGAAAGCCACATCCGATTTTGGGAAGTTCCAAGGCCTAGTGTAACATTCGTTAAATTTCGGGCCTCAAAACCCGACCCATATTTATTTTAATTTGTTTATTTACTTAATTGTTAATTGATATCAACTATTAACAATATACAATAATCACCCCTTTTACTATGTTTTGCCTTAACTTGCATAACCATACAAAGACCAAGGACCATTTAGCAATTATTATCCAAAAATCAATTTCCCTCCAACACCACCTTCACCACCGTCGTATACCCCCCCCCCCCACCTTTCTTGAACCAAAATTTTCGGCCAAATTCACGTAATTGATTTTACCAAATCATCCACCAACCTAAAATGAATCACACCGACAGTTCAATTATAGTAATCGAATCAAAATCGGCAGCTAATGTAATCAATCTAAACCGCGGCTAAGTGAACCTTAATACACTATATATACGCGATGAAAACTCGATTAATCGTGCACAAACCACCTCTGCAACCTCACAATCCTAAACCCTAAACCAATTTTAAACTACAAAGCCGCTAATACCTCTAACAAGCTCGAACTGCAGCCACGGTGTTCATTCCGTCGATCTCCCTCAATTCATTACTGTTTCTGGTAATTTTTACATACATTCAATTTAGTTTTAACGGATTATCAAAACCCCCTTATCAATTTAAGCAAACATCAAGCAATGGAACCAATTCGAAATCTAGGTTTTATGTAATCAAAAGAGGTAAACTGCAACATCATATATATGTCTGTTTCCATGTGTTAATCAAATTCAAGAGTTGGCTTAGTGGTCAGCGCATGTTCCTTTAAACCCGTGAACCGGCCTGGGGCGCGGCTTCGAGCCTCCTCAGGCCCGGTTTGTTCACTTTTTTTATTTAATTCATTTTTTTATCACATCATTGCTAATATAATATATAATAAATGTTATTTTATTAAAACTGAACCCCTAGGCTATTATTTTATGGACTTTCAAACCTTTTCCCAACATCTACATATTATACAAATACATATATACATATGAATACATAGATATATTTTGTACATTGTTATAAGGCTAAATATATATAAATCCCTTGTATATTTAATATAATATTTTATTAGTTTTCGTTCGATTTTTATTAGAATTTGTATATTACTAATTTATTTGAATATTTTAGGTTCCGGGTTTCAACCATGTCAAAAAGAGGGCGAAAACAAGCAAAATGGGAGAAGGCCCATCGCGCGGCACTTTGGGCTCAGTTTTCTAGAATCTTCTACAAATATTAAGACTTTGGGCTCAATTTTCTAGAATATTCTACAAATATTAAGTTTATGGGATTAGATTTACAGAATCTTCTACTAATTTTAAGTTTATGGACCTTAAAAGTGTATATAAACAGTCATAAACTTAACCCTAATCATAACCTGAAGGCCATAAACAAAATTTGGAGCTCAAGAGGTGATCTTTTGGAGGTTTTGAAGACTTGGAATCATACGGTGGCGTGCTTATCATCCAAGAACGAAGACCACGGGTTTTATCGCCTTTAATCTTTCGTTTCTTTTGTTTTCTACCATGAATTCCTTTATTATTGTTTTGTTTTATTTTATGATGTTAGGCTAAAAAATTATAGACTGTCTAGGCTTATGATGAACCTATTTTGACGTTGTGTTTTGATTTGGGATTTATTTATCGTTATAATTTTTATGATTTAGTAAAAGGTTTAATCATATTAAATTGATGCATATGGATATTTAGGATTGTTTGATTAATTGTTATTATTCCATAGTTGCCTAGATTATTGTTTGTCATTATGATAGGTTGCTATTAGGTCATCTACTTTGTGTTTTTGACTATTTTATGATTGATATGCATTAAGATCATAGGAATAATAATTATTAATTAATTAAACCTAAGTGTGCTGCTAACCTAAATCTGTAAGGTGCTAGGTTATTGATAGATCTTTATCATTTGATCTTGCTAGATTTAGTTCTTCGTAAGGAGTCTGTCTAGGTTTGATTATTTAATTATTGTCTATTGAATCAATTCGATATATTAAACTGCCTTTGTTTTCCGCGCTGTAAGGTAGGATTTCGTATAAAGGAACTAAATTGTAAACAATTGGGTGACCGTAAGCGAACTTGATTTTTAATACTGGTGTGCGTTAAAACTTGTTAGAAATCCATAGGCTTTCTCTTGAGAAGGGTCAGGGGTCCTATTTGGTTTTTCTTTTAAGGGTCTATTTTACGATCCCAGTCCATAACTAAATATTTTCCCGAGTCAATTCATTACCAAAATTTAGGGGAGTCTAGCCTAGGTAGTTTTCTCATCATCATCTTATTTTCATAACAAACTTTGTTTTCATTTAATTTATTTGTTTTCTTAATTAGTTTTAATTATAGTATTAATTTAGTATTTTAAATAAAAACCCCCTTAAACAAATATAAATAATAAGTCGTGTTTTGTAGACGAGTCTAATTAGCTAGTAAACGTAATTTAAAGAGTCTCGTGGGTTCGATATCCGGACTTACTTAGCTGTACTAGAGTCGACTGGTTCACTTGCCGGTTAGTAGTTTAGTTAAGTTTAAGAGTCTAGAATTTATTACTTAGTGTCTGGATTAGCGTGTTTTTATATAACTACTTTTAGCACATTATACATTGTTATATAATTTGAAAACCAATACACATATATTTTCATCGTATATTAAAATGAACCGAACTACCCTAAGAGATTCAAAATAAATTTCCTTTTTATCTATTTCTTCGTTAAAGTATATATGTGTGTGTGTGTGTGTGTGTTTTATATAATCAACGATCAATATTTAATTAGTATGTATTTATTGACAATATATAACGTTTATAAATAATTAATATTGATTATATATTGATAATGATTATTTATTTATAAATACATATATAGATAAATATACTACACAATGTTCTTCTTAAAAATATACATATAGATACATATTATATAATGTTAATTATTTCTTTTATATAATAATAATAATAATAATAATAATAATAATGAAAACTACAACAACTATGGTAATACTAATACTAAATAATAAATAACAAATATAATAAAGAATTTAAGCCTAAAAAGACAACAAATTATTTAACCGATTAATAACCTTAATTCGTTAATCTTAATTTTGCTTAAAACCCCATCAAACCTTAATTACGTTATAAGTCTTGTTAATATTGCATTTATATATATATATATATATATATATATATATATATATATATATATATATATATATATTATAACTAGGAATCTTTGTCGGCAAATCTCGAGGAGCTCGACCGTTTTCACTTTAATTGTTTATTGTCGTTTCATCTTCACTAATCTACTCGCTAAAGGTAAGTAATTCACATCCCCCTTTTTACCGTTTTATATTTTGGGGCGTTATGCTTTCACAACTCAATCATTTTATTTCACTACAATTCCATATATTTGTGTTATATGATATTGCTCAATTAGTGATATGTGCAAATGTGACTATGTATTTATTTTATGTTTTGGTAGTTGGTATCTCATCCTCATCCTCATCCTCATTAGTATGATCATACGCCGTCGAAGTAGCTAGTTATCTATGTGATTCGAGTGAAAAGACAATTTTTATTTTATTGTTATGCTAGTTGTAGTAGTTCATATTTATCGCAAGGAATTGTCATTTTCAATATTATATGTATTCAAAAACCGTGATTACTTGCTCAACTTTATGTTGAAAAACTAATCTATTTTCACGCATGATGCAGGTAGCTATATTGGATGAAGAAACAAGCTAAAGAATAGTTGGACCTTAGGTTGCATGATGAATAAAGACTTATTTATTGAATTTTATTTTTAATTATTTAAGACGTAATGTTTATTTCTTTTGAGACAATGTTGTGTATTGCGTACTTTTGATATATGAAATAAATAATTTAGATATTGACACGTGTATAGTTTAATTTATTGTCTTTTGAGCTATGATTCAATTATCTAGCCCCCCCCCCCCCCCGGCATATTCCGCCTTAGGTTGGGGTGTGACACCTAGGAGTGCATCTTTTGGCGACTTTGGAGTGGAAGAATCATCCGGGGGTGCGCGTATTAGTTGAAGACGAAGAACACGGGTTTTATCTTTTGTTTCTTTCGTTTTCGTTTATTTACCACCATGAATTCTTATTTGCTTGTTTCGTTTAAACTTAAGATGTTAGGCTAAATTGCATGAACTACTTAGGCTTATGATGAACCTACTTTGATGTTTTGATTTGACTTGGGATTATTTATCGCTATGGTTATTATGGTTTAGTAAAAGGTTTAATTATATTAAATTGATGCATATGGACATTTAGGATTGTTTGATTAATTGTTACTATTCCATAGTTGCCTTGATTATTGTTTGTCATTATGATAGGTTGCTACTAGGTCAATTACTTTGTGTTCTTGATTATTTTATGATTGATTTTGAATAAGATCATAGGAATAATAATTATTAATTAAATAAACTTAAGTGTGCTGTTAACCTAAAATCTGTAAAGTGCTAGGTTATTGATAGATCTTTATTATTTAATCTTGCTAGATTTAGTTCTTTGTAAGGAGTCCGTCTAGGTTCGATTGTTTATTATTGTCTATTGAATCAATTAAATATGGTAAACTGCCTTTGATTTCCGCGCTGTAAGGTATGATTTCGTATAAATGAACTAAGTCATAAACAATTAGGTGACCGTAAGGAAATTTAATTTTTTAATACTGTGTGCGCTAAAACTTATTAGAAACCCATAGGTGTCTCTTGAGAAGGGTTCGGGGTCCTGTTCGGGTTTTCTCTTAAGTGTCTATTTTACGATCCCAGTCCATAACTAAATATTTTCCCGGGTTAAGTCAAAACTGAAATTTAGGGGATTCTAGCCTAGGTAGTTATCTCATCATCATCTTATTTTCTCAAACTTGTATTTTCATTTATTTTACTTATTTTTCTTAATTAATTTTAATTTAGTATTTTAAATAAAACCCCCCTTTTAACAAATATAAATAAATAGTCGTGTCTGTAATTGAGTCTAATTAGCTAGTTAACGTAGTTTAAATAGTCTCGTGGGTTCGATATCCGGACATACTTAGCTGTACTAGAGTCGATCGGTTCACTTGCCAGTTAATAGTTTAGTCGAGTTTTAGTTAGTCTAGAGTATTACTTAGTGTCTAGATTAGCGTAATTTAGTTAATAATTATTGGACTACTTTTAGCACATCCAGTTTTTAGTGCTGTTGCGGGGGACTCGTGATAATTGCATTATTAGCTTTGATTGGACTTACTTGCTATATACGTGCTGTTTGTATTTTAAATTGTTTTTGAGTCGTAAGAGTTAGGTTAATATAGTTTAGTTTAATTGTTAGTTTTATTTAGGAGTATTTTAGTAGGAGTCTACTTCATTTTATTTTATTTTATTTTGAGTCGTAGGAGTCTAATTATACGTGTCTTTTATTTCTTTTGAGTATCTTCAATATGTGTGAGATTTGTGGTGGACCCCATTTTACGCTTATATATCCTCAATATGTGGGGTGTTTATCACATTATTATGCTAACCCTCCTGTGCAGCCGCAAGAAAATTTTTTGCAGGGGCCTCCTTCGCACTATTATGATGATCTATATCAGCAGCTTCAGCATAATCAGGGTCAATTTGATGGTCAATATTCTAATAGCAACCCTGCTGAATAGTTTGTCCGAGAGTAGTATGAAGAATTTAGAGAATATGTTGGCTCAATATCTGGCCTCAGATTCCCAACAGAAGTTAGTTGAGCACCATGTCATCTTGAAAAATCAGCAGAACGTTATTATAGATCTCCAACGTACAATAGAAAGAATTAATAGGAAATTGGATGAAGAAGAGGCAGAAGAAAAGAGATTGAAGTTCTTGGACTCTGAAGACGAGTCAGATGAGAGGATCACTCAAGTAATGGAGACGAAAATGGACGATGAAGTCCCACCTCCGGTTCCATAGGTTACTATTGCTAATTACTAGAGTAACTCTGATGATGAAATAGACGAAGAAGTGGGCCGCTTATCAAAGGTTGTTAGTGAAGAAAGAAGAGATAGAGGATGAAGTGATTTGGGATATTCACTTGAGTTGATGTTTGGTGTTGAGGAAGAGATAGAGGATGAAGTGGATATGGGAGATTCACTGTAGTTGATGTTTGTTGTTAAGGAAGAGGTTGAGAATAAGTTGTGTGAAGAGGATGAGTTTTTGGATTTGGAGTTAGAAGGTTTGCCTGAGTACGATGAAATAGGTGAGTTCGATTCGGAGGGTGACTTAGCATTTTTTGAATCCCTACTAGAAGATATAGAAGTGGTGGTAGTGGAAGACCTTCACAGCTGGCCCGCGACACTTAAAATAAATGTCGCTCATAAATCGAAACCACGGGAGAAAGCAAAGAGAAGAGCATTTGTGAACAGGAATTATTTACGAGTCAGAAGATGGTATACAGGAAAGAAGAAGCCATTGAATATCAAGCACGACCAGTCTTCTCGATACATGTCATGCATCCGGTTCATGCCAGGTAAATTTAAATTTTGGTGGTCTGACCCGTTCAGGTTTTTAAAATCATTTTTCAATTCCACTAATAAAATTTTAATGTTTAACAAGTACTGGGTGGAACTGAATGGGTTAGATAGGGTTCAGATCAAAGAAAAACCTCCTGATTAAGTATAAGTATGGGGAGGTTCCATAGAGTTTGTATAATTGTCGAGTCACTAACGTAGTCTTTTGTAGTTTTCTTTGTTTTTGTGTTTTTAAGTTTTGCAGGATTTGAGCTAGAAGAGTATCCCCATGAAGTATAATGCGAAAATTCAAAGTGTGGGGATGAAGCAGCAGGAGCCGTATACTTTTTATTTATCTATTTGCTGCTATTATTCATATTATATATTGTTTAGGGTTGGTTGGTCTGGTGATTTTGAAAGTTTAACATCTATCAAATTGATAAGATATTTTTAGATATTGTTTGTTGTTTTGGCCGCTTCCGTTCGTGTGTGAGAGGAGGAGATACTATTTGTTGAGCACGTTCGGAGTTGGAGGGCGGCTTTGAAAGAAGACTTTGGCATCATATCGTCATGCGCATATTACCAGCTAAGTCTTTTCAATTATTTATCTTGCTTGTTTATTTTTATTTTTTGTTTTTGGTTTTCAGGTTTTTAGTTTCTTGTATTTCGAATTTCTTTTTATTTTTAGTCCTTATCCTTGCATTGAGGACAACGCAAAATTTAAGTGTGGGGATAGGATACTTGAGTCGTAGTTTAATTATATTAAAAAAAGAAAATTGAAAAAGTTTTGAAAAATGTCCATTGATTTTGTTTCTTTTTGCACATAAATGATGAAGATACTTATCGGGAATCGGTTTTTCAAACTACTAATAATAAGATATAATTAAAGAACATGCACTTAACTTGGGATGTGTCGGTAGACTCAGCCTTGAGAATGAAATGGCAGTTTGATAGTTGGTTTTAAATGGTAAAATATGATTTTTAGTGGGAAACATGTTGAGTCTATAAAAAGTACGAGATGAAAGGTCTGCCATACTCAAGCCTCATTTTTAGTTTGATTGTAAAAATTTTTAAATTTTATAGAAATCTGAATACGTTATCATACGATGCTTGGGTAGGTTTAACGTTAGAGTATACCGTGTAGCCGGTGATATTAACTTAAAACTTGCACTTCTAGCTTTAGTGTTTAACACTTTATAGGCGTATGGTTTTATAGCCTTAAATCCTATATTGATGGGATGCTCCGAAGTTTGGAGACCATGGGTCTGTATGCAATTATTCATCTGGGTATTCATATTTCCTAAGTGGATTTATGGATATTTCATAAAAAAGCCTAAAAGGAGCAAACCCGCAGAAAATCTGCCAAATTATAAGTCATTAAACATGATCACAAAGTGCTTTAAAAGTACAAATTCACTACTGACTTGATCATACACACTGCTAGTCATATGAGGTCCCCGTGCTCGCGTCTCATTACCGTTAAGAAACGGACCACACGGGACACGTCATATGTAAGCCCTATAGATGAATTCGTGCATACTCACCTATGGAGATGGACTTTTGGGGTGTTTCTTGATAAAGGGGGTATGTCATGTAGTGGGGATCACTAGCTAGTTAGTTGAATAATTGAACCTTCATCATATCTAATGGCTGTTTGGTAAACTTTGATGCTTAAACTTAGGTGGATAAACAATATCCTTGATCGTCTTAGCTATTCATGAAAAATGTGCAACAATGTTTTAATCTGCTATTTATGAGGTTTAAGTCAAGTTGGGGCGGTTTCATCCGGTAAAATCTAAAATAAAACGGGTCTTGACTGTGGATTCCACTAGATTATATACAAAACAATAATAATAATAATAATAATAATAATAATAATAATAATAGTTGGATCTTACTTGTCTTGGTAAAGACAAAGGCATGGGTTTAAGTGGACAACAATATCGGTGATCGCAGTTTTTGCGTTGTTCTAAAATTTTAAGATAACCTATATGTTTTTAAGACAGTGTTTCTCCGATTATGATCCCATTGCAATGAGACTTTTTCAGGGACGAAAAAAAAATAAGTGTGGGGATATTTGATATAACGTTTAATATACATTAATCCCGTGTACATTTTATTTATTATTTTTTTAAGTTTTGTTTGGTTTCTTGCAAGATTTGTATACTAATAACATCTTTTTATATTTTAGGTTCCGGGTTTAAATTTTGGTGAAAAGAGGGCGAAAAATGAGCGAAAAAGAACTGAACCGGAGAACCAGACCAACAGGAAATGAACCGGACCAGAATCAAACCGGACCGGTTTTGGCCCCCCATCTCATCCAGAGTGCTGTGCGGTGGGGAGGCCAAAGCCACCACGCGGGGTTATGGGGTCAATTGCAGAATATTCCATCCGTTTTTAGGGAATTTTCCTATATAAAACCCCCTAAACTCAACCTTAAAGATATCCTGAAAGCCACATCCGATTTTTGGAAGTTTCAAGGCCTAGGAGTGCATATTTTGGCGACTTTGGAGTGGAAGAATCATCCGGTGGTGCGCGTATTAGTTAAAGACGAAGAACACGGGTTTTATCTTTTGTTTCTTTCGTTTTCGTTTATCTACCACCATGAATTATTATTTGCTTGTTTCGTTTAAACTTAAGATGTTAGGCTAAATTGCATGAACTACTTAGGCTTATAATGAACCTACTTTAATGTTTTGATTTGACTTGGGATTATTTATCGCTATGGTTATTATGGTTTAGTAAAAGGTTTAATTATATTAAATTGATGCATATGGATATTTAGGATTGTTTGATTAATTGTTATTATTCCATAGTTGCCTTGATTATTGTTTGTCATTATGATAGGTTACTATTAGGTCAATTACTTTGTGCTCTTGCTTATTTTATGATTGATTTCGAATAAGATCATAGGAATAATAATTATTAATTAAATAAACTTAAGTGTGCTGCTAACCTAAAATCTGTAAAGTGCTAGGTTATTGATAGATCTTTATTATTTAACTAGTTTAAGACCCGTGTGTTACACGGGTTATTAATAAAAATTATAATATTTAAACATTAAGCAAAATACAATCAATAACACATAACACAATTTTCATATATTATTAATACAATTACAACTTACATTAAATTACATGAATTACAAAACAAACATTACGCAACTATTTTACAAATAAGAAAAAAATTCCTTGTACACTACATTTGTGGTTGTATTGGTCAGATTACCTTATTTATCAAGAATCAGAATCTTTAGCCCGCACATGCTTGTAACTCTTGACAAGGCGACATATAGCTGTCCATGTGAGAACACGGTTCTTTCAAGTACAAACCAACCCTAGATAATGATTGACCTTGGCTTTTGTTTATGGTCATCGCAAAACATACTGCAAGGGGAAATTGTCGTTTTTGAAACTTATATGCTATTTTGTTGTCTGTTGGAGTTAGTGGTGATCTATGGATCAAAACTCTATGTCCAATGTTAGTTCCAGAAATAATTTTTGCTTCAACTATATGAGTACCTAAAGATATAATTTGTAGTCGAGTAACGTTACATAAGCCTTCTTTCTGGTTAAGATTTCTAAGGAGCATAACAGGAACACCGGTTTGAACCCGATATTACAAAAACCGGTTTGTAGTTATAAACCACCGGGTTAGTACCGGTTTGGAGTTTTTTTTAGCTAAAACCGGTTTGAACCCGATATTTTGGAACCGGTTAGACAAAAGCAGGTTTCATCCGGTTTAAAACCCGTTTGTAGCTCAAAACTAATTTATAGCTCACATATCATATCCATTTATAGCTCATTGACCATTCCATGTAATGCCCCATTGAAAATTCAATTTATTGTAAAGGAAAATATGATTGTAATTATAATAATGATATTAACAATTGCTTATGTTACTATAAGAAAGATATTTTGGAACCGGTTAGTCAAAAACAGGTTTAACCCAGTTTAAACCCGTATGTCTCTATACGTCAGCTTCAAAACTAATTTATAGCTCGCATATCATATTCATTTATAGCTCATTAACCATTCCATGTAATGCCTGGTTGAAATTTGGCAATCAATTTATAGTAAAGGAAAATAGGAAATAACAATTGGAAATCAATATATGGTAATTAGTTCCAGTTGTAATGGCAGTATCGATACATAGGTACCAACACTGATCGGATAATATCAATTGACGTAAGTGTTGGTTGACGTACGTGAAGACCCAAATCTATTGGTAGCATATGGTAAGTAAAAGATTCTTAATAATGCTTTGGTTCACAGTTTCTCAAGGTTATAAAAAAAGACGATGATATATAAAATCTGTCAAAACTTCTTTATAAAATATAGGCTTTTAAAGTGAAAGGAACCGGACGTTCAATGAACTGCTTGGGTTTAAACCGAAAACTGGTTTGTGCACCTCTAGTAAAAAATGTGTCAACTACTATTTTAAAAATAAAGCGGTAAATAGCAAATGTTGTTTAATAATTTATTGTTGTTGTATAATAAAGGAAAATAACTTAAAATGAAAAGTGGCATACCTTTACACTAAATGTGTCAACGGACGCACTAACAGTAACGGAGTCGGATTCTTGATGATATTGAATGAATTAAACAAACAAATTTATGTAAGACTAAACAAATCAAAATATCAATTGATTTGAAATTGGAAATAATTTTTCATTAAAAAAATGTTGATTGGCCATTGAAAGATTAAAATATCAATTGAAAAAGTGTTGGTTCACCATTCTTTTAGGAAATTAGCAAACCAAGGATGGGATAATAATAAGTTATTGACGAAAATTAAAGATCATTCCTTTTGAAAATTGAAGTTGAAATCCAAGCATTAGTGAAAAATAATTGAATAGAAAAAATTTCAAAAAGTTAAATCCCCATAGAAAATATTCCAAGCAAACAAATCTAGATTTTAATTAAAACAGATAAACCTTATACTTTTGAACAGTTATTAAGTCAAATTCGATACTGACAAGTTACAATCTTAAAAGTTAATACAATATAATTGCTAATATATTAAATGCATAATTAAATTAAATTGATTTATCTAGTGGATATGAGTTAGAAAAAAGGGGAGTCATGAGAGCATGACAAGTGGCAAAATATGATACTCTTTTATTAGAGTAGTAAGATATTGCTAGATTTAGTTCTTCGTAAGGAGTCCGTCTAGGTTCGATTATTTATTATTGTCTATTGAATAAATTAAATATAGTAAATTAACTTTGATTTCCGCGCTGTAAGGTAGGATTTCGTATAAAGGAACTAAGTCATAAACAATTAGGTGACCATAAGGAAACTTGATTTGTTAATACTGGTGTGCGCTAAAACTTATTAGAAACCCATAGGTGTCTCTTGAAAAGGGTCCGAGGTCTTGTTCGGGTTTTCTCTTAAGTGTCTATTTTACGATCCTAATCCATAACTAAATATTTTCCCGGGTTAAGTCATAACTGAAATTTAGGGGATTCTAGCCTAGGTAGTTATCTCATCATCATCTTATTTACTCAAACTTGTGTTTTCGTTTATTTTACTTATTTTCCTTAATTAGTTTTAATTTAGTATTTTAAATAAACCCCCCCTTTTAACAAATATAAATAAATAGTCGTGTCTGTAGTTGAGTCTAATTAACTAGTTAACGTAGTTTAAAGAGTCTCGTGGGTTTGATATCCGGACTTACTTAGCTTTACTAAAGTCGATTGGTTCACTTGCCGGTTAGTAGTTTAGTCGAGTTTTAGAGAGTCTAGAGTATTACTTAGTGTCTATATTAGCGTAATTTAGTTAATAATTATTGGACTACTTTTAGCACATCAATCATACTGACATGCTAGACTTCTGATGGACCTCTCCGAATCATGATAGAATATAAACACTTAAACAAATAGCAATTAACATTTAATTGAAATGCACACAATAATTATGTTTGCAATATATATATATATATATATATATATTGCAAACATAATTATTACAAACATATATATATATATAGGGGAGGGTTAACGTATAAATGAAATTAACGTGCTAAACATGAGAATCAAGTAGAGTAATTATGTAATTACACTATAGAGTAATTACATAATTACCCTATAGTGTAATTACATAATTACTCTACTTGTATATATAATTACTCTACTTGATTCTCATGTTTATCACGTTAATTTCATTTGTATTTGATCCAAACCCTATATTTATATATATATATATATTTGTGTGTGTATGTGTGTGTGTGATATAAAATATGAATAGATATGCAAATGTCCCCAAAATGTTTAAAAACAGTAAAAATAAAGGGGAATGATCAAATCACCTTAATTCGTAGGCAAGCGAATAATAATAATAATAATAATAATAATAATAATAATAATAATAATAATAATAATAATAATAAATAATGATTAGGAATTAAACGGATCATCCTCTAACGCGTCGAACGAAATAAACCAAATGAACCTGAAACTTTGAGATAAGTAAATATGAGTAAAACCGAACTCGTTGTCGCTGTAATCGTTCCAAGCGGATGTCTAGAACTCCGGTTATGATAGATTAAACGTTTAAGCGAGTCGATACTGACCAGAATCCGAACAGCGAGTCGGAAGTCGCGTTTTGGTCAATAACCTTAAAATCTAGTTACGAAAATAAAAGTCTTTTGGACCGAACATCGGTTCCGACCAGAAGCATGAGAAACTGAGTAGTCAAACTTGTTGACTATTGTGCCCTTGAACGAGTTTTAATCGATTTGACCAGTCAACTCCCTTCAATCTCAGAAATTGATTGAAGTTTATTGACTAGGGAATATATGAATGATTTACAACTCACAACTTACCCGGAAAGTATATGAATCAACCGAAAGTGAAGTCAAAGGTCGTTGTAATGATAAAGTCAAACACCGAAGCTTGTATCTTCAAGTAATATAGCCAAAACGAAGAAGATTATGAAGGGAAGAGGTAGGTTATGGCTGGGAATGATATAGTTAGGGTTTAGGGAAATTGTGGCAGGTATAATATGTCTTGTTTATATAGAATACAAAAAAATAGCTGGTTTACCCGTTTAAGAAACCGAATAAGGTTTTAATTTATATGAATCCAAATTCGTTCTTGAGGAAGGGGTAATGAATATGGACATGTACTTAGTCTATATTAATTTTCTTGGGGCTTAATTCACGTGATATGGTCCAAAAATAAACGATTTTGTGCCAAAAACGAACTAGGAAAGCATATAAACTGTGAAGGTGTCCCACGGCGGCGCGCGGTGGCTAGGGCCACTTGTGGTCGCGCGGCACCCTGGCACCAAGGGGGATAAGTTGGTTGTTTGGCAATATAGGTCCTTGTACTTTCAAAAATGATTAATTCTTGATTATTTTAAAGTTAAATCAAATAATGAACAACTTTGAGAACATAAAGGGTACCAAATTAAAATACAAATCTTAAATACTTATAATTACATGATTTTATTAATAATAAGTATCCGAGTAATGTTCCAGAATTGGGTTATATGTAAACGAATACGAGTACGAAAAATCTGAGATGTTACAAAAGGCATGGTAGGACTTGCTTCTCGTCACACCCCGCCAAGGCGGAAGCGCGGGCGCGTGACGTCATGTATACCGTAAGCATATGATTATCGCAAACATAGTAGCATTAGGATACCATAAGTTCAAATAAAGGGTTTACAAACCACAATTTGTCTTTAAACGAAATAGTTTAAGGAAATTTCTCGTATATGACCCAAGTATCATTCGGTTTATATAAGAGAAATCCCTCCAAAAATCGGTATCCTAATTATGTATTGAGGTCTTAACTCCATGTATTGGAATATTGGTTTTAAATAATCCCAACTATGGCCTATTGGTAAATATCAGTCCCAACTTTACACTTGCCAGCTGACCGTCCCAACTATTGATGTATTTGTTTTTAACGGGCCGCGACTAACGGATGTTAACTCCGTTAGTGATATGCTGACGTGGACCTTCTTCTCCGGCCGGAAACTTGCCGGAAACCTGCAACCCGCCTCCATCTCCCTAATAATCGTTACACCATTTCTCTCTATCTTTCCCCTCATTCGAAACCTAACCGGCGTGCCGCCGTTGTTGTCTCCGACAAAGTCCACCCTCGTTAATCGTGCACCATTCGAGGTAATTGACACATTATTCGACTCATTTTTATCCTCTTAACAAAAGCTCTATGCTTATTTTGTAAATCGTGTAACATTGATTTCAAAATTTTGAAAATAAAATCGGGTTTGATATATAGGGATTGGCCATGAAAGAAGATGAAATCTACTTTATTTTCTAATTTCCGATATCTTTTGAAGAGGGAGGGAGACGGTGTGATGATATTAGGGAGAATAGAGGCAAGTTGTAGGTTTCCGGCAAGTTTCCGGCCGGAGAAGATGGTCCACGTCAGCAAATCACTAACGGAGTTAACATCCGTTAGTCGCGACCCGTTAAAAACAAATACATCAATAGTTGGGACGGTTAGCAAGCAAGTGTAAAGTTGAGACTGATATTTACCAATAGGCCATAGTTGGGATTATTTAAAACCAATATTCCTTTATTATTAAATAATATTCCTCCAAGTTAAGATTAATGTTTTTAGCAAAACATGATATATTTACATTCTCGTTCGAAATCTCACAACCGACTTTATATATATACCGTTTCGGTCATTTAACTAGCTTATAAAAATTATTATTTTTTATGTTTAATATATGTGTACCTTCAAAATATACATTTTTATGTAAAGATCATTTTGAATACTAAAATGTTATATGTTTCTATCCAAAATCATAATCCAATGCTTGTTTACTCGATAAATATATACTCTTTATCATTTGTCATTTAAATATACAACTTATATAGTTTTATATAAAAACTGAATGTAAGCCTTAAAATATGTAAATATGTGTCTTATATAATAACGAATAAAAATCCATTTTTTTTATTATGAAGTACGTCATACTTTAAAATATGTTTATCTTTGTGTTTAGAATTCATGTATATTCTTTTAATCATATTTACTCAAAAATGCATCTTTCAAAATTACATTCTTGTATCGTATACATATAATTTACCCGCATGTTCATTATGACTATAAAATAATCAACTACGTAGTTTTTCAAATCACCAAGATTAAAATGTCACGGTTTACTCGTTTATATCCATATACTTATTTAAAAGTTATTTTTCATCATCTTTTTCCCACTATATTAGTACTCTAGCCATATTATATTTCTTTACTACTTTGAGACCCGTGTATTACACAGATAATTAATGAAAATTATAATAAAACCATAAGTCATAAGAACTAGAACATGCAATTATTAAAACATAAACCATAAGAATTGTAAATTTCAAATAGTGCGTGCATAAACAAAAAAAACCCAAGCGTAGATAAGTACTCAAAATTCAAAGCAGACAGTACGAAGAAATTAAAAATGTTTTTAAAAAGTGTTTAAATGAGAAAGTTTTTTTTTTTATTTTTCCATTTTGTGAATCAAGAGCTTGGACATGCCATTTTCTTCATCAACAATTGTCACCGAGTGAGATTCGGTTATAGACTGAGTCGGGGGATGATCCAAATTATACACATCAATTAGATTCCTTTTTAAAGTGGGAGTTGAACAGGTAGGGGAAGTCTTCTCATTGTTATATGCGATGCTCTTTCCTGTGCTTTTTCCATTGCTTTGAGATTGTCATCAGTCACCGAGATAACATCCTATTAAAACAAATACAAAAAAGATGTAGTAACAAATGTGTCCACCCCTATTTTAAAAAGGAAGCGATAAATAACAAATATTGTATATTAATTAATTTATTGTTGTTGTTGTATAATAAAGGAAATTAACTTAAAATGAAAAGTGACATACCTTTATACCAAATGTGTCAGATAAATAAACAACAAATAAATATTATATAAATGTGATTTATATCATAATATTTTATTAACTGTCTAGGGTTGAGTTAATCTACAAAGTCCAACAAAAATGAAAAGTGTAAGAAGCCATAATTAATTGAGATGTGTCAAGTGGGGACCATGTAACATCTCGGATTTTTCGATCTCGTATTCATTTATATAAAACTGATTTGGGAACTTATTCGAATCCTTATTAGTAAATAATATCAAGCAATTATACGTATTTAAGAATTTCATTTTCATTTTATACCCCTTACACTTTCCATGATGTTCATTTATTGTTTTAACCATAAAATATTCAATATTTAGCCTTTTTATGAAGTACAAGGACCATTATTGAAAAAATTTAAAACTCTTCCCCCTTGAACTCGGGGCGGTGCGCGACCACAAGAGTGGGTGGCTGCGTCGCTACCACATAGTTGCACAGATCGTTTTGTTATTTATGTTTCTTGGATCGTTTTTAGCATTTAAATCGCTTAATTTTGGACTAAATCAAGTGTTTTAAGCCCTAAGAAAAGTAATATAGACTAGATACATGTCCATGTTCATTACTCCTTGCCCAAGAACGAATTTTACTGCTTGTAATATTGATTTGATCATTAAAACTCGATTTGGTTTCTTAATCGAGTAAATTAACTAAATATAGTTCGTTTTTGTGTATTCTATATAAACAAAGCTTAAATCTACCGCCACAAACTTCCCTAAACCCTAATATATCATTCCCAGCCATCACATGCTTCTGTTCTTCATCATCTTCTTCGGTTTTGTCATAATATTCGAATAAACAAGCTTTGGAGGTTGACTTTGTTATTGTATTGACCTTTGACTTCCGTTTCTCATCGATTCAAGCATCATCCGGGTAAGTTGTCTTCTGTGAAATCGTTCATAAATATTCCCTAGTCAATAACCTTCAATCAATTTCGGTAGTGTGTTGACTGGTCAATTTGCTTAAAACCCGTTAAAGGGCAAAACAGTCAACAAGTTTGATAATTAGCTTTCTCATGCTTCTGGTCAGAAATTCGGTCCAGAAGACTTTTATTCTCGTAACGAAATTTGAATGACTGACCAAAACCCGACTTCCGACTCGCTGTTCAGATTCTGGTTAGTACCAACTCGCTTAAATCATTAATTTAACATAACCGGAGTTCTAAAACATCCGTTTAAAGAGATTTCAGCGGCATTGAGTTTGTTTTTACTGATATTTTATTAACTGTCTAATTTATATGAAATTAATATACACATTATATAGAATTATATATAAATTATATATAAGCATAACTATGTTCAATAGTAACTTTATATAGAAGTAAAAAACATAACTTCGTAAAGCGATATAAACATAACTTCGTAAAGCGATATTTTAGTATTTAAATCCTAAGACTTGTTGAAAAATATAAAAATGTAAAAATATTTGAAATTTTTGTTACTATATGATCTGAATTATAGTTTTATTACAATAAAAATATGTGATATTATTGACACGGCATATAACATCACACATCCAGACTCTGTCAAAGAATTCATTAAAAACATAAAACTTTAGACCACAAAAAGTCAAGGGGTGCATGTTTTTACTTAAGAATAAGGTTAAAAAAACAAAACTTTTGCATTGAAACACAATCCAACTACTGGTCAATCAGATAAGAAAAATAAAGGCTGACCAATGACCTTAGTGTGAAACATAAAATTCACTATGAACACTTTTAACCTTCGAGATCAAATAAGACATGCTTCCTATTCCAAAACGATGAGTTTCAGATAAACTTAAGAATTAAAAATATGCAACTCATAAAACCTTTACAAATGATGAGAAACAAATTGCAGATTGTTCTAGATAATAGTTTAATATATATTGATTTTTACCATAAAAAACACTTGGTTGACCAAATAGTCAAAGGGTATGATAAAGATAGCACAAAACATATAACTGACAAACTTGCATCAAATTATAATTGCATCAAATTATAAAAAGCAATAACCCCAACACTCATTTTAATTTTCCCATCTTCTTTCACTATTTGAATTCTCCTTTGTGAAACACCAATGAACATTCTCAGCCCTCCAACCAATATGAAATAAAAAATAATACCAAGTAACATAACCAACAAAACCAAGTCTGAAAAAAAGTAAAAATACCAAATAAAAAGTCAAAATTTAATCTTTGATCACCTTACAATTTAGGCTCTTAAACATGCGACATATAACAATAGTAAACAAAATGAGATGCATCACACCGTATTAAAATCAAATTACAATATGAACCGGAAAAACACCGACAAGCGAGAATACTTTCCACTATAATTCAATCCCAAAGAATTCCACTGTATTTTGATCCACTTACTCAAATAAAATTTTATGATGACCCCAACACCTACAAAACCACATAATCAAAAGTCAAACTTGTCAAACCATAAACATAAAAATATAAAATCTAAGTTAAATATACAAATAACATATCAAGAATATAAATACGAAATTAAAAACCAATAGTAAATGTTTCAAACACATTTGTGATTAAAGTTGTTAATAAATTTGACCCTAATTAATCACAAAACCATTAATTTGACATTTTTTTTAATATTGGATTTCTTTATTTCCTACTAATATTGTTATTTTGACCCTAATAAAACATGCAAATTTATGGATCTAAAGCAGGGAATTGTAAAGTTACCCAATAAGAAAAAAACAATGGAAAACAGGAGAGGATTTGAATTTGTGTTGGTAACAAAAAGATTGACCATAATAAATAATCATGATGAACGGTCTGAATCGATAGAAGCGGTGGAGATGAACGATAACAACAGTGGGGATGAACGGTCTAGCAGATTTAATAGGTGGGTTATTACCTTCATTTCATTCTCATCAATTTCTATTTTTAAATTAATCTCCACCATCCATATAAGATTAATGAATTATATTTCTTCTTACCATTCTCATTTTTGTTTTACTTTGTATTTTAACCTTATCCTCTATATATATATAATATAATTACACTAAAAATCATTACAACCTCTCTCATTTTTAATTAAATAATACACTTTTATACTTCTATCATTATCATTTCTCTCCTTCACTCACAACCACTTTAAGAAAATATTAAAATATTATAGATGTGAAAAGTAAAACCCTAAATTTAACTTTTTCGTATAACATTTTCTTTCTTCTCTACTAACCATACCATATAATTTACAAATTTCTCTTGCATTTTTTTTAAGAAATAGCTTAAGAATGCTCTAATACAATTTAGTTTTGACTTTTTATTGTATCTTCTAATTATGTTTACCGATTGTGTTAGTTAGTAATCGATACTACGCCTCATGTAGTATGTTCATCATTCCAATCAAATTTTAAAAACTCAAAATTCCAATTGAAAATCACAAATTCGAAATTATGTTGGATTCTAATATCGAATTTTGAATTTGTATTAAAACGAGCGGAGATCTCGGCACAAAAAGGAGGTTGCTGTGAATTTCGGGTCTACGTGAAGGGAGGCCAACTCTCCGGCATGCGGGCGTTCTTGTGTTTGGATGAGCGAGGGGAAGCATACTTGTGTGGACTTTACTAGAGGACACTGATTTTGTTGTTAGGCAAACTGCATTAAAGGCAAAATCCGAAAAAAATGCTAAGCACGAGAAGGTTTGCGTCGAGAATCAACATGCCTTCGTTCCTTTTGATTTTGATGCATTTGGGTCCCTTGCTCCTGATGTTGTTACGTTTATGAAAAGAGTTTAGCGAGAGTCGTGCACAATAACATATCGACGCCGAACAACTGTAACTTTATTTCAGTAGGATTGGATTTGCCATTCATCAAAAAAGGGTTGCGGCGTAGCTTGTCTGATTACCTGATTCTCTATTGTAATTGGATCATTTTGTGAAAGTATATTTCTTAACCTTCAAGAGTTAAATAATAATAATAAATAAATAAATTCAATGTTCGATTTTTGTAGGTTTAGGGCTATGCAACGGTTCGGAACTGCAAGAACCGAACCGAAACCGGAACCATTAAGTGCTAAATTTAAGAACCGGAACTGAACCATATTTTAATGGATCTGGTTCGGTTCGGAATCGAGTTAAATGGTTCTTGTGTACATGGTTCTTGCCAGAACCGGTTTTCAATTAAAATTCTAAATATGAAATATTAGAAAGTGCTAGAAACAATCGACAACCCATAAAATAAAACATTATCATATTTTAATGAAAAGGATTGAGGAAGATTAGAATAGCTCAAAATATTTCAGAAAATAATTATCTTTTAAAACAGATTTAGGACCGTGAAAGATGATTATCATTTATGATATTGTAAGCGATTAAATGTAACCGGGAAAATGAGAATGTGGATGGTCGTTGGTACTGGGAAGTATAAAAGCCTACTAAATAAATAGGATTTTAAATATAATATTCAAAGTTTAAACCTAACCCGGTGCTAGCAGTTTTATAACCGGAACCGAATAAGGAACCGTTTTCACCCATATTTAAGAACCGGAATCGAAACCGAACCCGAAATATAATAATACGGTACAGTTCCGGTTCTTCAGTTCCCACGGTTTGGAACCGCGAATTGCTCACCCCAGGGCCGGCCCTTGGGGGTGGCAGGGTGGTCGACGGCCACAGGCCGACACCTCGCTAGGCCCGAATTTTTTTTTTTTTTTGAAAAAAAATTATATGTATTTTTATTAAAAACAATATGTATATTTAATGTTTAAACACAATAACATAACCACTAGCTTGGTTCAGTGGCAAATAGGTAATACTCACAATCAAGAGGTTGTGTATTCTAGACTTACTTGAGGCAGGTTTAATTTTTTTTTCCTATACAAAATTTTTTTACACAACTCAAATTATAACCAAATAAGCCTATATAAAAATTAAACTGTTTAAACTCAACAAAATGTTCCTTTTATTTAAGGCCTAAAAAAATTTTCACCTTCGGCCCAAAAGTTTTTTTGCTTTCTCGGAGCCGGCCCCGACTCACCCCTATTTAGGTTACTACTGACAATTTCAATCCTTCGACTTTTCTAACACCAAACGCTTTATTCCTATACATAGAATACGCCATGAATAGTTGTACGTATACTCATTTTACACAGGGTGTTACACTAAACACCACTTGCATGTTTGACCTTGTAAACCCACCAAAAACAACGATTGATCTTTTGATTAATTCTGATATGTTTGCATCACTGTCATTGGTAACATGCCACCTGTTAATAACTCAATATTGATATATCTATTTGTATGTGTTCATATGAACCATTAAATTGGTTTGTAGATGTGTATTAATTTATTGAAATGAATTAATGTGAAATTTTAAGTATATTAGAAGATCATATTTTCAATAAAAAAAAGGAAGGTCTTGTAGTCTCATATGTAACAAAAAATAAAGAGTTTTAGGTTGAGCTATTGAATTTTTTCATTTATTGTGAATTTCATTCTGAGAGGGTAATGGAAATGATCGGGTAGATCAACGGTCTATCGGTGAAAAAAAAAATATTCAAAACCAAATATGAATTAAACAATTTTTTTTTATATAAAAACACACCTAGTTATTGAAAACATAAATAGTACATTTGCAGTAACTACAACTAATTAGAGCATTCTATTCAATTCTTCATCTTCATCTTTATAATTACACTAAAAACAATATCTTTTCTCTCTTATTTCTAATTAAATAATCCTTTTTTATACTTTTATCATTACATTTTCTCTCTCATTCACGCACAACCACTTTCAAAAACATTAAAAACTTATAGAGATGAACAATACGCTTATCCAAATTTAATCATGAACAGTAACATTTTCTTTCTCATTATCTCATAACCATCTCTAAAAAATAGGGAACCTCCTAATTTAGGGAATCCGTTAAGAATGCTCTAATAAATATGAAATGTGACTATTTATAAACGCACAAGACGTTTTTTAAAAAGTAACCAATACATCTCAAGAGGTGACTTATTTAAAACGACGACTATTGAACACTTCAAATTTGGATAGCCTTGCCCCAGCTAACAAATATTCAAACAATAAAACGTACAAAACTAGAGAAACCTCATATTTGGAAAGCTTATCTTCGAGGAGCAACAATGGCCGCCCTGAGAATCCAAATTCATCACACAGCCCACAAAAACATAAAAACATACAATCCCTTCTTCATCTCTTGCTCAATTCAGCAGCCCACTCAAAACAACATTAAGGTAATGATATAAACATTTAGCCTTGTTGCTTGGGGTAGTTAAAAAGAATGAATGAATGGCAGGTGGTGATCAATGGAGCCGCCAAGGAGATTGGAATGGCGGCGGTGGTAGCAGTCACCAAGTCCAGAGGTATGGAAGTTGCCGGAGCCGTTGATTCACATCTTGTTGGACAAGATATTGGAAAGGTCACTCTGCGTTTATGTTTCTGTTACATTAATTAATTAATTAAATGCATAATAATAATAATAATAATTTGATGGTGTTTAAGGTTTGTGGCATGGAAGAAGCTCTTGAGATACCCATAATCAATGATCTGACCATGCTACTAGGCTCCATATCTCAGGTCAATCTTCCTATTTACATGATTCTCATCTCAACCAACTTAATTACTAACTGCTTCTTTCTACCAACCAGACTAATTCTTTATTATTTCAAATTTACATAATTACTCAGTTGACTTTCAAAGCAAGTCAAACTTTGCTTTAAACATCACAAATACTGACATGGCTTCGTTTTGGGCTCAAACCCAACCAAAAACTGTAATTTTTTTTTTGGTTTTGAAAACTGTTTGTTTCAGTTTTTCGGTTCGGTTTCGGTTTTAACATTTGGGCTTGAAATTTTTGCGCCAGAATTTTTTAACTGAAATAATTAATTTGGGCACAAATCTTTTAAGGATGTTTTTGCTAAAATATATGGGCTACACTATTTATTAAATTCTTGTAAATTACTTAACATTCAAAAACTAAAAACGAAAATCCATACATTTGGTTTGGCTTTTCAGTTTAGTTTACATGCAAAACTGAAACAAATTGGTTTTAACGAAAATATAAAACCAGCCTTAGATTTTTGTTTTAGGTTTCATGCACACTGGTACTGATAGACGAATTTGTAACTCTTTGACAGTCAAAAGCAACATCAGTTGTAGTCGATTTCACTGACCCGTCTACGGTTTATGACAATGTCAAACAGGTTTGTG
Organism: Bidens hawaiensis; assembly: GCF_021521415.1. NCBI lineage: Eukaryota > Viridiplantae > Streptophyta > Magnoliopsida > Asterales > Asteraceae > Bidens > Bidens hawaiensis. Next base: position 386,011 of record NW_027491990.1, on the reverse strand, counting down.
GACTTGTTCTATCCCCGAATGATTTTATACAAACTGTCATTTGTTGTGATGTTTTATTGCTGTTTTGAGGTTAACAGGCAACCGCATTTGGTATGAATAGTGTGGTTTATGTCCCACGAATTAAGCCCGAAACCATTGCAGCATTATCCGGCTTCTGTGAAAAAGCAACCATGGTGAGCACAGGGTGAGAGGTTGCGTTTCAACCTTAAAATTGTCAATAAAAATAAATTTAACTTTTAAGTGGAAATAAATGTGGCAATTGCGTTTCAGGGTTGTTTGGTTGCACCGACTTTGTCAATAGGGTCGATACTGCTCCAGCAAGCTGCAATTTCGGCTTCTTTTCACTATAATAATGTCGAGATAGTTGAATCTAAAGCTAACACAGGGGTAAGTTGATAATATAATTAACAGGTCAAACAGTCAAGTTTTATATATGTCAAGACGGGTTGGTTGACCTGAAATATATTATTCAAACATAAAATGGGTTGGGGTTTTTGTGCGTTAGAATGATGAATATTGCCTATCGACCAGTTTGACCGGTTTATCTTTAATGTAAGGTTTCATTATAATGTATTTGACCCGCTAAAAATAAAGACATAACCCCAAACTGTTTGATCTGTTAAAGTAAAGACATAGCCCAAACTATTTTACTCGTTAAAGTAAAGACATAGCCCAAACTGTTTGATCCATTAAAGTGAAGACATAGCCCAAACTGTTTGATCCGTTAAAGTAAAGACATAGCCCAAACTGTTTGACTTTCTTTAAAGTAAAGACATAGCCCAAACTGTTTGACCCGTTAAAATAAAGACATAACCACAAAATGTTTGACCCGCTAAAATAAAAGCATAACCCCAAACTGCTTGACTAAAGGCATGATCGCAGATTTTTTGACCAGTTAAAAATAAAGACATAACCCTGACCGGTGTGACTTGTTTTCTTTAATGTAAATTCTGCTATATCTGTTTAACATTAAAAATAAAGAGAACCCCAAATTGTATGACCCGTTTTCTTTAATGTAAAGGACTATTATATCTTTTAACCCGCTAAAAAAAAGACATAACCCGAATGTATGACCTGTTTTGTTTATTGTAATTTTTATTAAATGTGTTTGACCCATCAAAAATAAAGACATAACCCTGTACTGTTTGACCTGTTTTCTTTAATGTAAAATTTTATAATGTGTTTGACCTGTTAGAAATAAAGGCATAACCGAACTGTTTTACCGGTTTTCTTTAATGTAAATGTCTTTATTCACGTTTGACCCGTTAAAAATAAAGACATAACCCAAAGGCGCAAACTATTTGATCCATTTTCTGCAATGTAGATTTTTATATTAGGGGTGCTTGACCAGTTAAAAATAGCTGCATAAGCCCCAACCTGTTTGACCCTTTTTCTTTATTGTAAATTTTTATTACATGTGTTTGACCAGTTTATAAGTGAATTATAAAAGTACCAACTCTAATCAAGCTGTTTAAAACTGACACAACTGACAATAAACAGGCATTCCCGTCACAAGATTCTGTGCAAATCGCCAACAATCTCTCTAACCTCGGGCAGCTTTACAACAGAGACGATCTTGAAACAAATGTTCCAGTAAAGTTCAGTTTGAGCAATCAGTTACATGTTGAATGCTAAACATTTAAAAATTAAGTAACGTATCAAATTTTGCCATTTTGGTATCAGGCGAGAGGGCAACGACTAGGAGAAGACGGGATTCGTGTGCATAGTTTAGTTCTTCCCGGGCTTGTGTCTAGTACATCGGTCCATTTTTCGGGACCAGGCGAGGTATGTTTCTTTAATGCATGTGCTTTTCTCAGAGACCACAAGATATGTGGGTTGGATAATGGGTAAATTTAATATCAAAATAAGCCGGGCCCGTTGGTTTAACATTTTCCTAACATTCGCATATAAGTTACATTTTTAGTCTATAACAGTTTAGTTATTCAGCGTCGTCAATTATAAGGTTGTATGCATTAAAAATATATTTTAAGCGACCTTTAGTCTTATTTTAAACTTTTTTGTCTTACCTGTTCGACTCGATAGAGATAGAAGAAAATGTTGAAACTGACACTAACACTACACGTTTGGTTTATTATATATAATTCTTATACATGTTTAACTCGTTAGAGATAAAGAGAAGGTTGAAAGTGATCCTGACACTGACACATTTACTTTTTCTAGAAATATAACGCATACGTTTGTTGATTATAATAGGTGTATTCTATCAAACATGATATCACGAATGTTGAGTGTCTCATGCCTGGACTTATTCTAGCGATCAGAAAAGTTGTACGTCTAAAGGTACTTTTAAGAATAAGAGAAATATATAACCTTCAACTTTCAAAGTTTAATTTTATTACAAATGTTTTCTTTTTCACATTGGTTTTGTTATCCTGCAGAATCTCGTTTACGGGTTAGAGAAGTTCTTGTAGTAAAGTTTTCTCATTGCGTCGAAGATGATAGCGATCTATTTCACCTCTGGATTACCGGATAAGTTTAAATGATTTGAGAGTTCTTTTTACCTAAATTGACAATACGATCTATATATGTAATCCTTCACACAATTTAACCAACATGAAACTAGGGATGCTAAACCATTCTTGTTCATGGGCTGGATGGTTGAACTGACACGTGCTTGAACAAAACACGCGTATACGTGAGTTGACAAGTACACGATCCTTTTAACCGAAAAGTGATGATTATTTTGAATATTTATACTTATAAATTTACAACCAAAATGACAAATGTAAATATAACTCGATTTCTTTTAACTTTTAAATTTAAGTACAGTTATTATGGGAATATAAATTTTGACATAAATATATTTTTCTATAAGGTTGTAAGATTAAATATGTTAACAGGGTCAACTTGTTTGGTAAGTGTAGTCATGGGTTCAACCTGAAATTAACTGGAACTCAGTAAGACTAACTCAGCCTCATGAATTGCATGTGACGGTACATGAAACTCGTTACTAGCGAAAAAGGATCTAACATAAATTTTTTTTTAAAACTAATCTTTAAATCAATGGAATTGGTGTGTTCCGGGCTCATATGACCTTACACAATTAATCCTTTAATTAGCATGTGCTGAGCTCGAGTTCGCACTCGGGTTGTTAACGAGTTTTCAAGCTTGAGATCAATTGTTAAGTACTATTGATTTCATTTGTATACCAATAACTATTTTCTTTGTATAATATTAAATATTTTTAATACATTTTAATTATATATGTAATACTATTTAGTTATTTTATATACAATATAAATTTGTTCTATGAATATATATTTATTATATGTGATAAGTGTTATAATATTTGTACAAATAATAGGCTTGCTTTGACTTGCTACTTTAGTTAAGTTCTGTATGTGAACCTCGCGTTTGAGCTCACTTCTTAAATTTTATAGGCTCGTTTGATCAAATTGATCTCAAATAGTTTATGGGTGTACTAATATGTTTACATGCTGTCTAAATAAGATAAAAGAAAAGGTAATAGCATTGGTGGTAGCAATAATACAATGATAATATAACCTGCAAATATAGCCCGTCTATAATCACGGACGTATAAGATCTTTTGTTATTGGGTTACCATGGGTAGCGAGTCGTACTTTATTATTTGGTTCTTATAAAGAAATTAAAAGACAATGATAATAACAGTAATAATACAGATACTAATAGTTAATTGCAATAAATAATAATAATAATAATAATAATAATAATAATAAAACTAACAGAACAAGTAAAATTGATAACAAGCTGTATTCTAAATACCATGTGCTGTAGATCGTTCAATATCCTTCTTTAAAGCAGTCTATATGTTAAACATATAATAAAAAAATTGTTATATTTTAAATCACACGAAATCCACATGTTTTCATCGTATAAGTATACATCAAAATGTTGTTTTTCAGCGTACATGTAATTTAAGTCACGCGAAATCCACATGCAGGTATTTAGGGTTTAAATATTGAATATATTTACATTTTGAAACGAATCACATGTGTTTAAATAAAGTATTTTATAATGTTAACCTTGGCCAAAGTCACGATCTCATCTCTTTGTGCATTTTCTTCATGGGCTTCAATCATTGGAGGTATGCCAAAAGAATCTTCCATCATCTTTAACCTCAAAACATATGAATGGAGTTCTCTCCGCCACAATCTTCGTTCTCACTGTCATCCGACCAGTGCAATGGTCGCGTTACTTAGAACCATCACTACTACCATCACCATCACCCCTAGCATCACCATCGCCTCCAAATTTCAACTTTTTTTTAACATCATCATCATCATCATCATCATCGTACTCAGTATATCCCACCAATAGCAAAGCTATGGTAGGGTCTGAGGAGGGTAAGATGTAGGCAGCCTTACCTCTACCCCATAGGGATAGAGAGGCTGCTTCCGGTGAGACCCCCGGCTCGATAGTAGTTTTGCATCAAGCCCTAGACATAAGGCACATAGCACTCAATCATCGGGACACCGGCTGATCGGTGTATGTACCCTTATCTTTCAGCTATCAACGCCACTACGTGATGCCTGATTAACCGTCCGTCACTTTTAACGTTATTTTCACGAGATTAGTAAAATAACGTCAAAATTAGTGCAATTTCACTTTTGCCCACCCGAGGGTTCACACATATATACATCATATGTGCGCACCGCAAGCAGGGCTCAACTTTTTTTTTTTTTTTTTAACATACTTATGACAAAAAATAATTAGTTCGTCAATTATAATTTTAATTTCTTTAAAATCCAACTATTTTGACGAGTTTCAATACTTGTTCACATTTTAGTTGGTTTAGAAAATTTCAATTCATTTAAACAATTAATATATAATTACACGAACCATATATTTTAGTGCTTTTTAAAAAAATTAAGATAAAGCACTTATCTATTAGAAGAAGCTATGCACACTTTAATTTAATATATATAAAATATATAGGACAATTCACATTGATTCGGAGATTGTTTGTATAACTTAATGAAACTTCATATTTATTAAACTAAAAAAGTTAAAAAAGATTTATGGTTTTAATAATGCAAATAACAAAAACTTGCAAGGTAGACATGTACATTCTTTTGTATGGACTTAAAAATTATGCTTTTAGTTTTAATAAATATTTTATTGGATTTTAATAATCTATATTGAATAGTATTGAACGATAATAATTCTTATTCATTTATCGCTATTGGCGGTCCAAAATTTTAAAAAGTTGGCCTCTAATGGTCCCTAGTTGAAAATGACTTAACGACATTATACTTTTTTTTCGAGTTTCAAACTAATATTTAGGGCTTTTGATCGGAAGGATGATACGGGTCGATTGATGTAAAGCTTAGCTCGAAACGGTGATCCAAACGACTTGATTTTTGTTAATTGTAAGCTTAAACACCTGAATTTAAGCATTGTTTCGTCATTTTGAAGCACCATGTTGAACTAAGTTTTGTATCATTCGACTCATATCCTCTTTCGATCAAAAGCCTTAAAATATTAGTTTGAAATAAAAAAAAATATAACGCTGTTAAGTCCCAACTTTTTAAGTTTGGGACCGCTAGTGAACATAAAATGAATAGAAATTATTATCGTTTGATATCATTAAACTATTCAAGAGTGATTATTAAAATCCAATAAACCTTAATAATATGATTATATATTTCTTTAGTATTCGTTATGAATCATACATAAAATGGCAGGCTTAATTCAAAACCACTTTGACGGGTTCAATCCCCCTTAGATGCTACATTGAGCTGGTAAAAAAAAAAGGGACACACAGAAAACAAATTATACAGGGAGTGCTAATGTAAATTAGTGTTAAAAGCAAAGTCAAAAGGCCGACTTCTGACTGACTCGGTTCCCCCATCACCTTTATCTTTGTCGTGGGCCATACCCCCCGAGTCCAACTCAACTCACTCCCACCGAGTCACACCCCAACTCCCGGCCGCACCAGATAATTCCCTCTCAGGTCACAGAACCATCCATCAACCTCACCAGATCTCGCCACGTGTCCTCAATGCACCTGATCACCGCCCGATCAACTTGATCACACGCTTCCCAACATAAACCGGCTACACCCGGTCACCTAAGCCTCTCCACCGGCTCTTCCGGTCACTCCGGTTCCCGCTAGATACATAAACTCACTTCGATCGATTGTTTGTTTGTTAAGCTCCGTCCTGATTGATGATTATAATTATTACCACTACCAGATTTATTATTTTTATTATTTGTAAGCAATGCTTTATTATCTAATTCTGTAGCTTAATTATTAATTCAACTTAATTATTATTATTGTTTGTTTGGATTATTTTTTTAACTATTTGATCAAAATGCTTAAACTGTGTGCATAAAGCAGATCTTTGTTTGTTTGTTTCCTTTTGAAAATTTGAATTTGGGTTTGATTCAAGGCTGCAGATTCTGATGCTTATTTAACTAGTATAAGTAATTATTTTTGTACGGATTTGATCTGTTTCTTCATGAATGTGATGAAGTTGTTCTTGATTTTTCGAATTTCTGAGTTTTAGTTGTTAGTTTAGTCGTAATTAATTTGGTGTTTGTGCTTTAATAATTTGTTAGCTGCTAAATTACAAATTTGTTTTTGTTTTCTCAATCAAATTAGGTTTCTGTGGTAATTAATTCTGCTCTGAACTTGAGAAATCTTCTATCATTTCATGTTAAAGTATTGATCTTTTAATTATTATTATTATTATTATTATTATTATTATTATAATAAATGTTTTCATTGATTGATCTGTTTGTTGTTGATTGTTCCTGAATGTTGTTGTTGTAAAATTATAGCTTCTGGTGTAATTTGAATTCACGAGTTTTAATTGTTAATTTAGTGGTTTTCTTTGCTTTTCTACGAGGTATTTTTGTGGAAATTTGGTGTTTATGCTTCATTTTTTGCTGCTAAATTACAAATTAGGTTATCTGTGGTAATTTTTGCTCTGATCTTTGTTGTTGATTCTTTCTGATTTCAGGTTTTGTATGAAGAACTGCTGATTATTTTTTTCTCAGCTTCTGCTGTAATTCGTTCAGGGTTACAAATTTGCTTCTGTTAGGGTATATTTTGTATTTAGTAGATCTAGTTAATATTAGAGTAACGAGAAGCGCTGGCACTGGATAATTACTTAGATTCAAGCCAGCAAGCGGCCCTATCGCGAATGGGCCCGTCGCGGGCTGGTGTTGGGCTGGTGCATTCTTCACCGAGCTCAGGTATTTTCTTTCAAGGAGATATGAATATGCAACCTCAAGGGTTAGGTAATTCACATTTGGGCTCGTTTGGGAACTCCGCAAATCCGTTTAATGGAAATATGCGGTCAAACATGGTGCCTGTGTCTGGTGATATAACGAATAGTATTGGAGGAAGTTCGCTGGTTACTGATGCTAACTCGGGACTTACAGGTGGCGCCGGCGGTGGTGGCCCGCGTCTGCAAAGAAGTGTGAGTGCGAATAATGAGTCTTATATGCGGTTACCTGCATCACCTTTATCGTTTACTTCTAATAATATAAGTATTTCGGGGTCGTCTGTTATAGACGGGCCGACAACAATGCAACCGGGCTCAAGTCAAGATCAAGTGGGCCCGGGTCAAGGAGCTGGTACACGGGTTGGACAAGTTGGTCAAGTTTCACTACCGAATGGTTCACGAGTGCTTGGATCGTTCATTCAAGATGATGACAACGTATCACACACGCAAAAGAAACCTCGATTGGATATTAAGCAGGAAGATATTATGCAGCAACAGGTTTTGCAACAGTTATTGCAGCGACAAGATTCTATGCAGTTACAAAGCTCAAATCCACAGTTGCAAACATTGATTCAGCAGCAGAGAATAAGGCAACAGCAACAGCAGTTGTTGCAATCTTTACCACCAGTTCAACGGGCGCATTTGCTTCAACAACAACAACAGCAGCAGCAACAGCAGCAGTTGAGGCAACAGTTACAAGCACAACAACAAAGCTTGCAACCTGCAAATGCAATGAAACGACCTTATGATGGTGGTGTATGCTCACGAAGATTGATGCAATATTTGTATCATCAAAGGCAACGACCTGCTGTGAGTTTGTTTATCAAGATTTCAGTCTCACGTTTTGTTTCTTGATTTTCCTTATTAAGTTCCATTTCTAGGCTTGTAAATAAATCGAACAAACACAAACGGAGCTTGTTTGTGTTTGTTCCACGAACAGTTAAACGAACGAGGTTTTCTTGTTCGTTAACATTTGTTAAGAAATTGAACGTGTTTGCTTATGTTCACTCCTTAACAGCATAAATGAAGGGTTCACGAGCATAAGCAAACGGACATAACTAAACATAACTAGGCTAAAACCGAGTAAATTTAATGTGAACAACAATGTTTTGGGGCTAAAAAAATTAAATGAATAAATTAGCAAATGTAAACCACCAAGCTTTAGCAGTCGTAAGCTAACGAACATAAATAAATGTAAATGAACGAATATAGACGCATTTTCATGAACATAAATGAACGACAAGACATGTGTTCATGTTAGTTCATTTAGCTAAATGAACAAATTTTTTTGTTTATGTTCGTTCGTTTATTAATTAATCAAACATAAACTTAACTTCCATCCAAATGGTTCACGAAATGAAGTGAACGCTTGGTTCTTTTACAAGCCTATTCATTTCTTGATGCAATGAATGCATGAATCTGTTTGAAGTTTGAACTATTTTTATTTATATATATACAGGATAACAATATTTCCTATTGGAGAAAATTCGTTGCAGAGTATTATTCACCACGTGCAAAGAAAAGGTGGTGCTTGTCTTTGTATGATAATGTAGGCCATCATTCATTGGGTGTTTTTCCACAGGCAGCTATGGTAAGTTATATATTTTCTAAAACAATGGCACGTGTCACTTTTCTGTTCGATTGCATCTTGTATTAATATCATACTTTTTTCAGGATGCATGGCAGTGTGATATTTGTGGCTCAAAATCTGGAAGAGGCTTTGGTATGCAATTCTTGTTATGTTATATCTTTATGCTACATTTGGGTACCATTGTAATTTTTGGTTATGTTTTGATGATATGTCATATATGTATATATGTTTTCACAGAGGCGACGTTTGAAGTATTACCAAGACTTAATGAAATCAAATTTGGAAGTGGTGTTATCGATGAGCTTTTGTTTTTGGATTTGCCTCGTGAATATAGATTTCCTTCTGGAATAATGGTATTGGAGTATGGACAAGCAGTTCAAGAAAGTATATACGAGCAGCTTCGTGTGGTTCGTGAGGGTCAGCTCAAAGTTATTTTCACCCCCGATTTAAAGGTAATTATACGCAAATGATATTTTTACAGAAAAAAAACCTATGTAATATGTTTGCTTTTTTACTTAATTGTATTTATTGTTTTAGATATTAACCTGGGAATTCTGTGCACGACGCCATGAAGAGCTTCTTCTTCGTAGATTAGTTGCACCTCAGGTACAAAAAAGTTTGTTCTTTACCAAGAACATTATACATGAAATCATGAATAGATGAATCTATTTTTAAGTCTGGCAAAACGATTGGGCTGCGTTAGTTATCGGGATCGAGTTTGGGTCAAAATGGTGGTTTTAGAAAAGGAGTATTGCATATATCCCTTGTAAACTTCACTTATTGCATATTTACCCAACCCAAAACTAAAATTGCATATATCCCTTTCTTTATTGAAATTCCACATAATGACGAAATACCCTTTTAATATTACAAACCGTTTTCAAAATAAAAAATTGGCATTTGTTTTTCATTTTGAAGATGGTCACTTGTCTTTTTATGATTGTTACTATATTACTATGAATTTTTTTTGTTTGTTTTTTTATGATAGATGAAAGAAAATAATGAAAAAAATGCAAACAATTTTTTTTTAGTAAAAAATGCAAAGAAGATTAAAAAAATGTTATTAATGAAACATAAAAAAATAGAGAAAGACACTTTTTTCGATAAAAGACAAAAAAAAAATAAAAATTGGGTGAATTTGAATTTGGGATGCCAGTGAACACAAGGGAACTACACTAGTCAATTCTACAGTTTATTTTTAATAAAATAAATCAAAATTGGTAAATTTGATTAGGAGATGCATGCAATTTTGGTTTTGGGTTGGGTAAATATGCAAGTAATGACCTTTACAAAGGCTGATATATGCAATTGCTCCTAAAAAATATCGATTTGGTTTCGGTTATAGACCCAAATGGGCTCGGGCTGAAATGGGATCTATTAATTCCGTTTGTTTGCTTTGTTTAATTTAAAGGTGAATCAGTTGTTACAAGTGGCACAAAAATGCCAATCTACAATAGCAGAAAGTGGTTCTGATGGGGTTTCTCAGCAAGATTTGCAGACAAATAGCAATATGTGAGTTTTAAGCATAGTTTGCAAAATGGGCGGGTTGAATAATGGGTCAAATTTGTATGGGTCTAAACGGGTCAACTTAAACACATTTTGTTACTGATTGACTGTGTTTTGTGACAGGGTTGTGACAGCTGGGCGACAGCTGGCTAGGAGCTTAGAGTTACAATCATTGAATGATTTGGGCTTTTCTAAAAGATATGTTAGATGCTTACAGGTATACTTTCTTCATTGTTGCTAAATTTTTTTTTTATTTCTTTTCCAGGCCAAATTTTTATTTGCAGCCTGAATTTATGCTAGATATCTGAAGTCGTCAATAGCATGAAAGACTTGATGGATTTCTGCCGAGACACTAAATCTGGCCCTATTGGTATAATAATTACCAATTATTATTATTGTAATTGATTTTACTCTTAATATTATAGAACATTTTATTCTTTGCTATGTTATTATCCTTTACAGAGGGATTGAAAGACTTTCCCCGACAGACAAACTCGGGCAAATCGCAAATGGAACAAATATCCAGTATTCCGGGTCTGCCAGCAGACCGAAATGGGCTGAGTAAGTTAGTCTCACCGAATCCAAGTGTCAGCAATCCAATGGTCAACAATAGTCAACACATGGGTAACCGAGGAGCTCCACTAAGCGGTTCAGCTCAAGCAGCACTCGCAATGCCAAACTACCAAAACATGCTTGTGAGGAAACCCTCAAACTCCCAACAAGAAGCTTCTTCTTCGTTTAATAGCCCGGCCCAAAACGGATACCCGTTTCAGGGCTCTGCAAGTATGGCGGCAGTTGGCGGCTTCCAACAAAGACCCATGTTCCAGGTACAACCGAACCACCAGCAGTCACCGTCTCATAGTGGTAGTCATATGCAACAACACATGATTCAGCAACTGCTTCAAGATATGAGTAATGGCGGCGGTGGTGGGCCCAAGCCGTCGATTTCCGGGCAGAGTGCCGCCAGCGGGAGTATGGGTAGGGACGGTTTGAGATATGGGATTTCAACAGGGACATCACCGCGGCCGCCAGCTGTGCCAACCAGGAGCAATAGTTTTAAAGGTGCTTCACGGAGCGACTCGTCGGCTAACGTGGGGGTGGATAATCAGAAGGCGGTGACAGCTGAAATGCCGCATTTGTGTGATGACATTGCTCAGGATATAGGGAGCGAGTTTACGGGGAATTGTTTTTTTGAAAATGATGAATTGGAGGAGGGAATGGGTTTTGATTGGAAGGCATAAAGTTTAAAACCATGTACAGTTCGTGTATTGAATTGTCTTTATATACCTTCTTCATCTTTAAACATGCCATTTGGTTAGCATTCTATGTGTGTTGAGACTACTTAGGTGGTTCATGAGCTATTCTTTCCTACTAATATATACTTTATGTTGTATACTTATATGTTTAAGCAGTAAAATCGTGGGCGGTTCTGTAACTCCCGGTCGTGGGTTTTACCGGTTTTCTTAGCCTTTTGTCATTTTTGTTTTATTTTAGTTATGTTTTATGAAAAGCACAAAAAGTGTAAATCCAATGCCCATATCTGAAGTCTGAAAAAAGCCCAAATGTATAGAGAACAATGCTCACATCAAGTAATAGAACAACTGAATAACGGATAAGCTCTATAAATGCATACAAGGCTTGGTGCATGGTTATGAATTTCGGTTAACCGGTTGTTGTCTGCTGACTATTGGCTACTAATCGAACCTGTTTTTATCAAATGGTCAAAACCGATTAATCTCAATAACTGGTCTTGGAAGAAAATATTAGTAATCCGTTTAATTACTTAGGCTATTAACCGAACTAGTTAAACTGTACCGCTTGAAAAATGGTTTTAAGTATAAAAATAAAAAATAAAAAATATCTGAGAGAATGTAAAATAAACTTGGCACGCCACTAATGCATGCTTTATGATGTATGTTTATACAGTGAAAAAAATGTGAGCCGCATCCTTTTGGTGCATAGGTGCAAATTCCGGTTAACCGGTTATGGCTATTGGTTATTAATTGAACTTGTTTTTGGCTGTCAAAACTGGTTAATCTCAATAGCCGGTTTTGGAGGAAAATATTAGTATCCTGTTTAGGTGATTAGGCTATTAACCGAATCGGTTAAACTATACAGCTTTAAAGGAATTAAAGCCGGTTTTTAGTATAAAAATAAAAATAATTATCTAATCAAATGTAAAATAAACTCAATTTATTAAAATAGAGAGGAAATTAAATGACACACTATTAAAATAAAAAGAAAACAACACCACATTTTATTTGATATATATAGTCATCGTTGTTGTCGTCTTTGATTAGTTTTAGTTGCAGGTTCCGCAAGGTTCGGTTGACGTTTGTGCTTCATTTTAGCTTTCATTACCTTGCAATGTTTTGCTAAATGAGCTTTTGAGGTGGATTTCAACATGGCTTTGAGGAAATTTTAGAACGAGCCATTTCAGTTTTATCCGATGTTAGACATAAGTCAAACTTTGAAAAAAATTTCAGGGTTTCTCTTTGTTTCTAGTTCCAACACTATGCTTTCTTCATTTTCCATTTGAGTCTTGAGGGTTGAGAGTTGACAGGATTGAGTTGTTTTGTGTTTTTGAGAGTTTGTAAGAGCTAGAGACGTGGTGTAATCAAACCATTAAACCCAATACCTATTTATACCTATGGGTTTTAAAAGTGGTCAATAACTAGTTTCCAACTGCTAAAAACGACTATACAGCCATTAGAGAGCAATCAAAAAGTTAATGCCAACGTTAATAAACGATTAGCCAGCGTAACCTGTTTAAAGAAATCAGTTTCGGCTAAGGCTCCTTCTTTCAGTTCTTTGCAAATGCTTGAACACTCCACCAATCTCTATTGCAATGCAATCTAACAACTAACCCCTAGTTATTCCAAACAACATATTTAGTCCTTTAGGCCTACTGGCCCAGTGTCCAGCTTCCAAGCCCAGCAACTCCTAGCCCAATAACAATATTCTTATAATCCTAACATATAAGTCATATAGGATACCCAAATTAATCCTCAAGTCACTATGTAAGAACAAACATAACAAGCATAATTCTCAACATAATATTGGTTTTATTTTATCCGGCCTAGGCCTGCAAGCATACATGAGCCTTCGAGCCCACACACGTCCCAAAACAAGTCTTATGGCTCAATATCACTAGGGCATACGAGTACGGAATCTAAGGACAACCCTCGTTTTTGATGGGTACAATCGATCTGGGTCATTGAGAAGTTGATCTTGGTAGGTTCATATGATTGTTCAAGAAAGTCTCCCACATGATAACATATCCATTTGCCTTGCTTGTCAAGAAAGTATTTTGACATTGCACTTTGACCATTTAATATTGAAAATTTGAATCGAACTGGACCCATGGTCCAACCATGGATCTCGTGATTGCTGGATGGACTGTATCCAGATGTGGCAGCTTTTTGCATGCGTACGGAGGTGACTGTGTGGCAGCTTTTTGCAATCTATATGATTCGTATAGACCCTATACGAGCCGTATAGATATATTGTAGCTCGTATAGAACCTATACGAGCCGTATAGACCCTATACGAGTCGTCTGATCTATACGAGCCGTATAGGATCTATACGACTCATGTAGACAACATGTCAGCCTATAATTTGACCAGAGATTTATAATTATTTTATGATTTATACGAGCTGTATAGATGGTTTACGACCCGTACGGCCCAGGTATCAGCTTTTCTTGCTCAAACCATGTAACATTTTTGGGTTGCTTTATAATTCGTCACCCAACAACTTCTATTTCATTCGTCATATATCTATAAGGTATTGAACTACTATAATTTTATAAAGAGTATATTTCAAAAGCTGAGTTAACACGAGTCAAAACATCTATATTAACAAACGAAATTATTTTTATAGCAATTATATTTCAAAAGCTTAGATAACTTATATGGGTGTCAACCAAAATGGATTGCGTGACCACATCTAAAAAGCCGTTATCCAGAAACGCTCATGTTGTTCGTAGGTTTCTATGTATGAAGCAAAATATTTACTTTTAAATTACTTGTTTCTATTTGTAACCAACTCGGATGTTATTTATAATATTTTGTAATTTTAAAGTAATCTTAAAAAAAAGCCCTATACGAGTCAAACAGACTCTATACGAGTCGTATAGCCCTACACAGCTCATATAGGGACTATACGATACAAATAAATAAAAACTGACACTTTCTGACTGAAAATGACTTGACTCTACACCTATACGAGTCGTATAGATCCTATACTACTCGTATGGACTCTCCTTGTGTTTGAATAACCTCCATGATGTATGTATAACCCAAACCTTTAACTAATAGCCTACATATATGGTAAACTGTACAAAATTAAAAGTATATGAAAAATTAGTTTGATAGTTTATTTATTTGTATAATCTATACATGTGTATGTAAACAATATAAAGTTAAAAATATATGAAGCGTTGATAAAAAAAAATAGCTAATCGTTTTGGATCTTTTCTCCGTATTTTTTTTCTCTTATTTCGTACATATAGTACAAAGTTATCAAAATTCATAGATGTAGCACGTGTAGTTTAGGAGAAAATACATGCAACGGTATAATTACACACCATAGTTTTTATTTATTAGCATTCGGATAATTACATACACACAATAATTACAAAATGTATTTCAATGGTAGAATATGATTAAATACATTTTATTTTTAACATGAAAATAGTGAGAACCAATTTTTTGTTATTATTAGATTTATTTTTATAAGGGTTTGTTGTTATTTTTTGTTCGTATTTGCTAATTTTTTATTATAAGACATTATAATTATTTGCTGATTTATATTTTGTTGTTATTATTAGATTTTTTCTTTTGCTATTATTATTTTGTTCTTGATTTTGATGTATTTTATTATAATTTTTAGTTTTTTTTCTTTGTTATTATAAATCATTGTTTATGTAGATTGGTATTGTAGTTGATATTGTTTTTTACGTTCTTGTTTTTTTATAATTGGTATTATTTCCTATGTTCTCATGTTAAAATTAAAATATACACGAACCTTCCATTCAATGGTAATTGATTTTTTTTTTCAAAAGTCATTTTTCTGAAAAATATGACGTTAATATGTTAATAAATAAGAAAAGTTTTCATTATATAACATGCATCTTTTTTAAATAATAATGAAAAAGAGTTTCGGTTTTGGTCCCTTTGGTTTCTTAAAATTATTAATTTTTGTCCAATATATAGTTTATTTTAGGTTTTTTGATATAATAGTTTCAATTAACCAATCAGTTTTAGTCCAACCTATTAATGACATCCACCAACCGTTAGTTAATACAACTTTGAGGGGTTTATTTTATATTTTTCACAAACTTTTAATTCATATATATATATATATATATATATATATATTACTAAATATAAGTTTTATGCTTTTTTATTATTTTCTAACTATTATGGCTTATCATATTTATTTATATATAAATATATACTTTTTATTTTATTAAAATACCTTTTTTTTCGAAACTGGAGCTTTTATGCAACTTTGTATTTATTTATTTATATTTGAATACTTTTATTTTTTACTTTTTATAGCCTTAATAATATCTAGGCTTTGAAAAACAGATATTTATTGTTTTTTAAGTTCCATTTTAAATCTACACTTCTAATAACTTAAATGATTTAAAAAACTTAACCTTTTTGCTTTTATTTCTTGACGGTAAAAGAACACATATTTATTTTATATTGTTTATTTTTACTTTTCAATTGACGAAGGGTTTTGGAAAATCTGTTTATTAATTTTAATTCTTGGTTTGCATTTTTTTTCGAACTAAATTTTTGTATTCTATAGAGTTTGAAACAATTATTTCACATCTTAATCATCTTGCCAGCCCATCAAAATGGAAATGACGTCTTGGTTTGTATTTATTCCAAATATACACTTGCATAAAGGCGTCGGTTTCAAAAAATTATATTTATTAAAAATAAAAAGTGTATAGATATTTATATATAAATAAATATAAGAAACCATAATACTAAAAAATAACAAAAAGTGTAAAACTTAATTATGGTAAAAAAACCCAAAAATTCTTAGGATTAAAAGTTTGTGAAAAATACCAAAAAACCTCTCAAAGTTGTATTAACTAACAGTTGGTGGATGACGTCAATGAATTGAACTAAAACTGATAATTGAAACTATTGTACCATAAAAGACTAAAATAAAATAGTTGAACAAAATTGATAATTTTAAAAACCACATATTTCGATATCAATAAAGACTAAAATTTTATTTGACCAAAATAAAGAATAAAATCGAAGTTCTCTCAATGAAAAAAGTACAATATTTCGTTATCAATGAAAATGAGCCACATATTTTTTCATATTTTGTAATCAGTAAAATGAACCACATATTTTGGTACTAGTGAGTGGTGTGGAACCAATTTTTTTCAGGTAAGTTTTCTATGTTTGTTTTATTGCTTTCTGTTGTTCGTATCCTCCGGCCTCCCTTGTTATCAATAAAATGAACCACATATTTTGGTACTCGTGAGTTGTGTGGAACCAATTTTATTTTTAGGTAAGCTTTCTATGTTTTTTATTGCTCTATGCTGTTTGTATCCTCCAGCCTCCCGGGTAGTGGTGAGGTTTGGACTAATACATATACCGGGAGCGTCGAAAGTCACGAATCCTGTTTCCCGTGCCAGAGGGGGGGGGGGGGGGGGGTACAACATATATAAAAATTTTGAAAGAAAACACATAAATTTGCAACACGTAAAAATTTTTAAACAAAAACACGTAAAATTTATACTATCAGGTAAAAGAACGGTGTGTGTTGGATAGGGGATGGGGACCCTGGGTCCCTTCTATGCTGCTCCTCGGTTCCCGAGTTAATTTCTTTATAAATTGGCCGTTCGAAGAAAGAAGATAATTAGTTTGATTTTGGGTTTTATAAATTTCGAGCCAACCACATGCGACGCTATAATATTAAATAGATCCTCTCGTCTTTTGGATATCATTTTTAAAATGAATTTATACATTCAAAATAATAATTAATAAAAAAAAATGATAATATATGATTATGAACTCCCAACCCCATCCTTTGGATAGGCATAAATAAAAGATTTGGTTGTCATACACTAGTTTAGAATAAAGAGAGAAAATTAAAGTAAGTGGGATTGTAAACTGTTGTTTAAACTTTAAAGAATGTAAATTGTCGTTTACATAGTATTGATGGTGTAAGAGAACAAACCCTTATAAAAACACCATTTGATACTGTATAAGCAACTAAAAGTGTATAAATAGGACATGGGTTTGAATTCATTTTTTCTTTTTTTTTACATTTTAAACATTGCTTTAAAACGATGACATAAGTTGGAGTGAGAGAGAGAGAGAGAGAGAGAGGATGAAAAAAGATGTGGCGAGAAGAGAGATAGGTCATTGTATGCGTTGTTGATCATTCGTGATAGAGGAAGCCAAGTAATGTAAGATCGATGGGAGAGAGGTGTTTCGATCAGTAAGTAGATATAATAGGACGAAGATATAACAGGATGTGGAGGAGATACAATAGGACGGTCCGTAGGTAAGAGAGCATTGGATCAAGTGACACCACATACTATTAAATTTTGTATGTTATATGTTATGTATATTACCGTTTTTTGACCGACCTAATTATTATAATGCCTTACCCACATATATTTTTGACATGAACCTATAATAGGTTTTTAACGTGTTAAAAATTAAGATGTGATGGATGGGTTTTCTGCTTTTGCCTTCTGCTGACTTGAACATTTTGTGATGTTCAGTTATGTTTACTTCCCTTTATAACTTGAGAGTTGAATGCTTAGATGTTTTCATGTTTGATTGCTTATTGGCTTTACTAAATTAAGTCTTGATTAAAATTTGGACGTTTGAAGTATTTTTGTGGCATCATATATATTTTCGTTAACTTCTTATCGTGTAATAATAATCACATATATCATGCATGCCAAAAGAAATACCTGGATTGAAGAGTGTTTATGTGAGTCCAATATCTCGGATCATGTATTCCGGTTATCTTCATCCCTTTCCATGAAAGCAGCATGCATATTCCACCCTTTCTCTTCTCACACCACACTTCCTGCTTAAAAACACACTCCATTAATAACTAACAGTAGCTTCTGTAAAACTAAAAACTAAAATAAACTTAACAAACACGTTGGTACCATCTGGCATACGAACGGGACAACACAACATTCCATATATATCTTTCTTACAACGATAATACTTGTAAACCATTAACACTTTCTTAACAAGAACCTCATAGTTTTCGGGCAACCTCGATTCCCACAAGAAATCAGCAGACGAAGCTCTATAAAATGCCTGATTCACGCGGGCTAAGTTGCAGATCTCCGGTGGGTCAAATTGATCAAGAATCATGGCTAAACACTTCTCCGGCAAGTCTCCAAGACTCGGTGGTTTGCCACTCGCCGGAGCTTCATTGTTAGGGTCCGGAAAGTTGCATGAGATTCCAGATCCCATATACAAAAATAAGTAAGATTATGTTTAGATGGATGACTGAAGGAGTTGATTCTTTAGACAAACGTGTATCAGGCTTCTTACATTAGGCATCGACTCGAAGCTTTTTGATTGTTTTATTTTATTATTCTAATTCCAATTAGACAGGATTTGTTAAACATCTTTTAGGACATGGTACAAGATAGGAGTTTGTAAAGACTTAAAAGATTAGGATTAGGATTGAAAAGCTTTAGGAGATGCTATTTTGTTACTTGACTTGCTTGTTATTGCCTTTCAGTATTTATGCCTATATGTTGTTTTATGATGTTATAACTAGCACTATATTTTACTCCCTCATGTCATCTTCTTTTAGCCATATGTATTGGAATCATCGCTGGTTTTTCTATAGATGAGGTTTTTACCAGGTATGATGGTCCTTCTTGTTATATTTTATTATTCGTTTTAATTGTTAAACGTATTCGTGCGTTGTGATGGAGATTTAGATCCATAGAATATCATAAAAAAAAAGTACCGATACCAATCCTAATAATACCAAGACCGGTACGTACCTATGCTGCAAATGAAATCGACACATGTTTTACATCGATTCAAATTCATCAAAACGAATATTGATACCAGTCCCGATAATACGGCAACTGGTACCAATTAAAATTAATTTCTTTGATTGGAGATCCTCTTTGGACCGTCACTACCAACCTAGAATGCACTTGCTAAGCGAGGTATTAACATTGCTTCGTCCCACTATCCTATTTGCCTAAGTCACAAAAAATAGGAGCATTTAGCGGTGCAACACGATTTTGACAAAGCTTATTTGTCGTCTCCCCTCCCTTTTCTCGGGGTCGCTAGAACAACTGTTAGAATATCCAATTTGTTAGGCCTCGTTTTGTATTATTAAGTCTTTTGTATTGGTGTTTATGTATTTGAGCTTGTTAGCCACTTTTGTATGTAATTGGGCTCAATGCCATTTGTAAACAAGCCCATTGGGCCATATGATATAAAACATTTCTCATGCATGCTTCCCTATATAGGAAGCATGCTATGAGAAGAACATCCTTTAGCCAATTCTCTAACTCCTACTTCTCTTATTCTCTCACACTCTCAACTCCCTTAGTCGAAAATAAACATCTCAAGATCCGAGATCAAGGTGCTTGGTGTGATATTCTGCTAGCATCAAGTTTGGTTGATCCAAGACTCGTTGTTAGATCCACCCGCGTTGGGACCTACAATTGGTATCAGAGCTTTGGCTCACTAGTTGAGGTTTTTGGATCACAACCTTGGGTTTTGATCTTGAGAAAAAGAAAAAGAAAGTGTTCCTACAAGAAAAATTACAAAAATACAAAAAGAATCGGGTTCAAGTTCCACAACATGACTTAGAAAGTGTTCTTGGTGAAAAACACAAGTTTTAAAGTTTAGATCTAAAAGATTCGGGTTTGTAAGTTGTTAAATCTCAGGAAATAAGTGTTTTAAAAGTTACTAAAAATGGACAGTTTGAAATTTCGCTTCGCATGAACGTGGAGTTGTTGTACCAACTCTAGACAAGATCTGACAAGTTAGGTGAAACTGATTCCAAGAAAGATTGCTTCCGGATGTTTTTGAAAATTTCACTTCGCAAGTGTTTCGCATCGCACGAGTTTCGCTTCGCTTGAGAAAGTGTTTCGCTTCGCTTGACTATTTCGCTTCGCATTCCAATTTCGCTTTGGACAGTCATCATTTCGCTGCGCACAAGAATCTTTTCGCTTCCCATCACTGTTCACCTGTTTCGCTTCGCTTGAGTTCTTGTTTCGCTTCGCATTACTGTTTCGCGCGAAATTTCTGTTCTGTTAGAATTTAAACTGTTTGAAGACTTTTAGTGTTTGAGACTGTTGTAAACATGGCTAGTACTGATTCTGAGTTGTTGAAAGGGTACTTGTTGCTTGAGAACCAAGTGGGAACAAATACAAAGCCTCCAAAATTCATGACCTTAGATGACAACTTTGCCGACTTTAAATAGAGGTTCATGAACTTTATTTCTTTGACTGACTTTGAGTTAATGAGATGTTTTGAGATAGGTCATCATGTTCCCATGATAGTCACTACACATGGGGAATAACCAAAACCTGTTGAAAATTATGATCAAAATGATAGGACCTTGATAGAGTAAGACAAGAAGGCATACCTTAGTTTAACTGTTTGTCTTTCCAATGAAATTACTGAGGCTCTACGTGAACACAAAAGTGCCAAGGGTTTGTGGGATGCACTGGTTGAAAAGGTTGAAGGAAATGATGGGATTAGGGAAAACAAGAAAGCCCTTTTGAAAGAAGAGCCATGTTCAACCATCGTCAAGGTGAAAGTGTGGGGGATTTGATAAAAAGGTTTGAAAAGTTGATGGTGAGAATCAGAGCTGCAAGTGTTAACATCGTGAACTCTGAAATCAACCACAAATTGATGAATTCTTTTGCCGTATAGCTGGAGTACCAATACAGTGACAATCAAGAGAACTGCCAACCTGAATGCAATGTTAAATGTTGATTTGATATCTACTATCAAATCTTTTGAAATGGATGAGCAGATGAGGATGAACAACCATATAAGTTCTCTAAATCAAGCTGGGATGAACATTGCATCATCAATGCCTACTGCTTTCATAAGCAAAACCCAACAAAACATGTACCCAGTAAACACTCCAAAGTACTCTTTAGCTGTGCCTCCACAAAAGACTGCATTCATCTCAACTGGCAATCAATCTGTGTCTTCTGGTTCATCTGGTTCAAGTTCATTTCAGAAGGCAGTTGATAGTGCACTTGAACAAGCCTTGAAAGCCCATGGAATCTCAACTTCTTCAAAAACTCAGCAAAATAAAAGTTCCAGCTACTGTGAAGCACTTCCCATGTTGAATAACTCCAATGTTGCTCTTGTTCACGCTTTTCTTTCCAGCCATGAAGAATTGATGCAAGGAAACTTGTTGCCACAACAATTTGAGACAGGAGATCTAAAAGGAATCAACAACAAGGATCTCAAGAAAATGGACATCAAGTATCAAATGGCAATGGCAGTTCATAGAGCAACAAACTTCATGAAAACATATGCAAAACACAGTTTTAAGGACTCGAACAGGAAAAGGATTGGTTTTGATAGAGAGAAGAAGCTTCGGTGCTATAACTACGGTAAGATGGGTCACTTCTCATTAGAATGTACAAATCCTCCCAAACCAGCAAACGACATTCTTGTGACAGAAGTGACTGATGAAGAGAACAACAAGTCAGGTGGGAAGAAGCACATAGTGGAAAAGCCCAGCACTTCGGTTCCTAAAATTGGTAATCATCCACACAAGGGCAACTCAAGCTCAAACTCAAGAGACCTTGTCTCCCAAACGGAGGTCCAAGCTGGTATGGATTGGGATGATCAATTTCAGGAGCTGCAGAACCACCTCAACATGGCAGAAATGGCGTTTACTTCCAACAATGAAGCATCTTCATCTTCAAACACAGTTTCTGATGCATCAATAGTTGATGAGGTAAATCACAATCTATTTTCTCAAGCTTGCATTAATAAGGTTACATATTATAGACACCATCAAAATGAAGTCTTGAAAGAAAATGCAAAACTTCAAGAGTTAAATGCTAAGTATGTAAAAGCTGACAAGATTTACGTTGAAAAGATTGAAACTCACCGTGATGATGTGGCAAATCTTGGACTAAAAATTTTTGAAGCTAAACAAGAAGTAATATATTATAAAAACATCGTTTCTGAATTAAAAGCTGAAATTGAACGTTTGAAACTTGATGCTTCTAATAAACAGAAACAAGAAAAAATTGTCGAAAGATTTGAAACATCGTCCGAGAAATTGGATGATTTTATTGGAGCCCAGAGAAGTACTAAAGTAAAAGCAGGGCTGGGGTATAATTATACTGCTGTACCTCCACCTTTAAACGACAACTACACCAGTCTGCCCCACTTTAGCTATAATAATTCTTCCGAGGAAGAAATGTCATATGGGGTTGGTAGAATACCAAAACCAGTGAAATTTGTTCCCGCGGTGCCACAAACTGCTGCTCCAGTCCCATCATCTGTTAAATCTAACATCAATGTGTCTTGTGAAGCAGGTGATTTAAACAATGGTGAATGTGGGAAGGTTAACTTAGGTTGTAAGCAAAAAGGAGAGTTAGAACCACGTTTTGAATCTTGTGTGGGTCTAACCAAATCAATTAACAATCCAGTTTGTAACAAAGTGTGTGAATCGATGTTAGGAAGTTTAAAGTCAGGATCCAATCTTGTATTTTGTGAAACTTCTAGTGATGAAAGTTGTAAAAGTGATTGTAATGAAAATGAATGTTCTTCATCTTATGATTGTGAAACAGTTTATGATGAAACTGTCAAAGATAAGGTTGATAGACAGAATGGTCCTAGCTTCTCATCAACTAATCATCATATTGAGAATTTGAGAAAACAAAAATCAAGTTTTGAAAATGAAAAACCAAGCACTTCCTGTAAATACGTGCCACCCAAGAAAACCTCATTTTCTCAAAATACAAATTACAACAACAGTTCTCAACATTATGATCAGTTTGATAGTGCCTATTACTACTCTCGCCAGAAACCTAGGCATTCAAATTATTTTGCTTTTAAGTTTTCTAATAATCATGATTATCAGACAGATAGAGGTTACAGACAAGTTAACCCAACTACATCACATTATCTGCCAAATCACATATATTTCACTGATCGAGATGTCTATAAATGCAACCAAAGAAAGTATTGCTTTGTATGTGGGAATCCATATCACCTTGAAAGACATTGTAAGAACTGGCATAAGCAACAAAGAGATTTAAACAGTGCGTTTGGTAAGGCATTTCCTAAGGTTGATCCCAAACCTAAGAAAATGACTCACCAAACTCATTCTTCTGCCAGTGAGACTGATTCAACATCAAAGAGAGGGCAAAAACCAAAGAAACCATTTTGGCTAACCCAAAGAGAAAGGAAGAGGTAAGCAAAGGGGTTCTGAAGCTGAAAAGCCCAAGAACCCTGCAAAAGTTTTCACAAAAACAAATTTAGGAGATTTTCTGGATATGCCCAAACCAAAATGAAGGCAATCCAGAAACCCTTCCAAAACCGAGGAAATCATAATTCAAGTTCCTCGAGGGATTGCTCTTCAGATTCTGATTCTCCAAAAGATTATATTTTTAAGAATCATAAAATTAAACTTGGTGATTTTCTGTTTAATTTCCCCGAGATAAGTGTGTATCGGGACCTCTCTACTAACTAGCTGTTCATGTATGTCAATAGTATTTGGTACTTGGATAGTGGCAACACCCGACATATGACAGGAGATGAGTCCCTACTGTTTTATGTGAAACCATTCGATTGCGGACATGTCTCATTTGCTGGTGACGTAGGAGGAGAAATCACGAAACAAGGAAAGGTCTCAAATGGTACATTGACCTTTGATGAAGTCAATCTTGTGTAACAGCTCAACTACAATCTACTCAGCGTGTCTCAAATCTGCGATAAGCATTTCTCAACTCTTTTTACAGAAATGAGTGTCTTATTCTCAAACCAGGTTTTAAAGTCCCTGATGCGTGGATTTTGATGCATACTCCGAGGCATAATGATGCTTACATTCTGGACATGAGAAGTAATTATTCAATGTGTACTACTTCTTGTTTGTTGTCCAAGGCCTCGGAGAACGATTCATCCTTGTGGCATCGACGATTGGGTCACGTCAACTTCAAGAACTTGAACAAGTTGGTTAAAGGTGATCACGTGATGGTTGCCTTCAAAATCCTTTCATTGTGTTGAAAAATGTTTATCTTGCTCTAAGTGCAAAAAATACAAACTTCCTCACAGACCCAAGACTGTCAATTCCATGAACTCCACTCTTCAACTGTTAGATATGGATCTCTTTGGTCCAATCCAACCATTGGCAATAGGTCGAAAAGCCTATTTCCTGGTTATTACTGATGATTTCTCGTGTTTCAGTTGGACTTTTCTACTAGGGCATAAGGATGAGACATCTCAGTTTCTGCCAGGTTCATTGTGTTGGTTGAGAACCAACGGAGAAAAGAATCAAGTGCATCAGAAGTGACAACGGAACAGAATTCTGCAACAAGGTGGTGAATGAGTTTTGCCACAATAAGGGGATTCTTCGTCAATTCAACGCACCTTACACTCCCGAACAAAATGGGGTGGCTGAAAGGCGAAATCGTACGTTGGTAGAAGCAGCAAGAACAATGCTGTCATATTCAAAACTTCCATTGATTTTCTGGGGTGAAGCCATCAACGCTGTCTGCTTTACCCAGAACCGAGTGCTTCTAAACAAGAGATTGAACAAGACTCCATATGAAGTCTTTTATGGATTGAAGCCAAGGGTTAACCTTTTCAAAACATTTGGATGTCCTTGTACAGTGCTCCAAACAAATGCCACTTCAACTTCCAAGTTTGCTGAGAAGGCGGATGAGTGCTACTTTGTAGGCTACTCAGCCGACAAAAGTGCTTATCGGGTTTACAACAAGAAGACCAGAGTAATCTTGGAATGATTCAACATTGATTAGCAAGAATTAAACCCTATAGATGCACACAATGGTTCTAACTAGATGTTCGATTATGAAAGTTTGTTCAAGTAGTTTCGAGGGATGTACATGACACCAGTTGTGCCTTCGGTTTCCCCTGTTGCTTCTGTTACTGCTAACCTGGTGATGATCAGTCAATTTTGATGCAAGCCGTGTTAAGAGGTCTGGAAGACATTCAAGTAGATGTTCCTGCTCCCATACTCAATGTTCCACCCGTGGCTAATCAACCAGCCCCGGCGAATGAAGTACAGCCAGCCGCAGACACTACTGAAATGCCCATTATCAAAGACACCACAGATTCAGATACCAATTCATACGCGTCCGCAGATAATGTGGAGCATGGCCAGACCGTTCAAGTTGAAAATCCTCCAGCTGAACCAAGTGTGGTGGAATCTGTTCCCACACCTCCCTCAGAAGAAGAAAATCAAGGTGTAGCTGAGGAAACTAACACAGAGGCTGCTAAGGTTGAACACGCGCAGAATGAAGCTTTTGGCCACACTGACTCAACTTCAGTTCCATCCATCGTTGTACCTTTCTATAATAACCTATAGGATAGTCCCATTGGTTGATCAACAAGAAGATGCTAGTAATCCTCAACCAAATGTTCCTATCAATGTGACTGCTGTTTTTCATCCCATAGAGAGCTTATCAGTGGAACTTGAGGCAATACCAGTCGAGCATGTTGAGCAAATTCCTCAATTGCCAATTCACCGATGACATCCGACTGAGAACATCATTGGAGATCCATCAGCTGGCATTCAAACACGCAGTACCTCCGGTAACATTAATAGATGTCTTTTTGCTTGTTTTATTTCAAAGGTCGAACCCAAGGACTACCGAGTCGCATTGAAAGAAAATTCTTGGGTTGAAGACATGCAAGAGGAGCTGTTACAGTTCAAGAAGCTGAATATTTGGAGCCTAGTGAAGAAACCCGAAAATAAAAGACCGATTAGAACGAAGTGGGTGTTCCGAAATAAGAAAGACGACAAGGGGGTTATCATTAGAAATAAAGCCTGGCTTGTTGTACAAGGCTTTTGGCAACGTAAAGGACTTGATTAAGATGAGGTTTATGCACCCGTGGCCAGATTAGAGGCAATCCGCATCTTTTTGGTCTACGCCTCGTACATGAACTTAAAAGTATATCAAATGGACGTGAAGACCGCTTTCTTGTATGGAAAGATTAAAGAAGAAATTTACGTCAATCAACCTCCAGGTTTTGAAGATCCAGATTATCTTGATCACGCCTATCGTCTTGACAAGGCACTTTATGGTCTGCACAAAGCACCTCGTGCCTGGTATGCCACACTGGCTGACCATTTGGTGAATAATGGGTACAAAAGAGGAATTGTCGATCAAACTCTCTTTGTCAAGAAGGTTAAGGGCGATCTGATTCTCGTCCAAGTGTATGTTGACGATATTATCTTTGGGTCCACGAATGAGAATTTGTGCAAGGAGTTTTCAGAGGTTATGCAGAAGTGATTTGAGATGAGTTCTTTGGGAGAGATGACATTCTTCCTGGGACTACAAGTTGAACAAAAAATGGTCGGGACTTTGATTCATTAGGAGAAGTACATTCATGACATTGTTCAGGAATTTGGATTCAAGGACTCAACAGCTTTCATGTCTCCAATCGCTACAAGACCAGTCCTCGCTCCTGATCCATCAGGAAAGCCAGTCGATCAACACATGTACAGGTCAATGATTGGCTCACTGATGTGTCTCACTGCAAGCAGACCGGACATCATGTTCCCTGTTTGTCAGTGTGCCAGATATCAGTCAGATCCGAGAGAATCCCACATGACCGCTGTCAAACGTATTTTCAGATACTTGAAGGGAAAACCTCGTTTGGGACTCTAGTATCCCAAAGAGTCTCCCTTGGAACTTCATGCATTTACTGACAGTGATTATGGGGGACACAATTTAGACAGAAAGTCAACATCGGGAGGATGTTATTTCCTGGGAAACCGGTTGATCTCATGGCAGTGCAAGAAGCAAGTCACTGTGTCCACCTACACCGCGGAAGCCGAGTACATAGCCACATCCAGTTGCTGCTCATGAGTCATTTGGATATAGCATCAGGTGCTGGATTACGATTTGAATTTCTATGATACAACAATCAAATGTGATAATGAGGTTGCCATTGCGATTGTTAAAAACCCGGTCCAGCACTCAAAGACAAAGCACATCAACATCCAAATACACTTTATTCGTGATTGTTTTGATCGTAAGCTTGTCAATATAAAAAGGGTCCATACTAATTTTAACTTTGCCGATCTCTTTACAAAAGCGTTTAGTCGTGCCCGATTTTTATTTCTCGTTGAATCTTTGGACATGATTTCTTTTGAGTAAATCTTACGTTTTGTTTTAAAAATTTAAATATGTTTTAAATATGTCACAATTTTAGAGGGAGAAAATGAGTTAACTGTAACTCACCAAAAAGATTTTAAAATTTACTTTAAGAAAACCAAAATCAAGTCACTTGACTTAACGAAAAGATTTTAATTTTATATATAATATTAATTTCATCTTTACTCCTAATTAAGAAAAATTTCAGAAAATTCAAAATGAATTATCCCGTTTAGAGGGATCTCATGCTTAGAGGGAGTCGGATATTTAAAATTTTCAAATGAGAATTTGATCCGACCATGTGGAAAATGATAGTATATTGGCATGTAATGATCCTAGCGCATGAAAAGAGTAGATCAAAAGGCTACAAGGTCACTCATAGATGTGTAGTAGGCTTGACAAACAAGTAAGTGTCGGTTGATATAAATTAAACTCTTGCCGGTGCTAGTGGATACACATTCAAGAAGCGGTTGCATGATTCCGTTAAAGTCATATCCATAAAGGTTCAAATGTAATTAAACATGTCATACCCAAGTCTCCCTTTACCTAATCACAGTGGTCTTATGAAAGTCAGTGTCCTTTTTAATTTTTATTGAGTCAAGAAAAGAGTCAAGTAAAGCGTCAAGAAAAGCAAGAAAAAGAAAAACAAAATAGTCAGAAAAGAAAAAGAAAAATCAAGAAAAGAGTCAAGTAAAGCGTCAAGAAAAGCAAGAAAAAGAAAAACAAAAGAGTCAGAAAAGAAAAAGAAACATCAAGAAAAAGAGTCAGTCTTAGGGATTTTAACTTCTGCTTTATTTCTTCATTTATTTCGACTCAAGCCTTGGACTCTCTACGTTTGTAGTCATACAAGATCTAATTGTTAAGGCCCTGAGTCTTCTGCTTTGTTTTATTTTCTTTCTTTTGTTCAAGCCTTGGACTTTCTTTGAGCGATAACATGGTATTATCCGACCTGATTGTTATGGCCTGAACTTCTGCTTTATTTTAATCTTTCTAGATCGAGTCAAGTGTACAAAGTACAAAATTTCCAAAGTGTTAATAAGTGTACTGTGATCAACTAAGAAAGGTTTAAGTCAAGTTGAGGTGATATGTCAATACAAACTAGGCCCGAGATATGATGGAATCAGTAACATGTCTGATTAAGTGGGAACCACACAAGTTCCGTGCCTAATTGAACCTTCAATGTATCACGTTAATACCAAAATACTTGTCAAGTTAAACAAGTGGACAATATCTACAATCGATGATGAACTTGTGTCACAATAATATCAAAATGGAAACGCGATCTGGGGCTTTGC
Organism: Bidens hawaiensis; assembly: GCF_021521415.1. Lineage (NCBI taxonomy): Eukaryota > Viridiplantae > Streptophyta > Magnoliopsida > Asterales > Asteraceae > Bidens > Bidens hawaiensis. Next base: position 357,012 of record NW_027491990.1, on the reverse strand, counting down.
CAATCAATATGATTCCATGTCGCGATCGTTCTTATAAATTGATTAGTTAATCAATGAAAAGAATTATGTAAATTAATTTCATATTAACGTTATTTTTAAAATTGTTTTAATTTTGTATTTATTTTATTTTGTTTTTATTTTATTTTGTTTTGTTTTTTGTTTTCTAAAATATTATTTACTTTGGTATTTTAAATATTTTATGTTTTATTTTTATTTTTGTTTTTAATTTTTACTTCTATTTTATTTTATTATCTTTAATTAAAGTTGTATTTTACATTATTTTATTTTATTTTGTTTTGTCAAAGAGATCGTTTTTGCAAATGTTAATAGTTACGGACCGACAAAAGAAAATTAAGAAAAACAAACAAGTGCTTGGATTCGGTGGATAAATGTTTTTCGGGTTTTAATGTGTAAATGTTTTTAAAGACCGAGGACTGAGAGTGTAATTTCGGTTAATACTCGCGATGTTTTGACCTTATCACGAGATATACTGACCCTATATATTTGGGTCACCTAAAATATCTTTCACTATTCATCAAAAACTTTTCATCTTACTCTCTCACTTTCTCTCTCTACCTTATCTTTCAAAACTCTAACTTTTCCTCATTATCTTCAACAATCCGGCCCTCCCAATCACATTTTGATGTTAAATATGGAACCAACACCCATGGTATAACATCACAAACACCATAAATCATCTGTTCTTCTTGTTTCTGGGTTCACGTAGATCTAGACGGCAGTTCTAAAGAACCGTCAGCTAAATCTAAGGACAGATCTTCAAATCTTTGTTGTTATCATGCTTATAAACTGTTATTAGGTCCATTTGATCATGTTTATCATTTTTGTATGTTAGTTTTAGGTTTGATTTTGTAAAGTTTGTAGATCTAGGGTTTGTTTGTATGTATTGGGGTCAAATAGACCAAGTAATCCAAAGGGGATTTGTCTCAAAATCTCCAGATCATCAATTCGGGTCTAGGCGACCATGTGTAAGGCAAAATGAAACAAAGGGGGGGGGGGGGGCTAAGTAAAGTTTTGGCATGGAAATAGGTTTCGCTTACTTCGCTTCGCATCTCCATGCGAAGCGAAATATAGTTATGTCTGCTTCACATCACCATGCGAAGCGAAATACATTCCTGGCTCGCTTCGCATGGCTCATGCGAAGCAAATAGGAATCTATTTTGCTTCGCACGTACATGCGAAGCGACTGGATTTCTTGTTCGCTTCGCACCCCATGCGAAGCGAATGCTAAATTTGTTTCGCTTCGCACCCCATGCGAAGAGAAATAGGGCCATGCAAAAATCTGACACTTAGCAAAATTTTCAGAGTTTTGGACTGAAATATGCTACTGGACTGTTTTGGACATTAGTAGACTGTTTGACTCTTGGACCATTTTGGACATACAAAGACAATATATATTGGACTTATTAACTTATTAATAAACTTAAATTAACTTTTTAACTTATTAAACTAAATTGTATATAATTTAATTAAGTAATCATATGTATATGTTTCAGCTAAACACTTTGTTGTACATACGCATTTTTGTATATAACTTATCATGTGTTTGTTTAAGTTAAATGATGATTCTCATGATATTAAGATTTGATTTCAGGGTGATAACCCTGCCATTTACACCAAATAGGTTACAGAGTTCTGGGCTTTTGCTACACCAGCTGATGATGCTCTTTCCATCAATACAAAAGTGGCTGTTAAGACGTTGAAGATTACAGAAGGGGACATTAGACGTGCTTTGAAGATTAAAGATGAGCCAGATTATACGTTTGAGGAAGGTGACAACGCAAGGCTGAATGAGTTTGTGACGAGAATGGGATATGATACAGAGTGGAAAAGCCTAGAGAAGAAGCACTTGCCACCATACTGGAGATTTCTCTTTCATATTGTGATTCATTATCTATCGGACTTAAGAGGTGGTTTTGATAGCATGAGGATAGATTGGGTGCGAATTATGTATGCACTAACGCACTGGGAGGAGTTCAACTATTCAAGGAGGTTGTTTTTGTGCATGATGGCAAATGCAAAGAATGATCAACCTGGCTCATGCATCCCAGGTTCGTGCAATTGTTGTTAAATGATATGATTCCCGATGTACCCAGACCACTTCACAAGAAGGAAAAGGATAAGAAGTCACTCCCCGAGCTTTACCATGTGAAATAAATCAGGCAGTCGATCTTTGGTATTTTGTTAAACAAAAAAGGGAAGGGTCACCAATACCAGGGTGAGAGACCGGGACCTAAATTTGGGTTGATTGAGGAAACCGAGCCTGCTGGAGATGAGGCTGAGCAAGAAAGTAGGGAGATTGTAGGTTCTAAAGCTGAGGTTGAAGCTGGACAAGGTGACTCATCTGAGGAGGCACCGGAAGACCAAACTAAGGCCAAGCATGATCTAAAACGGAAGGCTACCGACAAGCCTTTTGTTGGTGGTACTTAGGGCAAGGGAAAAGAGGCTGAAGAAGAAGAAGAAGAGCATCAGCCCCTTAAGCGATTGAAGAAGCTTGGAGACTCCCAGAAGTCCTCCAAGCTCGTTGTCAAGCTTTCCACGAAAGGTAAGCCATCCTCCACCCCAACCCTCAAGTAGTTTCACCTAGAACCCTAGCCAAGACCCTAAGAGACCTAGATGTAGCCAAGATTTAAATCCCCATCTATAAGAAACCCAAAACCAGAATCAAAGCCAAGTCCAAACCATCAAAAACTATGCTACACGACTCACCCGATAAATCACACGAACCCTCACCAAAAGACCAACCGATTTCAACTTTCTTACCACAAATACCACTTTCACCACCTAAAGACCAACCACAATCAACCACACCACCCGAACAACCTACACAAACCGAACCCTTAACAACCTCACCCATCGTTAGCTCACCCATCTTCAGCTCTCCCATCAAGTCAAGAAGCCTATGGATCCAAACTGTTATTACCTCACCACCAACACAACCATCATCATCAACCATTAAACCCAGACCCTACACCCCTCTATTTTCAACACCACCTACCCAATCCATCACACTACCTTTCTAAACAACCTCACCACCCATCATGTCCGACACTCCACCATCCACAATCCTCTCACCCAAGCCCATAGCCAAAGGAAAGTCTTCGACAGCTCTGGTGTATGCTGATCCTATCCTCGATAGGATCATCTCCCTGGAGGAATCAAATGCTAAAAGGGCTGAACGTGAGTTGGTGTTGGTCGAGTACATTAAGAATCAGAAGAAGAAGGAGCGTGAGGACGCTGTTGCAAATGCTAAGTTGGTGTCAAGGGTCCAGATATTGGAAGAACAAAAAGACCTGAATGATGCTCTGATTGAAAGTCAAAGACTCCTGATCAATCAACTACAAACTCGTATTCAGAATCAACAAGAGATTCTCAATAAGGAAGCTCTGAACAATGCCAATCAGCGAGCTGAGTACTTAAAGGTGTTTGATTGAGTTGAGACTCTTGAGAAGAACCTTCCCGCTGCAAATGTCCATGAGGCTAACTTGTTCAAGAAAATTGAAGATGCTACTACAAAGTGGGACATTGAAAAAGAGGCCACCAACTCAAGGGTGTTCGTGCTCGAGGGAAAAATAGCCTCTTCTGCCTCTCTCGGTACACTTATTATAGAAAACAATCAATTCCGAACTAAGATACAGGCTATTCAAGCAAAGAGCAAGGAGCATGAATGTCTCAACGAGCTGCAATTGAAGACGAATGAGGAGTTGGTAAGCAAGTATCAAGCTGCCTCTGACCTTATGGGTATGCGTGATGACGATTTCCATAATTTAGAGGACAGACTTGATGTTGTTTTTAAGAGTTGGTGATGGTTGGGTGAGACTTCTCAGTTGGGTGGAACACAACCTACTGCAGGGCCAAGTGTGGCTCTGCAAGGAGCTTAGGTTGTTGGTTCGGAAGGCGAGGCAACTGTTGGTCGTATTGTACAACAGGTTGGCCAAGCCGGAAGCGGTGTAGGTACCAGCTTGGGTCCTGAACAAACAGTACAACCTCAGGCCCTAGCTGGTGGTGATGACGAAGGAGATGATGGTGACGATGAAGACAGTGATGATGAAGAAGAAGAGGATGAAGAGGACGAAAATTTCCACGATAGTTATGATGAGGATGATGATGATGGTGATGGTGACAGAGGTGACGGTAGAGACGGAGGAGCCGGTGCAGGAGGAGGTGGAGGTGGAGTTAACACTCAATCACCTCCACATACTCAGGAACACATTCAGGACCCTGCTGCACACGACTCTGCTAGCAAAGTCAGGGAAGACGACTCCAGAATAGCAGATGTATATAACGAGTTGTTTCCTGCAGGTAACATTGCAGGTATGATGGATGAATTTATTGAAGCCGGGAAAACTCTTGAATTTGTTCAATCACATGCGGCTGAGGAACCCAAAGACGATGATTTCTACATCAACTATTCGCCGAATCCAGACACGCCGCCAGCTCAAGTTCAAGCATCTTCAGAGGCTCCTGCAAGTGATCCCGTCGTTGATTCAACTGCCAACTTGTCTCACGCACATTGTGTCAAGTCGTGCCAGTACTCGCTCGCTCAACTACTCCTATCACAACGACTCTTTGATTGTATATGCAAAATACAATCAGGAGAACAGTTTTTGGGTTATCAAAAGATACATCGGAGATCTCATCTATCTCAACCTTCACAAGCTAAAGACGTTACCAGAACTTGACATCAACTATCTTCGAAAAGATCTGGGCAGAGAAGAGTATGATGATTCATTGGAAGGTTGGGGCACCACTCATCTGCATCATCAGTCAAAAGTTGGATACAAGGATTTTGAGCTCAACAAGGGTCGTAAGTTCAAGAACCCGAAAGAAATTGACCCAGCCACCGGAGAGCCGCGAACCATGTGGAGGTATAGGGCGCCAAAATACTGTCACATTATCTATCATGGTGAGCCCTACATTCCAAATACTCTTCAAGACTTCATCGACTGGGAATTCGATAACACGACAGGTGAGGCCGTCATCCACTGCCGGAATATGCACGAGATTCGTGTATTCGACGAGCACGAGCTTATGGGTCTGCATATAGAAGACGTGTTGAAGCTCTACCACTCACCCTTGCGAACCGTCGAGGACATTGATCGTCAAAACACCGACCGAATAGTAGAAGCTTTCAACAAGTTCATCAAGAGACTTGTTGAACTTCCACTCTCCGAGGATGAATGCTTGGTGTACGATATCGACGAGTTCCAATACTAAAGACTAGAGGGAGATCGTTAGGCCCCGTTTTGTATTATTAAGTCTTTTGTATTGGTTTTTATGTATTTGGGCTTGTTAGCCACTTTTGTATGTAATTGGGCCCAAGGCCATTTGTAAACAAGCCCATTGGGCCATATGATATAAAACATTTCTCATGCATGCTTCCTTATAAATAGGAAGCATGCTATGAGAAGAACATCCTTTAGCCAATTCTCTAAATTCTACTTCTCTTATTCTCTCACACTCTCATCTCCCTTAGCCGAAAATAAACATCTTAAGATCCGAGACCAAGGTGCTTGGTGTGATATTCCTCTAGCATCAAGTTTGGTTGATACAAGACTCGTTGTTAGATCCACCGGTGTTGGAACCTACACATTAAGTGTCTAAAGTTGATAAGAGGAAGCTTCTCCATCGTATTTCTTGATCACACTTTGGTGCTTATGGAAGTATCGAATCAAAAGGATGTTTAATGGAATATGCTTGTCCATACAAGATTTTAGAAGACATGAAGACAATGCCCCTTATTTGGATCTAGAATAAGACGAGAAACAAGAGTTTTATTTGGTAAAATTGGTGTGACTTTACTCTTTCGCTATAAAATGATGCAATGAGGCGTGTTGATGATCCCGTTTTGTTGCATTGACGAGCACTCTTTTTAGTAAAATTGTTCACTACATGGAGTTACACTTTAACATGACAAGCGGACAAAAAGCCATTTTTGAGTGTCTACGAGCACCACATGCTCAAGATTTTCTTCTTGCTATTCCTATAGATGGGTTAGGCCAACATATGTCTCCAGTGGAGTATTGTACTATCCTTAAGTATCGCCTCATGATTCCTCTATTCCCGGTTGATGAGATATGTCCTATTTGTCGTAAGGCGTGTTTAGACTCATATGGGGAGCACACGGTGCACTGTAAAGAGATCCCGGGGTTCAAGTACCGACACGATCTGGTTAGGGATGTGCTCTTTGATATATTCAGGCGAGCCGGAATTTCTGTTAAGAAAGAAGCACCTGTGAATTTCCTGACTGACCCGTCGAAGGGAAGATCATCTCTTCGACCGGCTGACATTTTAGTGTTTGGATGGATAGGAGGAAAATGCGTGTGTGTGGATTTAACAGGGGTTTCCCCTTTGGTGGGCTTGGGGTGTAGTGGTTTCGCAGTCGGTCAAGCCGCATTAAAAGCTGCTTCAGGCAAGGTGGCAAAACATAAGAAGGCATGTCTTGACAACCAACATGTATTTATTCCTTTTGCTTTTGACACTTTTGGTTTCATCGTGCCTGAAGCTATGGAGTTACTTACCCGTGTTCAGCGGGTCATGCATAGTAATGTTATGACTCCAAGATCAGCTAATGTAGTTTTTAAAAGATTGGGTTTTGCAATTCAAAAGGGGGTAACGGTGCAGCTTGTTGCCCGCTTGCCTTCTGTTTCGATGTAATCTAAACTATGCACATGAATTATAAGCTTTAACTCTAAACATAACTAATTAGGTGTTTAAATATTGTAAAATTTTTAATTGATTTAAAATTAAGTTAAACACGTTAAATATATACGAATATTGAATACTCTTCATCAGTGAGTAGTGATTATTTTGTTTAAATTAACACAAAATAGTAGGTCACAGTGAAGAAAAAAGCTACTAAACAACAAACAAGTTTCGCAAAAATTATCAAAGAAAAATTGTAAAAAATTATTAAATAGTAACTAAAAAACATTAGAATTTTTGTTATTTATGAAACACTTAAAAATTCATTTAATGATATTTGCTTAAACTAGAATTTGATTTGTGAATGTGACAGGTTAAATTAGTTTGAACCACATAATCAATTTGCATGGTTAAAGAAAGATAAGCTAACAGCTTAACTAGCCACTTCAGAACTCACTTAATATATACTCCCTTTCTTCTTGTAACAAGAAAAAAACACAAATAGTTGTTTTTGGCAACTTTAGGTGTGTGGAGGAAAGTTAGATCACCTTTTTATATCATTGGAAGTATTTCCTACGAAAATGTGTGGTCTGTAGGACTGGTATACCCAACAACGTAATTAGCCATAACCAAAAAAACAAATGTAATGGATATATTCGCTCAAGTACTTTCCCTATTTATGACCTGAACGGTTTTAGCAATACGCTGATACCTTCGTGTCTAATGTGTTTTATGATCACCTTTGGTGACCGAAAATTTCTTTTAAAGCAAAGGCTTTCCCGGGATGAACATATTCATCGGTCAAGGTAGGTCTCACCCCTAGGTAGTGAACTCGTAGATGTAATGGCTGGATAATCTAAGAGTTGTGAAAGACATTTCCAGATTGAAATAATTCGGTTTTTCACCATAAATTTCAATCGGATAAAACTGAAAATTCTAACAAGAGATAAGCATGTGTGTTTGTGTGAATTTCATACACCAACGATTAGAGAGATGACCAAATGACAATGAATTCTTATTTCTAGCCAGAAGCTCTGCCTCTTGGGGACCACGTTTCCGTGGGCGCTGCCGCCCTCACCCATGTTAAGGGGTGTTGCCTCCTTGGATTCACAATAGTTTATGTATATACTTATATGTTGTTATTTGGCACCAATGATGAATCTTGGACGTTGGACGAAAGCATGGGGGGGGGGGTTTCAAATTTTTTGGCATGGCATAAACGGGTAAATTTACACTACTGAGTATAAATTTTTTTGGATGAAAACAGATAATTTACACTACGGAGTTAAAAAAACATGGGGGGTTGAGGCCACAATAAACGTTCGCACATGCTTGATACTATCTTTTTCTAGCTTCCTTATCCTGCATGAACATATCAAAGCCAAGTCCTAGTGTAGGTCCACTAGGGATCGGATCTAACAACTAATCTTCGATCAACCAACTTAGTGCTAGCAGAATATCACACTAAGGCACTTTGGTCTCGAATCTTGTGTTTATGTTCGGTTTCAAGAGAGAGAGAGAGAGAGAGAACAAGAAGAGATAAGATTGACAAAAGCTTAGTTTCTCATGGCATGCTTCCTATTTATAGGAAGCATGCATGAGAATTCTTTCCATTTCACTAAATGCCCAAATGGGCTTCTTTACAAGGCCTTGGGCCCAATCAACATACAACTACAAAATACAAGCCCAAATATATTAATTTCAATACAAAAGACTTAATACAAAATGGGGTCTAACAATCTCCCTCTAGTCTTTAGTATTGGAAGCCGTCCATATCGTACTCAAGAACGTCATCTTTGGGTAGTGGAATCTCAACAAGTCTCTTGACAAACTTGTTGAAAGCCTCAACTATCCTGTCGGTGTTCTGACAGCCTATATCTTCAACGATGGGCAGGGGTGAGTTGTAGAGCTTCATAATATCTTCTTTGCTCAGCCCCATCAGCTCGTGCTTGTCAAACATTCTGAGTTCATGCATCGACTTGCAGTGAATGACGGCTTCTCCCGTTGTGTTATCTAACTCCCAACTGATGAAGTCTTGGAAAAGGTTTGGAGTAAACGGTTCACCATGATAAACAAGTAGGCAGTCTTCGGGAGCCGCATATCTCCACATTACTCTCCTTTTTCCAGTTACTGGGTCTATCTCTCTTGGGTTCTTGAACTTCCGGCCTTTATTTACTTCAAAATTTGCATAACCCACTTTTGCTGATGTTTCAGATGACGCGTCACCCAGCCTTCCAGATTCTCATCATAGTCGCCACCTCCTACCGCCTTTTTGTAGTAATTAATATCAAGCTATGACAGGGAATGTAACTGCTTGTTTGTGAGGTAGATGAGATCTCCGTTTGCCCTCCGAATAGCCCAACAGATATTTTCTCTATTGTATCTGGCATACACAATCAGAGAATCATCATGGAAAGGATAGTTGAGGGAACAGGAACTGGCACAACTCGTCACGAAGTGAGTCTTCCTCTTTTTCTTCTTTGGTGCTTGTGACGAGTCTGCAACTGGGTCAATCACTGGTTCAACTTCTGGGGCTGATGTTGCTTGATCTTGCGCAGGTGGCGTGTTTGGATTTGGCGAGTAGTTGATGTAGTCATCATCTTCAGCTTCCTCTGCCTGAGTAAATTTGACTGGTTCCAGAGTTTTCCCAGCCTCAATTAACTCATCTATTACACCTGCAATTGTACCTGCATAATCAAACAACTCTTTATATAAACTTTCTATCCCCGCATCATCTTCTCTCACTTTCATTGCAGCCTCGTGTGCGGAAGGATCATCATGTTGCTCATGATCATGTGGAGGTGATTGAGTGTGACCTCCACCTCCACCTGCAGCACCGGCTCCACCATCACTACCATCACCTCCATCATTATCACCGTCGTCATCATCAAAGCTATCGTGGACATTATCATCCATATCTTCATCATCTTCGTCATCTTCATCATCACTTTCGTCATCATCCTCTTCATCATCATCACCATCTCCACTAGCTTGGGCTTGAGGTTGTTCAACGTGAGTAAGTCCCAAGCTGGTTCCAACAACACTTCCTGCTTGGCCAACCAGTGGTACAACCTGACCCACTGTCGCCTCGCCTCCCGAACCCACTGCAGGTTGATCATGAATAGCAACACTTGGACCAGCAGTGTGCGGCTGTTCCACAATGTGCGTCTTCGAAACCGATTTCCAACTTCTAAATACTGAATCAAGTCTATCCTCCAGTGCATGGAAGTCATCATCTCGGATACCCATAAGATCTAAGGCAGCTTGGTACTTGCTCACCAACTCGTCATTTGTCTTTAACTGCAGCTCATTCAGTCAATCATTGGCAGCAATATTGGCCTGGATAGCCTCAATCTCGGCTCTGAATTAGGCATTTTCAGCAATGAGTGTACCGATAGAGGATGAGGAAGCTAGCTGATCCTCTAGCATAGACACTCTGGAGTTGGTAGCTTCCTTCTCAACATCCCATGCAACAGTTGCATCCTCAATCTTCTTAAACAGACGTTCTTCAAGTATAGTGGCTACTGGTAGATTCTTCTCAAGTGTCTCTACTCGATTAGCCACTTTTGAGTATTCAACTCGCTAATAGGCATTTCCCAGAGCCTCTCTGTTGAGGAGTTCCTGTTGATGATTCACGCAGGTCTGTAGATGCTTAATCCAGTTTCTTTGACTTTCTATCAATGCTCCCTGCATGTCCCGTGACTCCTCTAGAATCTCAACCCGGTTTACTAACTTTTCTTCCTCCTTGGCATCTTCAAGATTTTTCTTCTTTTGGTTTTTGATGTACTCGAGTAGTACACGTTCCCATTCAGCCCTCTTAGCATTTGATTCCTCCAGTGCGATGATCCTATTAAGGATTGGATTAGCGTATACCGGAGGTGTCAAGGATTTTCCTTTGGCTATGGGTTTTGGTGAGAGGATTGTGATTGATGGAGTGTCGGATAAGATTGGTGGTGGGGTTGATTTGAGTGCTAGGGTGATGGATTGAGTAGGTAGTGGTGAGGTTGTGAAGGTAGGTGGTGTTGAGAATTGTGGTGGTGTGGTGGCTTCGGGTTGGGTGGTGGATGATGTAGGTTGTGTAGGTGGTGAAAAGATAAAGGGTTGGGTCCATAGGCTTGTGAATTTGATTGGTTATGTAAAGATGGATGAGCTGAAAAGGTGAGGTAGGTAAAGGTTGGGTTAGTTTTGGTTGTTCGGGTGGTGTTGTGGTTTGAGGTTGTTGTTGTTGTGGTGGGGAAGGTGGTAGGTTTCCTAAGAAGGTGGAAATTGGTTGGTCTTGTTGTGTGGGTGAGGGTTCAGGTGATTCATCAGGTGAGTCGTGTAGCAAGGTCTTGGGTGGTTTGGATGGTCTTGATTCTGGTCTTAGGTTTCTTATAGACGGGAATCTTAATCTTGGCCATATTTAGGTCTTCTAAGGTCTTGGCTAAGGTTTTGGGTGATGCAATGTGTGGGTCAGGTGCGGAGGAAGGTTTACCTTTGCTGGAAAGCTTGAAGATGAGCTTTGAAGACTTCTTGGAGTCTCCAAGGTTCTTCAAACGCTTCAAGGGCTGCTGCTCTTCTTCTTCCTCCTCTGCTTCCTTAGCTTGACTAGAAGTACCACCAACATAATTAATCTCCTTAGCTTCTACCTCTGCCTCAGAACCCATAATCTCCCCACTTTCTTCCTCAGACTCTTCCCCAACAGTCTCTGTCTCCTCAGACAGCCCAAACTTAGGTCCCGGTCTCTCCCCTTGATAAATATAACCTTCTCCCTTCGTGCTCAACATAAGCCCAAACACCCGTTTGCCTGATGATATTAACATGATAAGGCTCAGGCAGTGTCTTCTTACCCTTATTCTCTTTTGTTGGCTTGTGTGGTGGTCTGGGTACATCGGGAATCATATAATCCAATAACAACTGCATGAACCGTGGATACATCAGCCACATTGCCTCTGCAGTCGCATTAGCCAACATGCACAAGAAAAACATCCGGGAATAGTTAAACTGTTCCAGGAATGTTAACGCATACATTATCCGTACCCAATATGCTCTTAAACTGTCAAATCCACCTCGTAAATCGGATAAACTGTGTATGACCACATGAAACAAAAACCTCCAATAAGGCGGGAGATGCTTCTTCTCCAAAGATTTCCATTCCGTGTCATATCCCATATGTGTCACAAATCCACTGAGCTTGGCCTTATCTTCCTTCTCAAACAGATACTTCGGTTCATCCTTATCTTCAAAGCACGTCTAATATCACCCTCCTTAATCTTTAACACCTTTCCAGCCACTCTGGTGATAATCGATAGAGAATTATCTGCCGGCTTTGCGTTCACCCAGAATTTAGTGACCCACTTTGTAGCCCAAAATAAATACCCACTAGTGAATATGGTTAAAATAACCAAGCCCAAATAAAATAACTAGCCCATAACCCATTTTCAACCCAAGATAGGTTAGAAAGAGGCCCAGCCCACACAAACCTTGACCTAGCTGTCATATTTCCTAATGTGTGCATCTGCCAGCTTCCTCCATAGTCAGGCGCCGGAAAAAAAGATTCACCGGAAAAGAACCAGTGACACACCAGGTACACTACATCAACGACCTCATCCATCTCCTTCATCATCAACCTCCATCTCTAGATACCTCTTCACCACGGATCCCGTATCCTACACACCACAGCCGACACCATCTCTAGACCACCGGTGACCGGCCACTCTAGCCGAAAATTCGATCTCCAACCTGTCAACTTGAACAGTCGTCACTTATAATCACCGGTGACCTCACATACCGGAAAATCAATTGCCGGTGACATCCTGCCGCTGGCCGCATTCACCTTTCTAAAACCCACCTTCAATCAGAGAACACAGAAACATAAACCCAGATCTCTAAATCGGCCGTTAAATCCAGTAATATGAAGACGAACCTGATGCCATTTTATTTCCTAACTTTATTTCTAAAATCTTCAAATTTAATTGCCAACACTTCAACGGATCTTCAAAAACTTCAACAAATTAATGTCTCGGTTCGGGTAATCGCGGAATTAGAACCCGAATATCAAGAACAAAGTTGAATCAGTTGATTCAAACCCGCTCTGATACCAATTGTAGGTCCACTAGGGTCGGATCTAACAACTAATCTTGGATCAACCAACTTAGTGCTAGCAGAATATCACACTAAGGCACCTTGGTCTCGGATCTTGTGTTTATGTTCGGTTTCAAGAGAGAGAGAGAGAGAGAGAGAGAACAAGAAGAGTTAAGATTGACAAAAGCTTAGTTTCTCATGGCATGCTTCCTATTTATAGGAATGAGAATTCTTTCCATTTTACTAAATGCCCAAATGGGTTTCTTTACAAGGCATTGGGCCCAATCAACATACAACTACAAAATACAAGCCCAAATACATAAATTTCAATACAAAATGGGGTCTAAACCTAGTTTCTTGAAGCGGCTAAACTTCATGCTCATATAGGTAGCTTTTTTACACTTGCATGTTCATAGCAAGTTTTGAAAAGAACTATTAAGAAGTTAAACTTGAAGCTCCTTAACTTGCAGGTATGAAAACATACCTTGATATGTTGTTACTAATGTGTTCCAATCTCTAGATATTAAGCTTTCTACATTTAATGCAACACATAATCTCACATTAGTTAAGAATTGAATATCTTAACATAAGAGATTTAAGGTAGACTTTAATCCCATCCCTAAAGGCGATTTTTGCACAAGATCTCCACCTAACCCTTTGGTTAGATGATAGGCTAAGTTATATTGAGTCCTCACAAACTCCACTAATATAACTCTATGTAGGGATGAGATCGGTACCGTACCGGTACCGAAAATCCCGATCCCGAAAATTGCAAATTTTTGGTACCGGTTGGTACCAGTACTGGTACCGAAATGTTCGGTTCGGTACCGGTACCGGTACGATACCGGGATGGTATCGGTATTTAAGGTAAAATTTGGGAAATATCGGTACCGTACCGGTATCGATACCGTACCGGTCCCGAAAACTCAAAACCTTGGTTCCGATTCGGTACCGACGGTACAAAATCGGTACCGATTTCGGTAACGGTACCATACCGATTTTTGCTCATCCCTAACTCTATGCATGATAAGCTCACAAATAATGTTGTGTCTACCAATCGGTACCATACCGATTTTTGCTCATCCCTAACTCTATGCATGATAAGCTCACAAATCATGTTGTGTCTAACACCTAATCGTCTATTATACTCTTAACCATAAGCCTTAGCCACTGCAGCTTCACTATCACATCTGATAAATATAGGTGATATCGGTTTAAATTGTAATGGAATTTCATAAACAAGAGTTCTTAGCCACTCAGCTTCTTTACCTACCTGGCATAACCGCATTGCATATTAGTGCAGAGGGGCGGTCTAGGAACTAAAAGTCAAACTTTCAGGAGAAATCAAATTCAGACGGTCAATAGGTACATTTCAAAGGCTACACTTTGTTTCAGCTTTGGATAATTTTCAAACATGTCTTATGGTTTGATGGATATTGGCTTCGGTTTCTAAAGCCAGCATGGGTTTGAATGCAATGCTTGTGCGTTTTGAAGGTAATGCGCATATGTTTGTTACATGGTTTTATGTTGTTTTAATTGCTTTAATGATGTTATATCAATCATTATCAATTGAACTTATTTACTATTTTTTTAATAACCAACAAACAGAGAATTGTCTAGTTACCTCGTACGGGATGACCCAATGACAAAAGGCCACTGCCATCTAGCCCAACCCATTTTTAAGCCTAGGTATTTCGTACGGGGTGACCCAATGGCAAAAGCCACCTCCAGATGGCCCAACCCAGCTGTACGAAGCCCTTAAGCGCCTCCAAGTTATGTCCAGTTTCATGGAAAACCCACCGCCTGAAGGCCCACTAGTGGTAAAATCCGGACACCCCCAGGATCTAACTAGAGGTCACAAAGATCCTAGTCTTCTTTCATTAAACCATTCATACCCTCTTCAAAGTGTTGTTTGTGGGGATTGAACTTGGGTATCCATCGAGAAACCCAGACTTTCTACCAGTACATCATATTGGAAAGGATACTATTTATAATTGCAACTTTAAATCAATATATATTTTAGACGGTTTATCTTAATTTTGTTTTAACATAACAAGTTTAAATACTAAAAATAGTTAACATCTTAATATATGTGTGTGTGTGTATATATATATATATAGGATTAGGTTTATTTCAGAAGTGTTTCTTATTACGAGAAGTACGAGAAATGAATTCAACAAATCATATTTTTTTCCTTTTATTTTATCATTTATTTAATGATAGGGGTGTTACAGTAATAAAAATACATTTTTTCATATTTAGTAGGTCATAATGTATGAACAGTTACAATTAATTTTTCATATTTTTTAAAATATATTCAAATAAACCTATGTTGAATTCTTGTTGTTTTATTTATCAAATTCAATATTGTTGATTTATGAGTATTATTTTTTTATTCTAGTAATTTCGATTTCATACTTTTATCCATATAATAGTTCTTAAACTCAATAGTGCTGATAAATTTACACGCTACATAAATGAACATAAACATGAATAAAATTACACATTCACAATTTGAAATACCACCTACATAGTACATATACGAACCTAAACAATACCTAAATGAATCTACACAATACATAAATGAACCTACACAAGATAAAGATTACACATGCACCATTCAAAATACCACCTACACAATGCATATATGAACCTACACAATAATATATGAATCTACATAGTACATAATTGAACTCACGCATGATAAAAATTACACATACACAACTCGAAATACCTAATACACAGTACGTATACGAACCTACACAAGATAAAAATCACACACACACAATTCGAAAGACCATATACACGGTATATATACGAACATACACAGTACATAAATGAACTTACACAGTACAAAATAAACTTTTTTATTACACTAAACTATATATAATAACTAACGGATAATGATAATAATCTATACTTGTAAAATTTTCACATACACATTCTTGATATCACCTAAATAGTACATATATAAATCCTATATTGTACAAAATAAATTATTTTTTTTATTTTTCACATTAAATTACATATAATAAATAACAATCATGTTAATAGCCTACAATTGTAAAAAAATTCACATACGCATTCGTGATTCCACCTACACAATACATGAATATGCATGTGTATGTAATACATAAATTTGTGTAGGCAATATATGATATTTAACACATTTGAAGAAATATAATTGAAGATATTATAGTATTTGATTAAAGTTATATTTGTTTAACATGAGTTTGATTAATAACTTTAACAAAAAAATAACAATTAAAAAAATTTATATGTAACTTTCAATTAGTTAGTAATAATAACAAATAAATGCTACTAATTACTTAAGTTTCACTTTGAAAAATCTACAAACCAAATACCAAACTACCATTCTTTATTAAAATATTGATAAATTTATATCTTTATAATTACAAGTTTGTCATAACCTGTCTAATCCATTGATTACACATAATCAATGGTCAAGATTGATTTCTCGCACTTCTCGCTGTAACTTGACTTCTCGCATGAGCCATCCTGCGCGTGCGCACACACACATCCTACACACAATAAACTAGCTACTAAACATAATCTTTTCCAAGCCTACACAATAAACATGCTATCATACACATAATCAAAATACCTATAGAACAACCATTCAACCATAATACAATACACACAAAAATTCAACTGTATTTATCCTTAACTACCATCCTACACATCTAACAATGAAGTTCCTACACACTAAACATACTATCTTACACACTATTATACTACCATCCTACATAGCTAACAATGAAGTTCCTACTCATTAAACATTATTTTACACACAGTTTTATAGTACTTTGTATTATATATTTTACTTTGTAATCCACCATGATCATATATAACCAAAATAAGAAAATCAAACATAACATTTAATATAAAAAATACACTCTAGCATTACATTGTAAAACTGGTGGTCGACTAGAACTTTTAGTATAACTTATTCACAAGTTTATATTGCACACCATATAAATAAAAAAAAGTTGGTTCTAAATTATAATTAATAATTCACAAAGCAGTGTAATATAAATGTGGGTTGGGTTATAATAGGAAGTATAGTTTTTGTAGGAAGGATAAGAAGTAATCTTGGTCATTAATTTTGAACATGGAGGGTTGAGATTTGTTTAGGAGGTAATCAAGTGTGAACATAAGGGAAATGGTATAAAAAGAATAACATATTTGTTGACTTTCTCTCTCCACATACAAGGCACATGCCAAATTCCCCCATCATTTTAAAATGCCCATATCTTTTTTTACGACGTTTTTATTGAAAAACAAATTCACCATAATAACGAGTGTCTTTTTATCTTTTATATGAGTACCATATTGTAAATAAAAATTAAAAAAAATTAGTGAGTTTTTTACAAATTGTGTTTTACCGAATTTTGTTTTACAAAATTGTGTTATACAATAGTATTTTTCATTTTGTTTTTTTTTCATTGTGTTTTTTCCATCCATTGTGTTATTTACATCGTGTCATACAATTGTGTTTTTATCATTGTGTTTTTTTTTTCACAGTGTATTTTTCCATTGTGTTTTCCATTGTGTTTTTTTGGACTTTTCCAGCGAGGTGGTGACGGTGGGTGACGGTTGTGGTGGCGGTGGGCGGTGGAGTGGTGGTGGTTGTAAGAGATGAGTGAAGATGTAATTGGGTTTTATGTAAGTGGGTTTTTGAAATTAATTTAATTGGGTTTTGAGATTAAAGTAAGTGGGTTTTGATATTAAAGTATTAGACTAAAATACTCTCCTTCCTAGCCTTCTTAGAAAAATCAAACTTCTTATTTGAACCTAACCCATATAAATGTAGGATTATATATTGGGTTTCTATGAGACGATTTTAATAATTTAGGCATGAATGGTTGGAACAAACGACAATAGACTAATTTACCCTTTTTAATTAAAGCCATTAAAAATAAGAAGCCAATAATACCACAATTAACGTAGTCTATTGATCAATATTAATCAAGGGTTATAAATCACTCCTCGTACTTCTTGCATTAAAATAATTTCTCGCCTGAACCACCCTATATATGTATATATATGGGATGGTTCAGACGAAAATGTGAGAAATTAATATGAACCACTAGTTTATTTTGAAATCATAAATGTTTAAAAATAAATGAATATGATTTAAATGCAACAATAAGCACTTTCTTTTTTCAATTAATACAACTAAGAAAACTATTAGGGTCTGTTTGGTATGAGGTAATGGAATGGATGACGGAATGAAATGGAAGTGGTAATGGAATGGATAAAGGAATGGAATGGGTTATTACCTTTCCAATGAGATGTTTGGTTACTACATGGGAATGCAATGAATGATTACTTTGCGTTGTTCGATAAGTAGGAAAAAAAGAAAAAATAAAACGAAAATGATAGTGAGTGGCGGTGGTGGTGGGAAGTAGGTGGCGGTCATGGCATTGGTGGGTGGTGATGGTGATTGGTGGTAGCGGGTGGTGGTGGGCAACGGGAGATAATGGTGGTTAGAGGTGAATGGTGGTGGTATTGGTGTTGGGGGTGGGTGGTGGCGGTAACAGTGGAGGTCGCAAGCGGTGGTGGGCATCGGTGACGGTGGGCGACTGGTGGTTATGGTGAGGGGCGGGGGGGGGGGGGGTGATAGTTGATGGTGGCGACAGGCAGGTGGCGGTGGTGGGCGGCTGGCACTGATTTGGTGGCGGTAACATCGGCGGTGGACGACAATGGTAGTGGTTGGTGGCGGCAGCGGTGGTGGTTGGTGGTGGTGGTGGGTGTTGATGGTGGAGGGTAGTGGTGGTGTGAGGGTGGTGGAGGTAAGGTATGGTGAAAGAGGGAATGGAATGAAAAAAAAACATGGGGTATGGATGGAATGAAATTGGAGTATTTTAGAGGGTATGGAATGGACTAGGTAATGGATCATTCAATTCCTTTGATCAACCAAACACACTTTTCTCCATTCCCTCACATTGAGTCATTTCATTCCACCCTCCATTCCTGCATACCAAATGCTATCTTAATTTCTCTTTCCGATTAACGTAACTATTCAAACTAAATTAATTATA
The DNA here is from genome assembly GCF_021521415.1 of Bidens hawaiensis. Taxonomy (NCBI): domain Eukaryota; kingdom Viridiplantae; phylum Streptophyta; class Magnoliopsida; order Asterales; family Asteraceae; genus Bidens; species Bidens hawaiensis. The sequence goes on along the minus strand of NW_027491990.1, from coordinate 338,221 downwards.
TATATATATATATATATAAAGAATTAATTTATTTCTCATCCCTCTTGATTTTTCCTCACACAAAAATTCAATTTATTGATACATTAAAATTTCTTTCTCTAAAACAATTTATTTTACCTATATATATATCAATATCCATTAACATGTAATTTTCTTCGTAGCAATCAATACATAAGTTTGTTAATTAACGTACCTACATAAACTAACACATATTACATTGTGATTAATAATACAAAAAAAAATATCCTACACATGTTTGTATTATAATATAACAAAAAGTATACAACCTAGATTCCTATATAAATAAATATAACCTACACTTTTCTTAGTATAAGAAAACATATAACCTACAAAACAATATACAATCTACACATGTAATTCAACATCAATATATATATATATATATATATATATATATATATATATGGTTAGGTTAGAATATAAACCAACTTGAGTTTTGAAAACTCTAGAAACCCATTGTCAACCACATGTGTTTAATTAAAGATTAAATCTTGTGGTGCACAATTAAAGTTAATAAAAAATGTAAAAGTTTATTTACATTTTCTCTCTCTTGAAAACATATATAAAAATTAATAAAAAAATATAAAAAAAATAGCAAAACATTTTTTTTATATTTTTGATATTTTATATTAAATGTAACAACACATATTACTTGTAACAAAAAAAAAAAACGATGTTACATAGGGTTTTTACGGGTTTTCTCAACTCGAGGGTTTTCAAACAATACTTCTCGTATATATATATATATATATATATATATATATATATATATATATATATATATATATATATATATAAGTTACTTGGAAAATACATATATCCTACACATGTGTGTACATTAAAAATTAATAAAAATACACCCTACACAAAAACATAAATCTACACTAATATTTCAGTATTAATAATTATATTTAACCTACATGGAAATAAACATAACCTACACATGTGTAATTAATATTAACAAAAACATTTGGATCTTATATTTTAAAATACGTATGTGTAGATTATATGCATTTTCATGCAGCTTATATATACCGGTTAATGCTGAAATTCATGTGCTTGTTAGATGCTTTTGTGTACATTATATGTTTTTTTATGAAAAAACATAAATGTAAGTTATATGTTTTTATATAGTTTGTACATATTTTAATATTTATTGTCCACATGTATTATATATTTATTTTTCTATAGTTTATATAATTGTTGATGTCGAATTTCATGCGTAGGTTGTATGTTTTTGTGTATGCTATACGTTTTTTGTGTTAAAAACTAGTATATGTTATATGATTTGTTAACTTGTGTATATAATATTGTTATTTAATCGACACATGTGTATGGTATATATATCTTTTTGTATTATTCATCACAATGATTTTTGTAGGTATGTCAATTGAGAAAAAAAAAGTATTGATGATTGTTAAAAAAAGTTACGTATTGATGGACGTTGATAAATTGAGTTTGAAGAAATTGATTTTAGATAAAAAGAAATTATAGTGTATGAATAAATTGTATTTACGACCTTAAGTATAATAAAATGAAGAGGGAGGATAAAAGTACTATAAAAATAAATTAAACGTTTTTATCCTTTTAATTATTCTAGTTTAAGAGAGAGTTATAATGGTTTTATCTTTATAGTTTTAAACTAGGCTATTGATCCGTGTATTACATGGGCAGAAATATAAAAAACCATCCAAGTAAACGTATATATAATTTCAAACGACAACATTTTCTTAATATGTATTTTGAGACAGCAATATAATTTATAATTGTAAGTCATATTCAAACGAAAATGTAATATTGAAAGACATGGACTTACAAAAAATGACATTACATAGTAGTTAGTTTACAAACAAAATTTTAAACTTTAAAACACACTTCAAAAGCTACAAATTTTTACTTATAAACAATATTTTTTGCTTTGTTTGCAACTTCTCTTGCTTATCTAAAATAAGTATTTTTTTTGTTCGTCTATACTCTTCACTCTTGATAAATCTATATAAAGTTGACCATGTGTTAAACGGGTCTTTTAAGTTGACAACTCTTACTAGAGACTGACCTAGGCTTTTGTTGATGATCATTGTAAAACCAAACTACAACAGGAAACTGTGTTCTCTTTAACTTAAACAGAAACATTTTTTATCTGAAGGTGTCAATTGTATATATATATGTTTATATAGTTGAACAATTTGTAAATTTTGTATTTATGTCAAATTATTTTAAATAAATGTTATGTTTGCCATTAACTCGCATATAAAAATGCATTTAATAATTACAAAATTAATAATTCATTTTAGTGAACATAACACCATCTGCCAAAAAAAAAACCGGCAAAAAAGGGATCCTTATTTTGTTTTCTTCACTTAAACATTTTCAAATTTTCATAAAATAGATCGTTTTGCTTTGAATAATTAATTTGTTATGAAAAATAATCCTATATATTTATTTAATTTTGCATGATACAAAAATATTCATAAGTTAGATCGTTTTACCTCGAATTATTAATTTGTTGTAAAAAATAATCCTATATATTTTATTTAATTTAGTGTGCCACAACAATATGTGTTAAAAATTTATTTTATGGAATTATAAATTTTTTAAACTAATTTCTATTTAAACCATCATAAATATATTATGCCAAATAAATGTGGCTATAATATATATTTAATATTAATGTTAGTGTAATTTGGAAGATATGATGGTTATAGTGGCCTAAACTTTTTTACTAAAAGAAATAGACATTAGATTTTGACAAATTTAAGAAAATATAAAAAAATATGATACACAATAAAATTATTATCATATATTATTAATAGAACTATGTTTTATATTACAATGCTACTTAAAATTACATACTATATGGAAAAATTAATCAACACATTATAAGTAGTAACATGCACAAAATTGTCACATCTACGACAAAGGATGACCAACTTGCAGTTATGTTGCTAAATATTATCGCTGAAAATTTATGTATATCCACAAGAACAACAAGAACTTGATAGTATTGTAGACACGAAGCATGTTAAATTGAGGGAAAGATACATATTCAAATAAGATAATTTGAAAATGGTGCGATTCGCAAATAGTGAGTTGGGGAGAAAGGAATGAAAATTAAGGTTATGAAACGTATACGGGTCCATAATTGGTTGTCTAGGAGAAAACGCATTCAATTAAATGATTATTATGATTTTTAATTTTGAATTATTTTATTAGTAACAAATTCTATGAGGGCTTATTATTTTTGGAATATAGTAAAATCAACCAATAGGAATGAGCCAAAAAAAATGCCTTTAATAGTATTTATTATATAGATTGAATGATTATTATGATTTTAATTTTGAATTATTTTATTAGTAACAAATTCTATGAGAGCTTATTATTTTTGAAATATAGTAAAATCAACCAATAGAAATAAGCCAAAAAGAATGCCTTTAATAATATTTATTATATAGATTGAATGATTATTATGATTTTAATTTTGAATTATTTTATTAGTAACAAATTCTATGAAGGCTTAGTATTTTTGGAATATAGTAAAATCAACCAATAAGAATGAGCGAAAATGAATTTCTTTAATAGTATATATAGATATAGATATATATTATTTTAGTTTTATCAGTTATGTTAATCGGAGAGAGAAATTAATGGTTTCTTGGTTTTATTAATTGAAAAGGGAAATTATTTATTGTTGTAATTAAAGTCTCTTCATTATGTTTAAACATTTTAAAATAATAATTAAACTAGCGATTTATATTAATTTCTCATACTTCTCGCACGAACTTAAGCATATATATACTAGATTTTATCCCCCGTATTACGGGGGTTGTTGTACATTATTCGTTTTTTTTAATATTTATATATGTATATTTGGATTTTAATTTTATTTATTGTAAGAAAGTTAATAATTAATATACTTGAGGTTTGATGATGAAATGGTTTCACAAATAAATGATATGTTATAATCCGGTTTAAAAGTTATCTGGGTTTGGTGATACAAATTACCCGTTTATTTTCTTTATTATAAATTGTTTCTTAATTATAAATAATATATTTTTTAAATAAAATAGGATATTACTTTTTAGTATATCCCTATTTTATAGGATTTTCATATCAAATATTTGATTAGATTAAAATTTAATATAATGAAATGTTATAACCCGTTTAAAAGCAATTTGGGTTTGTGAGACCTTTACCCGTGAATTCGGGTTAAATGCGTGAAAAACCTTCATTTATAAATAAACGATATGATGGTTTGAGAGAATGGTTGTTTTACATTTTTCGTTATTTAATATTTATGTTGTGGATTTTAATTTTCTTTATTGTAAGAAAGTTAATAATATACTTAGGGTTTGATGATGAAAAGGTTTCATAAATAAATGATATGTTACAACCCATTTAAAAGCTATCTGGATTCGGTAACCCATGACCAGCTTATGTTTTTTACTATAAAATTGTTTATTAATTATAAATAATATCCTTTTCTTTTTAAATTGGTTATTAAATTTTAATATATCCCTATTTTATAGGATTTTCACATCAAATAATTGGTAAGATTAATTTTTAATTTAATGAGATGTTATAACCCGTTTAAGAGCTATCTAGTTTTGGTAAGACCCATACCAAAGAATTTGGGTTAAATCAATGAGAGGCCTCCATTTAAAAATTAAGCAATCTGGTGGCTTCCATAAAAGGGGGGAGCGACCACATTGCGACACGCAGGATTTTAGGGTTTTCATTTATATATATCAAGGTTGTAAAAGTCGTTAGGCGGTCCTAGGCGGTCGACTGGGGAGTTGCGACTACTCGGGAATAGTCGGGGATTATTAGGAAAATACCTACGTAGTACTCGGCCGAGGCGGGGAGTACTCGATCTAGGCGGGGAGTAATCGGGGAGTACTCGGCCGCCTACTCGGGAGTTTTACAACATTGATATATATATATATACTAGATTTTATCCTCGTATATGGGGGTTGTTTTACATTTTTTTCCTTTTTAATATTTATTTTTTGGATTTTAATTTTCTTTATTGTAAGAAAGTTAATAATTTAATTAGGGTTTGATGATGAAAAGGTTTTACAAATAAATGATATGTTACAATCCGCTTAAAAGCTATCTGGGTTTTGTGAGTCATGACCCGCTTATTTTTTTTACTATAAAATTGTTTCTTAATTACAAATAATATCTTTATTTAAAAAAAAAACGAATATTAATTTTTAGCATACCGGTATTTTATAGGATTTTCATATCAAATATTTGAGAAGATTAATCTTAATTTAATGAGATGTTATAACCCGTTTAAGAGCTATCTGGGTTTGGTGAGACCCATACTCGTGAATTCGGGTCAAATGCATGAGAAGATAAACCGACGACAAGGAATATGTAGGTTAATGTAGGTTACGATGGTGGTTGATGCATGAGAGGGGAGGTTGATGATGGTGGGCGGTAATCATAAGTAAACCGGTGATGGAGAGGATAGACTGGCGATAGGGAATATGTAGATGAGAGAAATTATATTAAGGTTTGATGTTAAAAGAGTTTCACAAATAAATGAGATCTTATAACCTGTTTAAGGGTTATCCGAGTTTGGTGAGAGCCATGACCCGTGAAAATTATTGTTTGATGAATAAGGAGTTTCACAAATAATTGAGATGTTATAACCCGTAAGAATTATCCGGGTTTGGTGAAACCCATGACCCGCGAAAATTATTATTTGATGATGAAAAATTTTATAAATAAATGAGATGCTATAACCTGCTTAAGGTTATGCGGGTTTGGTAAGACCTATACCCGCGAATTCGGATCAAATATATAAGAAGCCGCCATTCAGGAATGAAGTAATCTGGTGACCCGAGAAAGGGTGGGGATCAACCATATCACAACACATGAGATTTTTATGTAGGCAGTTATATATACAGATAGATAGATAGATAGATAGATAGATAGATAGATAAATAGATAAAACTAAGGGTTAAAATAAGAAATTATTGTTTTCTAAGAAGTGGAGAATAAAACTTACAACATAAATAGGAAATTAGGGAGTGATGGATGTTTGATTCATATTTTAGTTTTCTTTTACTTTTTCGTTTCTTTTATTTTTGTTTTATATTATTTTTAAATATTTTTTTATTTTTTTTCCTTAGAAAAAAGATAAGACGTAGGTGATCGAGTGTGCACAGTAAGATGAAGGAATATGATTAAGGGTTGAGAAAGAGGTTTGGGGCTTTCTAATTCCTCACATTTTTTTAGTTTCCTTTGGCACCTATCTCTTGTTTTACTTATTGTTATAAGGATTATCGCTGTGTTCTGATAATTTTCTTTATATCTGTATTTAAATTTCCTTTTAATAGTCTTTTACATGTATATATGTGTTTTACATAGACTTTTTCTATTTGTTTTCTTTTCTGTTGTTTTTTCTTTTTAAGACTTCCAGAGCTCCTCAAGTAATGTTTTTCTTTTTACAATTGTTTTGCATTGCACAAATTAGTGACAGATTCTTTTACGTGATTCAGGATCCTGTTTGAGTCTTTTTACCTTTTTAACTACTATTTCATCTTATCAGTTTGATTCGTTAAAGATGAAACATAACACAAATTTGAGTGTTTTATGAAAGTATTACCTCAATTTGTAGTAAACAACAACATATGTTTGGGTTACAACAGCTGGTGATGCAATTGCAAGCACCACAAGGTGCATGCTCTGGCTAGAAATTACCAAAAATTGGGTGGAGGCTTGTTGGTGGGCAAAACGTCTAACACCCACCGCAGTTCACCATGTTCCCCCCTATAAAACAAAAAAGCCTAGACAAGATGTTATTAAGTGGACAGATCGCATATCAATTATAGCATATGTGCACGGAATTAACATACAAACATTTATCGTATTAATGTATACACACATACATACATGCTTTTATAAGAATTATCGTCTATACTAATAATTTTGTTTATAAATATTATATATATTTCTTTTTAAAACTTTTTTTTTTCATCTTGAATTATGATTGGCTATTTCATTAAACTCAAAAACGATTACAATAAAGTGGCAGGCAAGCGGACAACAAGCTGCGCCGTAACCCCCTTTTGAATAGCAAAGCCAATCCTACTAAAAACAAAGCTTTGGGACGTAAGAGCCAAAAAAGTATCATGTATGACACGTTTAACCCTGCTCAGAAAATTCATAGTCTCTGGGATTAGAAACCCAAATTTATCAAAAGCAGAGGCTAGAAACCCAAATATATAAAAAGTAAAAAGAAGAAATACATGTTAATTTTTTCCCTTGAGATTTTTTATCAAATAGTTTTCATAATTTCTTTTTCAAAAGGAATACAGTAGAGGGGAGAGGGCAACCACAGAAAGCCTTGTCGACGTGCTAGGTTATTAAGACGTTGACCTCACACCCAAAATATGTGGTCGAAGATCACTTTTACCTTTTTATTTTTATTTCATTTGAAAGCGCGGCATTAACTTATTTTGTTTGTCTACTTATATGACAATTTGCAACCCCAATTAATGCTCCTCTACCTTTGTATTTATATCTACAACTTTACAAAACTTATCATCCCCTATCTTGGTTCTATATCTAACACACACAATCTGATCCCCAATGGACATCTCGGTTTTTCTAACACAAAACCTATCATCCCCTATCTTGGCTCTATCCACACTCATTTTCCTAGTATCCTTCATCATACAAGCCAGAAGATTATTGTCAAACAACATCAAAAACCTCCCACCAGGTCCGCCAAGGTTGCCGATTATCGGAAACTTGCATCAAGTGGGCGACAAAATTCTTGTTTCCTTAGCCAAATTCGCCGAACAATATGGCCCTCTCATCTCTCTGAAATTAGGCACACAAATTCTCGTGGTTGCTTCTTCTCCAGAGGCAGCCAAGGGGATTCTCAAAACTTAAGACCGCCTTCTTTCCTCTCGTGTTGTGCCCACCGCAATGCAGCAAGAATCATTGCAACCAAATTCCATACTCTTTTCAGAATGCAATGAGTCATGGAAAGCCTCAAGAAGCCTTTGTCAGGTCGAAATGTTCTCGTCGAACGCGCTTGAGGCGCACTCTAAAATACGAGAGGAGCATGTGGAAAGATTGTTGGAATTCTTGCGAGGGAAACAAGGGGAGATAATCAACACCGTGGACATAGTTTTTACTACGCTTTTCAACACAATGAGTTGTGTTGTGTTTGGAAAAGACTTGCTTGATTTGGAAAAGGAGCATGAGACTTATGTTGGACTGAAAAGGTCACTACTTACGGTACTTGACTATGTAGCCCGCATAAAGGATGTTGGCTCATTTTTTCCGGTATTTCGAAGATTTGACCTTCAAGGAATCAGGAAAGGAGGCATGAAGCAAGTACAGGAGGTTTTCGATTTTTGGAAGGGCTTGATAGAAGAAAGAAGAGCACATATGAGTTCTCCAACATCGTTTTCGGTACAATCAAAAACTTTCTTGGACCGCTTGCTTGAAAAGGGATTCTCGGATGACCGGATAAATACTTATGTTACGGTAAGCGTAGCGTACCTTTTGTACATGTTTATCATCTTCTTATAACTTAATAGAAATGATTGAGATTGGATATGATGTTGGGTGGTTGATTAATGTTTCCAGGAGTTATTCATAGCTGGAACAAACACTACAACAACAGCATTGATATGGGCAATGGCCGAGATAGCGAAAAACCAAGACGCCATGAGAAAGATCAAGGAGGAAATCAACCAGGAAATCAAATCTGACAAAATCAAATGTCTCAACTATCTAAGTTACCTTATCTACAAGCCTGTGTCAAAGAATCTCTAAGATTGCACCAGCCTGTCCCATTTCTACTTCCCCGTCGCGCCGTTGAAACTTGTGAGGTTATGAATTACACCGTCCCTAAAAACGCTCAAATATTTGTTAATGTATGGGCAATTGGTCGCGACCTGAAAGTGTGGGATGACCCGTTATCCTTCAAACCTGAAAGATTTCTTGGCTCAAATTTAGATTATAAAGGTCAGCATTTCGAGCTTTTACCATTTGGTTCAGGAAGGAGGATATGCCCTAGTTTTCCCTTAGGTAGCAAGAGTATGGAACTCATTATAGCATCTCTGATTCAAGAGTTTGACTGGATCCTTCCGAGCAATGAAGATCCCAGTATGGATGACAAATTTCTGATTACCTTGAAAAAGGAAAAACCTTTAAAACTAATCTTTAAACATAGGCATGGACCGTCAAATGTTTAACTCCTATGTAACTTCAGTTCATACATTGTTTGTACCTTAAGATTCAAATAAAAAGTTTTTTATATTAGATTCGTATGCTAAGAAAGGACTACTATTGTTGTCTAGGGGTGAGCATGTCATTTTAATTTGGTCTGGGTTCGGTCTGAGATATTCATAACTGATTATCTTGGTCATCTGGAAAAACTGGTAAACCCTCGGTTATGTGTGCTAGCAAATGCTAACTTGTTTTACTTAAATGGTATATACTATATAGTTTTCTGTCCGGCCAATCTATACTATATAATAAATAAAAGTTTCTTAATGGTGACATCATACAAGATAGCTTCTTGAAAAAATTTCCCACCGCTCTCTCTTATTAAATACATTTCTATTTCTTATTAATAGTTTGTATTTATCTTTTTAATCTATTATTTATTCTTTTTAATAATTATTTTTTGATTTAAAAACTTTAATACCAACATAAATACATTATTTAGTTTTATATAAATATATTGTATTGTTATGTGTTTTATTATCTAAAGTTGGACGCAAAAACAAAACAAAACTACTTATTTTGATATGAAGGTTAAAATTACAAATATTCTATGCAAAAAATATAGATTTATGAATTTTCAATAATTTTTTATTTGCATATTGTGTAATGTGTAATTTATTCTACCATCTATTATATCTTTTGAACATATTTTTTATATCATATTATTATTTAAATAAATTTACTTAATGACATATGTTATTACACATTAGTGGTCCTTATACATTTTCCACCTCTCTCTCATATTAAATTTATATTTCTTTTTTCTTATTAATAGTTTCATACTTTATTCTTTTTTCTATTTGATATGCTATTTTCTCTTTTGATAATTATTTTCTGGTTTAAAAAATTTAACACCCACATAAATATATTATTTAGTTTTGTATATATATATTGTATTAGTTATTAACATTAAGCTTTTATAAGTAATGAATTTTCACGTTGATTTAGATAAAATAATTAATTTCAAATTGCAAAGAAAGAAATTTTAACTTTATGTTTGTTTTGCAATGAAGATTAATAAAAGTTAAGACTAATTGCTTTAGATGGTTTGTTTAGTTTTTAAACAACCTGTTTTAACATATGGTCATTTATGTGTTCTGTTATCTAGAGTTAAAACCAAAAATAAAGTGAAACTACTAATTTTAATATGAAGGATAAAGTTATAAATTAAATTACAAATACGGATTCAAAGAAACATTTAGAGATTTATGAATTTTTAACTTTTTATTTCCATGTTGTGTATTGTATAATTTGTTCTACCATATATTATATTTTTTATAGGTTGAACATATTCTTATATTTCACATTGTGCTATTATTTAAATAAATTTATTTATTTTAACCCGTGATCTACACGAGTACCTAATCTAGTAAAATTAATATATCAATCCCAGTTCTCCAAATGTGGTTGAGGTTCGATGCCCACAGTGAATATTGATCTAATTTTATAACTAGAACTAATAAGGTGTGTAAGTTAACAGTTTTTTTTTTCTAGAAAATTATAGGCACCTATTAATTTTAAAGAGCTGGGGATGAAATTTTTGTTATCTATTAGAACCCGGAGCATATATGTTGCTACAATGAATATAGCGACAAAAAAGGTATGGCGGTCCAAGAGTTTGACACTAACAGAGCTTCTTCTTAACCTACTAAGATCAAAGAACACGACCAGTTAGTCTCACCACAGGAGGGGGTCTCCTGCGATCAACCTCCAGCGTGAGAATCAGTGATTTGATATGAATAAGAGGTGATAAGAGAGTAAGTATGAAGAGAGAATAGAGAGAATGAGAAGAGAGTGAATGAATGTTACTGTTGCCAAAGTCCTCATTTTATAGGCAACCAAGGAAGCTTTTTTGGGGAAGTTTAAGCTTCTAAAAGGGAAATGGTCAACTCCTCTTTTAGCATGTTCAAATAAGTAACACCATTTTAGTATAACTTGCTATCTACTTTTGCCTTGCCATGTCGACATTTATGTTTTGTGGCATATTTAAGCTTTATGTCATATCAGAAGTGACTTTTCTAATATTTAATGTAGCAAGGAGCTTCAATAGTCAGCCTAGAAGCTTTGGTAATGAAGCTTCGAGCTTCTTGGTTTAGCAACTTGTGTTTGCTGCTTGTTAGCTTCTAGGTTTCCCTTGCTTATGGGTGGGTAAGGGTACCCACATCAGTAGCCCCCCTGTCAGAAGTATATATTCAGATTGCAGTGATGAATGCTTGTGACGTAACTCTTTTTCTTCATGATGTCACTCCCTGGGTGGTTAACGCTTTTGGGATTAGCAGCATGCCTCTTTATAGACTAATGCATATACCCATTTTGCTGTTTTGGGCTTGTTAAACCGAAGCCCGAGAGCTGGAAAATGTTTCTTTGTCGTGTGGTCTGGAAGCTAGAAGCTTGTGGTCCGAAGCTTCCGTGTTTAAAACTTAGGATTGGAAGCTAGAAGATTCCCGTATCGACCTTTCGATTATTATGTTTATTTTAATTCTTGTGGTTGCCCTTGTTGCAACTGACTGATTTGACGGTTACATCAGGAGCTCATCATATCTTTAAAGTAACAGCTAGCTCCAGAAATGATCTCCGCCTTCCACCTATCCCTATATTTTGCGGATTTGAAATTCAAAAACCCCTTTATGTATCCCCTAAGAACCGCTATTCTGTAACTTCTCCATATTTTTCTCAGTTAACCCTCTTCCTGGAAATATAAGTTTCTTTATGTAAGCTTCAATTTTACCTTTCATCATGTTTGGCGGAAACATGAACTTGCTTTGAACCCTCCCGAGCCCAAGATTGAGGACTTTGATGCTGTGTTTCTGAAGAAGCTTCAAGTCATGTCCTTTAGGCTTCGAACCTTCCCTAAAAAGTTTCTCTTACATTTGGGCCTTAGTACCAAGTGGCCTAGCCCTCATACTAAACCCAAGATTTTTGATGATGGAAAGGGTAAGTTATTTATTATTATTATTATTATTATTATTATTATTATTATTATTTTGACTTTTTCCTTCTTGGCCTTTCCTGGCCTTAACATTTCTTTGTTTTGTAGAGATGAGTACTTTAAAATATATGGATCTTGAAGAATTTTCCTCTGCAACTTCTGTGGCTGTTCAGGTTGCTGCCGGTCGCCCTAACGTTGTTGAGCGGACCAGGGATATTTGTCATTCTAGGGATTATGTTTCTTGTAACACCCCGGTTTAAGCGGAAACGTCTGAGTGTGACGTACAGATTTCTCAAAACACATGTGACACTATTAAGTGGCAATATTATCATTAATTTACTTCAACATCAAATACACAAGTTTGAAAACAAAGAAATAAAAGAAAAATAAATACAACTAAACAATTTGTCCATTTGTTTAAATAACCTAAGTCTAGTGTTTTAATCAAACTTCATCCTCTAATAATCGTATATGTAGCATGTATATAAAATCTATATCTATACTATATAATAAATAAAGGTTTCTTAATGGCACATGGCATCACACAAGATAGCTTCTTGAAAAAATTTCCCACCTCTCTCTCTTATTAAATACATTTCTATTTCTTATTAATAGTTTGTATTTATCTTTTTTTTTTCTTTTTAATATTATTTATTCTTTTTAATAATTATTTTTTGATTTAAAAACTTTAATACAAACATAAATACATGTAAAGCCCTGTTCCGAAAGCCCTACTTTGGCGTTGGATTTACTCATAAACACAGTTCTAAAATCAGAGTTAATTAAAAACTTTTCGCGGAATACATATTATTAAACATTCTTACATAGCATGGGTGCTTGTTTTTAAACAAAATACATTAAGTCTTAAAAGGTAACGTAAACGACACGTGAATCTTCTTTTCTTCGATGCCAGTCTTCACTTTGTTGCCACGTGTCTTCCCTCAAGCAACCCGTCGCATCCTATTCACCTGCGTGCATACTAATAGTCAGCTACGCTGAGTGAGTTCTAGTTTAACAGTTTACAGGATTATTCTTACACACTCTTTCATTTCCATACAAATATTATTTGTACTACTCTTACATTATTCTTACACATTCTTACAATCATACAATTATACATACATTCTTGCACAGATATTATAAGGGTCTGCCACCCAACTTCTTGCACATATATTATAAGGGTCTGCCACCCGACTTCTTGCACCGATATCGTAGTGTCGGCCACTCTATTCTTGCCCAAGTATTAGAAGGGCCTACCACCCTGACTCTTACTATTCTTGCCCAGGTATTAGAAGAGCCTACCACCCTGACTCTTACTATTCTTGCCCAGGTATTAGAAGGCCTGCCACCCTGACTCTTACTTCACATTCCTTCTAGATTCTTACAAACATGTTAAGTTAAACAACTAAGATATGCAAGTTCTAACCTCTTTCTTTTATTCTTACATTAATCAGTTGTGTTAATCACATAGTTATATATATATCTTTCTTTAATTCTTGCATTAATCATTCACATTAAGCGCATAAGTATATATGTTACTATTCTTACAAGTATGCACACAGCCCTGAAATCATCTCAAAGAGAAATGGGGCTAGAACTCACCTGGAGACGATTTTTCTCACCGTCAATGGTAATTCCCTTCCTTAGCTATGCACGGCTAACTGTACAATACATTACGCGCGTCAATTAACCATTACTACAACTTCTTACATCTAAGTTAATGAAACCCTCAACTAACAGGGGTCCGGGGGCAGCGCCCTTGGTAGCGGGGTCTAGGGACGGCAGCCCCTAGCAGGGCCCAAGGGGCAGAGCCCCTGGTTGGGGTTGAGCTATCAGGTCAGCTCAGAAAAATTTATTTTCATTAACCGTCCTTTAACAAAAACATATCAGAAAATTAATTTCATGAAATTTCGCATGGAAGAATTTCGCTTCACATGACTTTTTCACTTCGCATGGAATTTCGCTTTGCATGGAATTTCGCTTCGCATGACTTTTTCGCTTCGCATGGCTGTGGGATGCGAAATTATTGATTTCGCTTCGCATTGCTGTGCGATGCGAAATTCCTGCCTTTCGTCGTTTTTACCATTTTAAAGCTATTTTTCTCCTTGTTTCCTCCTTAGGACCTGATTTTACCCTTTTTATGGGTTTTGGGTCATACCAACTTTGTATACCCATGTTTTATGAGGTCCGAACATCACCTTTTTGTCCTATATCTTAGCCGTGAGGCTATGACTCACCAAGTTTATGTTTTTCTTACATCTTCCACCCCAATCTACTAAGATATCGATTTCCATGTCGAACTCAACCACAAAACTTAATCTTGTTGGCTAAAACTCACCTTTGGCTTCGGATCTGGACAACTCGAGGATATGGACGTGATTCTTGTTGTTTGAAGACACTTGATCACCAAGATCTTCCTTACTTTAGCCCGGATTCGGATTCGGGTCTTGAGAGAGTATGTGTGTGTTCTAGGGAGTGTGTGTTGTGGGAAGAAATGGAGAAAGGATGGGGGGATGGCCTTATATAGAGGGCTATGGACCCCACCACTCACTTCCTTCACCAATCCCAATCCTTATCCAAATATAAATACGCACACAATTAAACGAGCGACACACACGAAACAATAATTTTCTTTTATTTAGTAATCTCGTAATACGGATGTTACAATACATTATTTAGTTTTATATAAATATATTGTATTGTTATGTGTTTTATTATCTAAAGTTGGAAGCAAAAACAAAACAAAACTACTAATTTTGATATGAAGGTTAAAATTACAAATATTGTATGCAAAAAAATAAAGATTTATGAATTTTCAACAATTTGTTATTTGCATATTGTGTAATGTGTAATTTATTCTACCATCTATTATATCTTTTGAACATATTTTTTATATATCATATTATTATTTAAAAAAATTTACTTATTATAACTCGTGTTGTACACGTGTCTTAATGCCATATGTTATTACACATTAGTGGTCCTTATACACTTTCCATCTCTCTCTCATATTAAATTTATATTTCTTTTTCTTATTAATAGTTTCATACTATATTCTTTTTTCTATTTGATATGCTATTTTCTCTTTTGATAATTATTTTCTGGTTTAAAACATTTTTAACACCAACATTAATATATTATTTAGTTTTGTATATATATATATATATATTGTATTAGTTATTAACATTAAGCCTTTATAAGTAATGAATTTTCACGTTGATTTAGATAAAATAATTAATTTCAAATTGCAAAGAACGAAATTTTACCTTTATGTTTGTTTTGCAATGAAGATTAATAAAAGCTAAGACCAATTGCTTTAGATAGTTTGTTTGGTTTTTAACCAACCTATTTTAACACATGGTCATTTATATGTTCCGTTATATAGAGTTGAAACCAAAAATAAAGTAAAACTACTAATTTTAATATGAAGGATAAATACCACAGGTGCATTGGTTAAGTCGAAAGACATAACCATAAACTCGTAATGACCGTAGCAAGTTCGGAAGGCGGTTTTCGGTATATCATCCTCTTGAGCGCGTAATTGGTGATAACCCGAACGAAGATCGATTTTTGAAAAGCAAGAGGCGCCTTGAAGTTGATCGAAAAGGTCGTCAATTCTAGGCAAAGGTAACGGTTCTTAATCGTGAGTTTGTTGAGTTCACGATAGTTAATACACATTCGAAAGGAACCGTCCTTTTTTTTAACGAAAGAACAGGTGCGCCCCAAGGTGACGAACTTGGGCGAATGAAACCCTTGCTGGAGAGTTCTTGGAGTTGACTCGCCAGTTCTTGTATTTCTGTAGGTGCGAGACAATAGGGAACTTTGGCGACAGGATTCACACCAGGCACGAGATCAATACAAAACTCCACTTCACGAGTAGGAGGTAAACCAGCAATGTCGTCGGGGAAAACTTCGGGAAAATCGCAAACCAAAGGTTTGTCGTTTGTTGTCTTTTCTTCGGGTTTATTTTCCACGACGTTGGCAAGGAAAGCCACATACTTTTTACGTAAGTATTTTTGGGCTTGGGTACACAACATAAGTTTGAGCCCTTTAGAAGGCTTTTCACCGAAAATACGCAAAATCCGATCGTCTTCAATAGGAATCCGAATATACTTCTCAAAACACACGATTTCGGCACGGTGTTGAGCTAACCAATCCATGCCTACTATGATATCAAAGCTCCCGAGTTGCATAGGAATAAGATCGATGGAGAAATCATAGTCGTTGAGATTTAGGGTGCAACCACGAATCACCGAATCAATCGAGATAGTTTTACCGTTTGGGACTTCAATCGTAAAGGAATTTTCGAGCTTAGAACGAGACGAAGAAAGCATAGGCTCAAAATCGAACGACACAAAACTCATATCGGCACCGGTATCAAAATAAAATAGATGCATAGACGTTATTAACCAAGAACGTACAATTCATCACATCGTTGTTATGTTGAGCTTGATTTGCATTGATCACAAATGCCCTCCCACGAGCATTGGGGACGGCTGGTGCAGCTTGAGAAGTTGAGGCTTGTTTGGCTTGTACCGGTTGAATAGCTTGATTTTCCATGATCTGCGGAGCTGGGGGTTGATAAGCCTGAACTTGATAGGCTTGAGCAGCATACACAGGCTGAGCAACCATTTGAGCCTGATATGCGAGTCGTGGACACGCGTTGCGGAAATGACCAGGATCTCCACATTTGAAATAGGCTCGAGGGGTGGGGCAAGCTTGAGTGATAGGTTGAGCTTGGGTTAAGACACGGTTTTGGTTGAAGGTGTGGGAAGTACGGGGTGGTTTGGCGAGGGTTGGTTGGGTACGCATGAGTTTAAAACACGCACCTAGCAGGTGTCTGTAATGGCCATAATGGGTGCGTTGACGGCAAGGGATGCCGGGTTGATGGTGTCGTTGGCAGATTTGGCAAAACGGGTGAGAACCATGGTAAGATTTCTTTGGAGGGGGAGTTTGAAGGTTTTGGGTTTGGGTTTGTGGGTATTGGAGTTGTGGTGGGTTTGGTTGGGTTAAGGCATGGTTTTGCTTTCGTTTCTTGGAGTGGTTGTTGTTGTTGTTGTAGCGGTTTGGCTTGGTTGTGGCTTCGGCCTTGACCTCTTTGGAAGGTTCGGTCTATGTTTTCTTGGTAGCCTTCTTGCTGATTTTGAGGGTTCGTGCCTTGACATGGTTGTCAGACAAGGATGCAGCAAGAACAATAGCCTCGCGAAGAGTCTTAGGAGCACTACTTTGAACTGAATCTTGGATTTGCCTTGGTAGACCCCGAATATACTTGCTAATCCCACGAGAGAGAGGAGTGACAAGGTGTGGCACCAGGATACTAAGCTCGTTGAAGCGAGCGGTGTAGGCAACGTTATCACCACCCTCTTGTTTGAGGTTCCAAAATTCTACTTCCAGGTTCATAAGTTCATTAGGTGGACAGAATTCAGCTATCATGATTTCCTTAAGTTCTTCCTGTTGCAAGGCCATGGCTACATCGGCACCATGGGTGGATTTTTCTTGCGCACACCAATTTAGGGCTCTTTTCTCGAAGACACTTGAAGCAAAGCGTGTCTTCTTGTCATCGGGACATTCGATATGGAGGAAGGTACTCTCCATACTTTGGTACCATTGCAGTAGAGCAGTGGCACCTTCAGAGCCATCGAACTTATCAAGTTTCGCATTGGTGAAGGTCTTATAGCGAAAAGAGTTGGAGTTTGAACCCGTAGCAGCTGCTTTTGAATTGGTAGCAATGGTTTGGTGCATTTGAGCCACCATCTGCGGGAGCACAGCAGCCATTTGCTTGGCGATCTAGGCTATCATCTTGCGGCTGGAAGGACGACGGTTAAGGTGACGAAAGGCCATTCTGTGAACAAGTGTAACAAGAATCGTGAGTCTCAGAATTGTGTATGGTGTAAGAGTTCTTGTTAATGTTTGTTAAATATGAAAACTTGTAAAAATAAAATAAGTGTTGTGTGGAACTTAGAGTTTTCATGAACCTCCATGGACTCTTATGTTCCAGTACAAAAATCAAAATTCGAAATTTAATCGAACCAAAAGCTAGGTATTCGTGTAGCACCACGACTTGACAGACTTTCGATTAAAACACATTGTAAAACATGTAGGGTCGAAGTCATACGTCGCATGAACCACCAAGACTTGTATGACATCCTAAGGACTGTAACCATATCCTTATCACAAAGAGGACATGATCACATTTGAAAACATAAAGTTGCAATTCATATGGCATTTGTGTGGTATGCTTTGGCTTAGGGTTTCACACCCTTTCCAAACTCTCCAGGTAAGCAACCAGGTCCCGCAGCTGATTGGGATGCATACGCATTGCTTATCTTTAGGTTTCATGAACCTTGGTGTCAAGAGTTCGGAAGAAAAGCACGTCCCCCTATCGTTACTACATACTCGCCACGTAAAACCGTCTTTATGCAGAAAAATATCAGAAAAGCGAAATAAAATTGATTGAAAAAATATTTCAAAAATATTTGTTTTAAGCCTATCCCTTGGAGTTTGTGTGTGAACATGTGTACAGGAGACGCTATGAAATGTTATAAATTCGAGCGTATGAAAGAAACTTTAATGTAAGTGCTGGCACCTAGCACATAGAGTATTCATGCAATTTAGGCCCTAAAATAAACTATAACTATACTAGGCCGATACGTCTAACAACCTATCTTATAGTTATGGCTCTGATACCAATATGTAACACCCCGGCTTTAAGCGGAATACACCCGGGTGAAACGTACAGATCATTCATGAGCTCGTAACGCTATTAAAGTGACATTAATTCTATTTAATTCACTTTATATCGTCAAAACTACACACATTGTTCGTAAATAAAAGAAAACAACAACAATTCATCGAAAAAGTAAACAAGTTTTTTATTTCAAATATCCTAAAGCCAACTAATTATCTTCGTCCTTAGCACATCATTGGTTCAACCTGTAACACGTTGAAAATAATATATTTTGTCAACAATTAAGTTGGTGAGTTTTCATAAGTTTTTGCGTATACATACATACATACATATATATATATAACTCGCGATTCAACAATCATAATGCAATAAGTATTCAAGCGTAAAGTAAATGAAATCAAATAATGTCGTCCTCCTGTTCATGTAGCCGAAGTCGTTGAAGTCGGGGAAATGAGAACCACCTTACGTAAACAACCAAAGTCGTAACGTTAGACGGCGGGGGTACGTCCCGTCGGGCCCTCCCATTACGTTTGCGTAACTTCCACCATAAAAACAATAAACACATTGCAAGCAAGTTCACGTATAATCATAAACAATATGCACAAATAATATTAACATGTACGATATAAGTGAATCGGTTTGTAAACAATAACATAACTAACGAAAGAAAAACTTGTGACGTGCTACCCCCAAAATATTATAAAACGTTAAAATGGGGTTATGAAGAACTCACTTGGAATGAGGAATACGGTAATGAGAAGTCGATAAAGATTAGAGTGAGCTAGTTGATCCCGCGATAATTTCCGACAATTTGTCCTAATTATTAAAGCGTGAATAAAATAAATACTTGAATGAAATAAACGAACAAGACACAAGGAGATGGGTTTATAACGGGTTTGGGGTCATTAACGTATTAAATATATTTTATAGATTATTGATAAAGGTGTAATCAAATTCTATTAATTTTAACGAAGGGTTATATTTGTTTATTAAAGAAAAAATAAATAAATAAATACCGTCTTATCTATGAAAACTTTTTAGGTGATAGTTTAACGAGTTTCCATTTAAAAAGATAACAAACACATTTATTATTATTGTTGTTGTTATTATTATTATTGTTATTATTTATTTTTATTACTATTTAGTGTAAAAATATATAGATATATATATATAAATAATTATGTGTATTTATATATTTATATATATGTATATGAAATTTTATTTTAGAAAGTTATCGGAGTTTGGTTCGTTTAAACGAGTGTAACAAAAATATGGTTTTAATGCAAATATAGTTTTTATATTAATTAAAACAAATAGATAATAAAAAATATATAAAACCGGACCAGTGGAGGATCGAACCTGCGCCCTGGCCGGGTCAAGTGTCTTGCGTGATATGCACTGGCCATCTGGGCCAGTGTCTAACTTGTTAATACAGTCAAAAAAGAATACATATAACAAGTTATGCAAACAAATCCCCAAATCAATATAAACCCTAATTTGATCTAATCCCAATTGAAGGTCTTGTACCCACTGTCGATTAAAATTGACAGAGGGTTTTATTAATCATCAAAATCCGACCCTAACCCTATAATAATTACCTGTTACAAGTAGGAATTGAGGGAGATCAATGAAATAGGGTTTCGGCTCGACAAGGAATCCAAAAACGATCATAAACAGCTTCTTTGATGAAATTTGTTAAGGGTTCTGGTTCGCAACTATAAGAGGATGGTGTGGGTTCGTTCAATTGCGTTTTGGTTATGTATTTATAGGCTAATGAGTCCAAAATCAGCCTCTCCAAGGAGTTAATGAAATTGATACGAGTTAGTTGTCAATTAACAAACTTTCTACAATGTTTGATTTCGCATTGAACTAGGAACGAATATACACGTTTAATTCCATGATTCCTGGCTGTTTTAATGGGTCAATTGAATCAAAAGATGGAAAAGAGGGTCGGTGGTGACGGGGAGGGGAAGAAAGAGAGGGAAAGAGTTTTGCTATTTTGCACTATGGTCCCTTGGGTTTGGTTGAGGATCAAGAGTGGATAAAACCATAGTTTAGGGATCAAAATGCATATAATTGATACGTTAACGAACTATGAAACGTTAACGCGTGAAACATAAAAAATACAAAATCGTGTGCCATAATTAATGCCTTGATGTAATAAATATTATTTCGGTTACAAGACGGGAAAATAAAAAAAATACAATTATAAAAAAAAAGACGAATGTCACATTGGGTTTTAGTCATTGCACTCCAAATCTTGAGACAAAACTAAAAGTTGTCTGGACCAAAAGCTATTTCTGACCAAAAGTATAGAAATCGATTGGTCAACTTTGTTGACAGATTTGCCCTTGAACGGGTCGGAATCCCACCGAGACTCCCTCAAACAGAAAATTTGATTAAGGGCTTTTGGTCTATAGATAAAAGTCTACAATTTTGAAGAAGAAAACTTACCCCGGAGATGAATAGAAGAATAAGAAAATCATGGTCAAAGATATCTTGAATACTAAAATCAACTAGCGTTGAAAGAATTCGATTAATCTTGAAGAATATGATAATGGGAAGAAGAATTTCATGGGATTTGATATGAGGACAGGCAATATAAGGGTTTTAGGGTTCAAGTATGCCTTTAGATGAAAAATATAAAGATTGTGTTAGTTGTTTTAGTAATTACTCGATTAAGAAAACTGAATAACATAATTAAGACAAAATCAGTTCAATTAATTCAAATATCTTGGTGTGATGAACAAGAAATGGATGTAGACAATGTATAATAGTAGATTATAAAATAATTTCCTGAAATTAGTCCATATTTTGTTTTTGGCAAAATTAGTCCCTATAGTTCCCGAAAATGCATTTTTTTAGCCATTTTATGCGATTTTAAGAATTTCTAAGGACTATTTGGCATGATTGAAAGTTACGAAATTATAAACTAAGTTAAAGCAAATTAAATACCAATAAATACAAGTTTTTATCAATATAAAATATCATAATTATATTCCCGAGTCAGGTAAACAAATATGGTTATGAATATGAAAAATCCAAAATGTTACAGTCTCCCCTACTTTTGGGATTTTCGTCCCAAAATTAGAGAAAACTAAAATAAAAATAATATAATCAAATTTTAAGGAAAAAAACTCTTTTTTTTAAATAAAAATTTAAAATTTAATATAACAAAGAACTTTGAGTAGTCAGAGCAACGCTCCAAATGAAAATTCGATAAAAGCACTTATATATAGGATGTACCATGTGAACCCCGGGTAAAATAAAATAGTATTATTATTTTCCATAATCGAGATTAAGACATGTTTAGACCGAATTAAGTGAGAAATTAAGACCGTAAGTTAAAATATTATTTTATTCTAAGAATGAAGGGACAATATATTCAATGGAAAACACGTGCGAAGTCAGATCTAATAGAGGAATTTCGGGGATAAGTTATGAAGAAACGAACATTTTTGGTTAAATGTGAGAATATACAACTCGATATCCGAGATAATATTCATGGATAAATCCATCTAAATATTGCAGAGGATTGAAAACCGAGAATGCAGGCGAAAACATGACGTAATTCTGAGTTATAACGAAGCGGGAAAATGCAAATTAGTATTTTTCAAACATGCTCGTTAAAAGTGCACGTACCGACGTGTTCGTAAAAATAAATACTATCTCCATAAATGAGATTTATTCTTTGGACAAAAATAAATCAAATCGAGATAATAAACTTAGATGAATTATTTTTAGGAAAAATAGCATCTCCATATTTTAAGTATTTTGGGTTAAGCGGAACCGACACCGCCTAAATGACCAACAATAATTTATTTTGAAAAATAAATTAACGAGACAAGTTGGGTCGGAACCGATACAAGTAACTTGACGAATAATATATGGAAAATATAATGTCACTCGAAGTTGTGGGTTCGTTGGAGCAATTGACCAATACACGAACGGAGATCCCCAGGAAAAACTCACCTACCTCCATGCATGACACGTGTGGCTCTTGTGGATGAGTCATCGGACAAGTGTCACAATTTGGTGAGCCTCGCGCCAAGTGTCGTATCAGTGACTCAGGACGTGGCACGTGTCCTACTGAGTCACCTGGAACATGCTATATATAGAAACGTCGGGTGACCAGTTTTGAGACACCGAGAATCCGACCAATCACACAAATGCTTCAAAATAAAGAAAAAATAGAGAGAGTCTAGAGAGAGAGCGGGTGGAACTTCGGAGGCCGCCCGTGGCGGTCCTTTGGTGGCTGGTGGTGCTCCGGTAAGGCGGTGAGCAGCGGTCCAGTGGCGGCTGAAGGCGGCCGAATGCCCATCTTCTACTCGAAACCAGTTATCGACGTCCTGAACGCGATTGTAAGCCCTGATCGTCCTAATTTTGAGCTTAAGTTTGCTAAAATCACATTTTAAAATCTGGACAGCTTGTTCTAGATTTGCGTGCTTTCAAAGATAGTGTTAGTACGGAAGATCTAACGGTCCGATAATCTTGATTTTTATACAGAGGCTTCATAACCAATATATACTCATTTTGAACGGTGGGGATGAGGATCGGAGTAGTTTAAGTTGCGTTTCTAGACCCATTTTCATATTTAGTTTTCTGGGCGGATTCTGAAAACACAGATATGAAGAAACGCAAATCCCCGAAAATCTAACCATCGGATCAAGCTGAAATTTTTGATGAACCTTCATAGCATATAGATATTTGATTCCACCAAAGGAATCGACGATCGGATTCCTGGATGGTGAGTTATTAGATTCATAGGTTACTAAGCATATTTTAGAACGAAAATAGTTTCTTAAAAACTAATTGCATATGGGTTTTGAGGTGTCATACGGATGATCCGAGACTGTAACGCCCGTTAATTTCCGACAAAAGGTTTAATCTTGTAGTGTTATGTACACCTTTCGGGCTTGACCCGACATTCTCTCGGGAGCTCCTTGCAAACCTCGTAAACGTTCTCACTTAACTTTCCACCCAAGTTGCTACATACTTCAATTTGGAGGAACTTGGATGTAACTATTTTATATCATAAAACAAAAGAAAACTCAAACCCTAAACCTATTTGCAGCCGTCGGACCTGGACCCCCCTGCTCGTTTTTCTTCTGCCCGGCCAAGTTTCAGCCGTGAAAACTTCAATTCAAGGTCGGTTTTATGATTCCCCATGTCTTTTACACCTTAATTGATTATATTAACGCGCTTATTGGTTGTTAAGATTGAGTTTTGATGATAACAGCTTGCTGACAGATTCGTATACGTTTATTGTAGGGTCTGTAACGCGATGTTAATCCACTGTTTTTGATCGATTCTTGATTCCATGATGTTCTACTTTGAGTCTAGTTTCCAGAAAGGTATAATACGTAATTTTTGGACGAGATTTGAATAGTTTTTATGAATTTATAAAATCGAGTGTCAAAGCTGATGCGGGATGACGGATTCTGGTTTGTCTTCCCGACGTCATAACCTTTTTTCGACAAGTCCAAATTGGTTGGTTCCACTTCTGGAAGTTAGTGTTTTGAGTTAGGAACCAAACCCAATTGGAATTGTTTAATTTGGTTTGGTAATTAATTTTATAAAAATAAAACCATTTTGTTGCACGCTGAAATAGCTGCACATACCTTTCTGTATTGGAAGAATTTTTATGATTTTTGGGTCTAATAGAAAAATATAATAAAAATATTTTTATAAACCTAAGACATTTATTAAAGTCTGGTAAAAATTTAATAATTTAATTCAAAGGTTATCCTATGTTATTAAATGCATCTTCGCATGCTAAAATCAGCACGTTTTACTCGTTATTAATCAACAAGTTCGTTTTAGGCTTAATCGGTGGTTTTGGTTAGTTGAAAGTTTTTAGGGACCTCGGGCCAAGTTTTGGGCCTCGGGCCAAGTTGTTGGGCCTTGGGCCAAGTTTTGGGCCTCGGGCCAAGTGGTTGGGCCTCGGGCCAAGTGTTGGGCCATGCGCCAAGTGGTTGGGCCTCGGGCCAAGTTGTTGGGCCTTGGGCCAAAGTGTTGGGCCTTGGGCCAAAGTGTTGGGCTTGGGCGGCCCATTAGGCAAGTATGTCCTTGCGGTCTAGATTAGTAACACATTGTGTATAATTTGCAGGCTCTTACTTGTGAGTGTGCACTTAGGGATTTCCTAGCTCGTTACAGGTGTTCGATCGATTCCAGGTGAGTTCATGATGCCCTTTTTACTCTTTTACATTTTGGGCTAGCATACACACCGAAATACAATTTTAAACGATTTTACTCGTTACAGTGAATTGAATAGTTTTACATGGTCTCACTCGTGATGGTGCATTTTGAAAGCTATATTTGAATTATTTTAGACTCGTTCATGGTCTTGTGTCCTTAAGGTTACATACATTATTGATGGTCTAAACTCGAGGATGTTAGTAGACTTGGCAGTAATTGAATATGAGTAGACCTATTTGTGTTTGCATGCACTGATGTTACGTGTTGGGTTGTACGTGTGCTCGACCCTGATGTTATTACTTGGATGAGATGTTACGTGTTTGGGTTGTACGTGTGCTCGACCCTGATGTTATTACTTAGATAAGATGTTACGTGTTTGGGTTGTACGTGTGCTCGACCCTGATGTTATTATTTGGACGGTATTTATAGGGATATAAATATATGGATGTATATAGATGTCTAAGTACGAATAGTTAGTGTTGATGATGGCCTAACTGTTCGTATCCCGTATTATATTTTAAACTCTTGGAATGTTTTATAATCCAGTTTTTATATTTAAACTCTTGGAATGTTTTAAAATCTCGTTTTTATATTTAAACTCTTGGAATGTTTTATAATCTAGTTTTTATATTTAAACTCTTGGAATGTTTTATAATCCAGTTTTTATATTTAAACTCTTGGAATGTTTTATAATCCAGTTTTTATATTTAAACTCTTGGAATGTTTTAAAATCTCATTTTTATATTTAAACTCTTGGAATGTTTTATAATCTAGTTTTTATATTTAAACTCTTGGAATGTTTTATAATCCAGTTTTTATATTTAAACTCTTGGAATGTTTTATAATCTCGTTTTTATATTTAAACTCTTGGAATGTTTTATAATCCAGTTTTTATATTTAAACTCTTGGAATGTTTTATAATCTCGTTTTTATATTTAAACTCTTGGAATGTTTTATAATCCAGTTTTTATATTTAAACTCTTGGAATGTTTTATAATCTCGTTTTTATATTTAAACTCTTGGAATGTTTTATAATCCCGTTTTGATATTTAAACTCTTGAAATGTTTTTAAACAAATTTATATACGCTTGCTAGCATAAGGTAGGCCTTGGGATGTTAAATATATATATATATATATATATATATATATATATATGTATGTATATACATTATTGCTTTGCCTATATTTGGCGATGTTGTAGTCGTTTCGACTACTATATGTTGCGTATGCCTACCTTGTGTTGCATGGGCCGAATGTTACATGTTTGGGTTGTACGTTTGCTCGACCTTGAATGTTTGTAGTCGTCTTGACTACTGAATGTTGCGTATGCCTACCTTGTGTTGCATACGCCGAATGTTATGTGTTTGGGTTGTACATTTGCTCGACCCTGAATGTTTGTAGTCGTTTCGACTACTGAATGTTGCGTATGCCTACCTTGTGTTGCATGCGCCGAATGTTACGTGTTTGGGTTGTACGTTTGCTCGACCCTGAATGTTTGTAGTCGTCTCGACTACTGAATGTTGCGTATGCCTACCTTGTGTTGCATGCGCCGAATGTTACGTGTTTGGGTTGTATGTTTGCTCGACCCTGAATGTTTGTAGTCGTCTCGACTACTGAATGTTACGTATGCCTACCTTGTGTTGCATGCGCCGAATGTTACGTGTTTGGGTTGTACGTTTGCTCGACCCTGATGTTGAGCCGTGATCGGGTCAAATATATTACTTGGGGAAGACCCGGGGTGAGGAGGCCCGTATCACGTGCTTGGATGTATGAACCGTGGTCGGGTCAAATATATTACTTGGGGAAGACCCGGGGTGAGGAGGCCCGTATCACGTGTTTGGATGTTAAACCGTGACCGAGTCAAATATATTACTTGGGGATGACCCGGGGTAAGGAGGCTCGTGTTGCGTGATTTTGTTTTATTAAACTGTGACCGAGTCAAATATATTACTTGGGGATGACCCGGGGTGAGGAGGCTCGTGTTGCATGATTTTAACGGTTTTGTTAAACCGCGGCCGGGTCAAATATATTACTCGGGGAAAATCCGGGGTGAGGAGGCCCGTGCTGTGTGAAAAGATGTTTAATGTTTTATTCACTTATGATTTGGTTAAGAAAGGCTATTTATGATTTTATGGTCTCATGATTTTCCACTACATTTCATACTTATGGAATTTAAATTTTAATGAATGTCGTTTATGAAAACTTGAACTCACTCAGCTCAAGCTGACTTTGTGTGTATGTTAGATTGACTTTCAGGTTGAGGATTATAGATTTCCGTTGGACGTGCTAGAGACTACTAGGACGGTTGAAGGCACATCTAGTCGAAGAATTAATAACGCAAACTGTTTCTTTTAAATTATTACCATAGGTAGTTAAATTTTGATTTTGGTCACCTTCCTGGGTTTTGGGAATTTTGATGTTATCTATTCCGCTGTTTACTACTCTGAAACGATTTTAATGAGATGGAGATTTCAAATAAAACGAATATTTTATTTACAATTGATTTTGGATACCTGTACTCGTGTTTTGGGATTTTTAATACTTAAACTTTTCCGCTGTTATTTACTCTGAACTTGTTTTAAATACAAAGAATCGTTTGGTTTTAAATTTTTGTGAATTTGTGGATGTGATTACCAACTGTAGGATTCCTGGGATTCGGGGTCTTACAGAGACCGGAGAAATGTTCGCGATGCAAAAACGAACCCGTTGGTATATCCGGATACCATTTCATGCGGGTTTTGAGTAGATTTATAGACTTGTACCTTATGCGAGGAGGTATATCTATTATATCTTTAAGTGTTGAAAAAGTTAGATAACGAGAGATTAGTTTAACTATTTTTATCAGAAATAACTTGGACCAAGAAAATATTGCTAGTAGTTATTTAGAGGATGAAGTGCTAAAAGTAGTTATGTAAAAACACGCTAATCTAGACACTAAGTAATAAATTCTAGACTCTTAAACTTAACTAAACTACTAACCGGCAAGTGAACTGGTCGACTCTAGTACAGCTAAGTAAGTCCGGATATCGAACCCACGAAACTCTTTAAATTACGTTTACTAGCTAATTAGACTCGACTACAAAACACGACTTATTATTTATAGTTGTTTAAGGGGGTTTTTTATTTAAAATACTAAATTAATACTATAATTAAAACTAATTAAGAAAACAAGTAAATTAAACGAAAACAAAGTTTGTTATGAAAATAAGATGATGATGAGAAAACTACCTAGGCTAGACTCCCCTAAATTTCGGTAATGAATTGACTTGGGAAAATATTTAGTTATGGACTGGGATCGTAAAATAGACACTTAAAAGAAAAACCAAATAGGACCCTTGACCCTTCTCAAGAGAAAACCTATGGATTTCTAACAAGTTTTAACGCACACCAGTATTAAAAATCAAGTTCGCTTACGGTCACCTAATTGTTTACAATTTAGTTCCTTTATACGAAATCCTACCTTACAGCGCGGAAATCAAAGGCAGTTTAATATATCGAATTGATTCAATAGACAATAATTAAATAATCAAACCTAGACGGACTCCTTACGAAGAACTAAATCTAGCAAGATCAAATAATAAAGATCTATCGATAACCTAGCACCTTACAGCTATTTAGGTTAGCAGCACACTTAGGTTTATTTAATTTATAATTATTATTCCTATGATCTTATTCGAAATCAATCATAAAATAATCATGAACACAAAGTAGATGACCTAATAGCAACCTATCATAATGACAAAAAAAAATCAAGGCAACTATGGAATAATAAAAATTAATCAAACAACCCTAAATATCCATATGCATCAATTTAATATAAGTAAACATTTTACTAAATCATAAAAACCATAACGTAAATAAATCCCCAGATCAAACAAAACGTCAAAGTAGGTTCATCATAAGCCTAGGCAGTCTATAATGTTTAGCCTAGCATCTTAAAATCATACAAAACAAGAATAAAGGAAATCATGGCGACAATAAATAAGAACAGAAGAATAAAGGCGATAAAACCCGGAGTCTTCGTCCTTGAAAATTAAGCACCTCGCCGGCTAATTCCGAGCCTTCAAACCCACCAAATATTGCAATCCTAAGCTCCAGGAAACTCCAAATTCGGCTCTGGTTCGCAGGGTATGCTCAGGATTAAGTTTAGGGGTGTTTAAATAGGTTTCCTGGGCCCAAAAATGATAAAAAAACGAAGAAAATATGCAAAACGGGGTGCCCAGCGCGCCGCGCGGCGGGATTTGGCCTCCTGGTCGCGCGGCGCTCCGGATGAGGGGGGCTGACCGGTCTGATTTGTTTCCTGATGCGGTCCGGTTCAATTCTGATGCTCCGGTTCACCGGTTTGGCTTGTTTTAGCTCATTTTTCGCTCTTCTTAACCACGATAAACCTCCGGAACCTATATTATTCAAATAAATTAGTAATATACAAATTCTAATAAAAACTGAACGAAAACTAATAAAATATTATATGGGATTTATATATATTAAGCATTATATCAAATATCCCCACACTTATCTTTTTTTCGTCCAAGAAAAAGTCTCATTGCAATGGGATCAGAATCGGACAAATACAGTCTTAAAAACATATATGGTTATCTTAAAATTTTAGAACAACGCAAAAAACTGCGATCACCGATATTGTTGTCCACTTAAACCCAGCCACCAGCCTATCAAGCCCCCACACACATTAAGCATTTAAGTTCATGTGATATTAAAAACCTATGAGTCTCACACCTTTAGAGTTAAGATCCACCTACCCCATCTCAAACATAGTAAAGACAATTAAAAATAATCGAGTTGAAGCAAACTGGTTCAACATATCACCGTAAGATAACAACCCCTTAATGGTAAGAAGAAAATATACTTAGATGGAATTATGGATGATAGGTCAAGTGAGGTCGTACGAGCATGCCCTAAATATTATTGGACTTTGTCCTATATATGCCCTAAGAAAATATTTATTGACTAGAAACTTTCGAGTCCCAATAGTGTATCCTCAGAGTCGCCATCCCCTTGGTAACACGTAAACTCTCAGTCTCGTCTAGTATGTGCACTTTGGCCTCTTTTTCTATTTTTGAGAATGCTTCTTTGGCATTTTTCATTTCATAACTTTTCTCATTTTTTCTTTTCTTATTTATTTATTTATTTTTATTGTGCACTTAGGCATCTTTTAACTAAAAATATATAACTAAGGACTAAAGCTCGTATAAAATTGGACATTTGAGGGCGCCATCACTCTTTATTTATTTTTATAAAACGGAGTGGCGTGCTAATTTTAAAGTGCATTCAATTCTCACCACCTTAGGGTAATCAGCTTATGGTAATACTCCCTATACCTTATCGAATTTCAGCTTCACTGTCCCCCCCTTAGGATGAGAACCCACAAAATCTATAATTAATTAGGTTTATTAAGAATATGCAATGGAAAACCTTTCAAGACTAGTTGGACCAACCGACACATCCCAAGTTAAGTACGCCTTCTTTAATATTATCCCATATTATTAGTAGTTTGAAAAACCGATTTCCAATAAATATCCTCATCTCCCATTTAAGTGCAAAAAGAAACAAAATCAAGGGACATTTTTCAATTTTTTTTCAATTATTTTTTTAAAATAAAAATTAACTACGACTCAAATGTCCTATCCCCACACTTAAATGTCGCATTGTCCTCAATGCAAGGATAAGGACAAAAAGAAAAAATAAATCGGAATACAAAAAACTAATAACCTAAAAAAATAAAAAACAAACAAGCAAGATAAATAATGGAAAAGACTCAGCTGGTAATACGCGAATGACGAAAGGATGCCAAAGTCTTTTTCCAAAGCTGCCCTTCATCTCTGAACGTGCTCCACAACCAGTATCAACTTTTCCTCTTGTACACGAGCGGAAGAGGCAACAACAAAAGCAATATCTAAAACTCATCTTATCAACCTCGATAGATATAAATCATTCAAAGTATGGAACCGGACCAACCAACCAAAAACAACATATAATATAAATAATAGCAGCAAATAGATAAACAAAAGTATACGGTTCCTGCTGCTCCATCCCCACACTTTAGTTTTGCATTAAACTTCCATGGGGGTCAATTTTCTAGCTCAAAACCTGCAAAACTTAAAAACAAAAACAAAGAAGAACTACAAAAATCTACGTTAGTGACGCGACAAGACTCAAAAATGGAATAATTATACAAACTCTACACTTGAGTTTTCACTCAAGACACTCTCCTATGTGATCTAATCAGTTGCCCAAGTGGAGCTTCCTCCACCACGGTCAAACTTCATGGTCCTCCAAGAAACTGCATCACGATACGACCATTCATCTTCAATCATATTCCTCTTATCTCCAACTCCTCCAAACTCCACAAACTTTTGCTTTCCACCGCCTCTTTCTTTATCAAACTCCATCGCCTCTCGAGGACTCGCGACTTCTTTCTCCTCCTTCAAACAAACTCTGATAGAACGGGGGTGCTCAAGACATGGATCCGTGCCCGGAATGAAAGACTCAATTGCATAAACGGGATGACATGGATCAATGAGACCGTCTTGACCACTCGGTTGTCTCATGGATTTAGCAATATAAGTGACACTATCGTCGCAAGCTCTAAGGGTGATCTTACCATCAAATACATCAACGAGTGCCCTAGAAGTACGCAAAAATGGAAGACTAAACCATCGACTTTCACTAGCAAGTTTTCTATGATTCCCCTAGGGTACTTCACCGAACGGTCAGCTAAAGACAAGGTCATGTGGGTGGGTGTAAGTTCTCCTAGGCCCAGCTTCTCAAACAACGAATATGGCATTAAGTTTATGCTAGCTCCTAGGTCTGCTAAAGCCTGACACGAGGTATCCCTACCAAACAAACATGGAATAGTGAAAACACTGGGATCGGGTAACTTTTTGGGTACCTTATTGAGAACTACGGCCGAACATTCTCCGTTCAGTGGAACGGCCGAAAGCTCCTCTAGACTTTCCTTTCGCTTAAGAATATCTTTCAAGAACTTGGCATATTTCGGCATATGCTGGAGGGCCTCGATAAACGGAAGATTAATCCTAAGCTGCCTAAACATATCTAAAAAGTTCCCTTATTCTCTACGAAATTTATGATTCTTAGCACGGGCTGGATACGACAAACGAGAATGATCTATAAGCGGTGAAGACCTAACATATCTCGGTTTCTTTCCCTCACTTCCTCTAACTATGGACTCACTGGTAGGTGCGGTACTTGCTGGGTCTAGCCTAGGTTGCACCCTCCCAAGAGTCTCCATCACTCTCTCCTCATCAACTAACTCCTCACTCTCATCTACCTCAATCTCTCTCTCCAGACCTAAAACCCTACCACTATGAGTAGAAATTGCATTTATTTGAGCGGCCAGATTCTGCTGAGTAGAACCTAAAAACTGACCTGGGGGTCTCTCATCTAAACGTCGGGCTATATCACCTATGGTTCTCTGAAGATCTAAGAGTACGGACTGGTGATTCCTTAAAAGCAAATCATGATCGGAAATTTTTTTCTGAGTGTCCTGATCTCTAATTAGGATTAGCTTCATCATCTCCTCTAACCTACCAATACCACTACTCAAGTCCTGCCCATTACTCCCACATTGACAACTTTGATCCCCACTAAATGATTGATCCTGCCCCCTGATTAAGATTTGAATTTTTTTGGAAATTAGGGGGTGTACCGGAAGAACGCCAATTAGAGTTATAATTACTATTCTTATAGTTGTTCTAGTTTGAATTATTATTACCATTAAATGCATTAGGAACCCTACTCTGCCCTCCTATGAACTCTACTTGCTCTTGACTCATCAATGGACAATCTGAAGTCCCATGCCCTCCTCTACACAACTCGCACTTATCTAACTTAGCCTTAAGGTTTTTAATCTCACTGGCTAGACTCTCTATGACAGCAACTTGTTGTGTATCACCTCGTATGTATTATTTGTGCTAAGGCAAATGTGAGGTTCTCATAATCCCCAGTTTTTAAATATTTTTAATTTTTAGAAATGTTTTAGGGGAAGAACAAGTTTCATAAATTGCATTTTATTTTTACAAGTGTATTAAATGGGATGAGTTAAATTAGACTGGCATAAATTGCCCGGTATGAATTACCAAGTCGTTATAACATTTAACCTCAAAGTAGGACATTGAAATATTAATAGATCTATTAGGATGGCGCCCCGTCACTTTCCAGTCGCTCTGGGTAAAGTTGTGACGAATATTTTGAGTATGGTATGTTTCTGGTTATTGATTTAATAGTCATACATGTGTCATATTCTTAGCTAGTTTATGACTAATACGGTTTGTTCAAATAAATAAAACGTTGATTTATAAAAAATTTATGAATTACTTTCGCACTTATACGATGAGGATTTTAGTGTGAAAATATAAATTGTTACACAATGTATTAAAGTGTTATATTTTTGAACTTTCGAAATAAAACGAAAGTTGACTTCCGGCCTACTAGGACGAAGAAAAGATTAAGGTTTATCGTTGTAATGAAAAGATGAAGGGGTTGATTTTATATAAAACATCGTGGAAAGATGACGGGGATTTTACATAAATGTTTTATTGAATCTTTCATAGAAAATAACGAAAGAGTAATATAAAATGCGCCTTCGTGAAAATTCGAAAGAAACTGTTTATAAAAAAGTTTGATCAAAGAAAACACTTTGACTTGAAATATATATGCATATATATACACACACACACACACACATACATATTATGAAACACCATGGTTTCAAAATATGATTTATAAATTGAGAACTCACCAACCTTTGTGTTGATATATTTTTAAACGTGTTTTTCAGGTAAATGAGACGGAAACTTCATGAAGGAATGTGGGAAAAACGGGTGTCGTATTCGAACCCAAAAAGTTGGACAAAGAAAATGTTATTTTAATAAATGCATACTTGTAAACTCGTGCTCAAAGATTTTATATTATAAATAATGACCACTTATATAAATGTTCGTGTTAGAATATTATTGGTTAAATAACATATGTCATCTCCCAAATTAGCACAATTAAGTCTTCCGTTGTTAAGTTAACGATTTTTGAGGTGTGACATACAAGTGGTGTATCCACCATGTCCTTATCATCTTAACATTTGTATCATTACCCAAAACCACTTAAGAGTTCTAGATTATGACACACAATTGTACGTTTTATAATTTCAATACGAGAACTTGGATAATTATGTTCCGAAGCATAATTATTTTTATTGTTGGATGATCTACATAATTTGTCCAATCGTGTAAGTTACAAAACATTTTAAAGACATAACTTTGTGAGAAAGTAAAAGTTTTTAATTAATCTTAAAGGTAAAATTAGAAGATCATAAATGTATTAAATATTTTAAATAAAACAATGAGGTGAACTTTCGAGTTTTATTAATGAAAACAATGAATTTTTTTAAACATCTTTTGATATAAAGGTATGAATTAAAATTTGAAAGAGAATGAAATATTTGAAGTTGAGATTAGAAAAGTTTTAAATGAGACTACGACAAGATTGATCGTGATGAACGAGAATGGGAATATAAGATAGCCAACGATTTTTTTGTGTACTTAACAAATAAAAGAAAATAACAAACAAGATTTTATAAATGTACAAAAAATATCACAAAAAAAATATTAAGTGAATGAATAAATTAATAGTTTAATTAACAATAAATCTTAAAATAATAATAACATGTGAAATCTTTAAATATTTCAAACATTAGAAATGAAATTATGAAGATCAAGAGTATAGATTTGAACAAGGTTAACGAAGATTTTGATGAATCGAGTTTGGTTAGATGAGAAACTTGTGAAATTTAAAGAGAAAAATTGATATGAAATTATAACATTGCAAGTTGTGAATTTGAGATGAGATAAATTCAAATTACAAGATTTAAGTATTATAAAAATGGTAAATAATAATTGAAACATTAATGACATGCGAAAATTTATATATTCGAATAAATTGTTAAGAGATTAAATTGGGAAAACGGATATCCTCATTGAAAATTACAAAAACCAATGTTTTAAAAACTGGGTTTTTACTCGTACTGGACTGGGTTAAAAATGGTACAACCAATTGAACCGGGAGGTTCAAACGGGTTAAATAGTTTACCTTGTAATTCGATATAATTGCAACTTCAACTCAAAAAATAACATAAAAGCATGAGATTCCATAATAAAATATAATCTAAAAGTAAATCCATATTTAAAAAATAATACAAAAACACACATTTTTAAAAAAGGTAAATTGGATATTAATAATCCAAACTATTAACCATTGGCGAATAATAATCCCAACTATCACTTTGATCATTGGCAATCCCAAATTTCAGTTTTGTTACCATTAACAATCGCGGTCAAAAAAATATTAGCCCGGCTAAGTTTTAGAACCAAATTACCCTTTTTTGTTAAAAAAAAAGGGGTGTTGGGATTTCTTATTTTACCTCCTTATAACTTATTAAGGCATAAGTTATAAGTTACAAAATTGTAACTTATACCTTATAAACTCACAAAAATTAACTTTCCAAACACGTTATAACTTGTAGCCCATATGTTATAAGTTGTAAGGAATCCCAAAGACCCCCTAAAATCACCTTCCACTCCTCTCACTCTGTCCTGATCTCTCTTTCTTTTAGAACACACCCACCACAACACCTCCATTAAATAAGGCCACCACCAGCATTGGCAAACCGTCACCGCCGCCATATCCCTCCCAACTTATTCTTCTTTTGATAGCACCTAGGAATACCACCATTTCAGGTGTATGTCGGTTCAATTCACTGCAGTTCCAAACCTTTTTGCCGGCCAAAATATCCGATAACCAGAAACCGTGAACGCCCCAAATTCTCATATCCATGAATTTTTTAGACGTAAATCCGATTCAATTAATAGATCTCAGCAATACCTACAACCATGGGTTCCACCGTTTCCCTAATATCCTTTCTAGGGAACGACTATAAACTCCAAACCGATCTCGCACAAAGCTCCTTCTTTGGCAAACCTGAGCTAGTCACCTCGCTGCCGGAATCGGTTACCGACGAATAATCCCACTCACGCCAATTAGTGGGCACTTAGGCAGATTTGTAAAGCTATGTCTGATAATGCATTAACTAGCAACAATTTATGGTAAAAACCTTAAAATGGATCTTTTTTTTTTTTTTTTTTTTTTGAACATACAAGCTTTCCTCCTACTATTTACATTATACCGCCAATGCCAGGAATCGAACCCTGGACCTCTCACCAAAAGGCCAAAGCCTTTACCACCCCACCAAAGTGGTGATGGCCCTTAAAATGGATCTAACCAGTTCATTCAATTTTGGCAAAATTAAATTCAAATACTTGTAATTTGGTAGGGTCTTGACGAAAAAAACGATTGGGACATGAAAGGTCACGATATTTAGGCCGTTTCTGTGGTGAGGAGATGCAGAATTTCAGTAGGGTCACCGGAAGTGGTGGTGGTTAGCAGCAAGCAACAGATGGCCGCTGGTGGTCGTGATTGTGTGAGGAGATAAGTTAGCGGAGGATGATTGGCCTAATTTTTAACTTTTTTTAGTAACAATGGTATTCTAGTATTTTTTTCTAAAGATAATATCCATCTAAGCTGAAAAATTCTAAGTGGATGCCATGTCACACGTTATTTCATAAAAATTAACAGAGTTAACTGGTTTTTTTGGCTGGGATTGTTAATGGTAACAAAACTGAAAGTTGGGATTGTCACTAGTCAAAATGATAATAGAGATTTATATTGGCCAACAATCAATAGTTTGGATTATTAACATCCAATTTTCCTTTATGAAATATTTCAAAAGTATACTTGTTTCAATGTTAAACCCCAAATCAAAAGTAGTTTTAAGAAAAATAGGCTCTAAAATATCAAAAATCTGTTGGGATTTAAAACGGTATTTTATATAAAAAAAAAGAACACCAATGAGATGTTTTAGCAAGTCGTCTCAAAATACCGGCCTAATATGAGAAACACAATACTACCGGTGCAACCGGCTGGTACGAAATGATATTTAAAACACCGACAAAATCCATTTTACTATATTTTATCCTTCTCATGAAATTAAATTAACTCAAGCTAAGTCAGCACCAATCACAAATAAAGTTCCATTCACAACTTGTTATTTTTCTAATTATATTCAGCCCAAAAACCAACAATTCTCAAATTTACTAAATTCGTAAACATTAAGATAAAGGAAAGACAGTATCATATCGGTGCTCCCACTAGCCGGCCCTCCCTTTGCATTTATCCTTCACCAGTCGGTTTCAAAAAAAAAAAAAAAACAACATACATACATACATACATGTTTTCCGACCACTTATTCCTCCTCCTCCTACCACCCCTC
The DNA here is from genome assembly GCF_021521415.1 of Bidens hawaiensis. Taxonomy (NCBI): domain Eukaryota; kingdom Viridiplantae; phylum Streptophyta; class Magnoliopsida; order Asterales; family Asteraceae; genus Bidens; species Bidens hawaiensis. The sequence continues at coordinate 300,771 of NW_027491990.1, read as the reverse complement.
TTGGCCCTGATAATCGTTATCCGTACTAGAACCAAGACATCAGGCACTCAAAGCCTTCCACCAGGTCCATATTCATGGCCAGTACTAGGCAATCTTCCATATATGCTAAAAGGTGCTCATATCTACTTCACTGAGCTAGCCCGGTCATATGGTCCACTGTGCTCGGTGAAACTTGGGACTCATTTGTTTGTCATCGGGTCGTCTCCGATGGCTGCAACGGAGATCATGAGAGCCCATGATAGGCTGCCGACGTATAGGTGGGTGCCGAAAGCTGGACAAGACGGTTTACAAGAATATTCGCTTATTTGGGCTACTGAGTGTACTGATCATTGGAAGGTTTTGAGGTCGTTGTGTCGGACTGAGTTGTTCTCGGCTAAAGGGCTAGACTCGCAATCTGTTTTAAGGGAGAGAAATGTTGATAAGATGGTGGAGTTCTTGAAGAGTAAAGAAGGGAAAGTTGTAAACGTTCGGGAGCTTGTGTTTGCTACCACTGTTAACATATTAGGTACTTTCTTTTAGTTATACAATTATAAAGAAACTTAAGATATAAAATTCTAACTCGACACACTATCAAGACACTATTGAGGTGTTATTCACGCCGTATGGCAGGGGGAAATGGTCATATATAGATATAGGAGGTAATATGACACGTAAAAAATGGTCATATGGTTTGTATGAAAGATTTCGCTGGCACGTATTATGTTTTGACCAACAAAGACAAAAATTATTGATACCGCCTATGAACATTTTTGCCCTATAATCTGGCCGGAGTATCATATGAGTTTGCATAACATGACATTCATTTTAGAATTAGCATCACCATGTCTATAAAAAATCTTATGTATGTAATAAATTTGAACTAATATCTTTTATCTAATATCAGGTAACATTTGTTTCTCGGAGGATTTCATTGGTTTAGAGAGTGACGAGAAAGAAAGTAGTGGTTTAAAACGAGCACTTTATAGGTTGATGAAGCTAGGAACCACCCCAAACATAGCAGATTTTTACCCAATATTTGAATGGCTAGACCCTCAAGGTCTAAAGAAGAAAACATCCGAGGCTATGAACGAGGCGTTTAGCGTATGGGAACGCATTATTAAGGATAGACGGGTATCCCAGAAAGGAATGGATTCAGATCATGAGCATGATTTCTTGGATACGATGCTCAGATGTGGATTTTCAGATCTGCAGATTAACCAGTTGACTGTGGTAAGTGGCTCACTTTTAATTATCTTCTTTTAAGCTGATTTTTCTATTGCATATTTAAATCACGAATTGACAGCTATAATATACACATGTATATTAAAACAATTAGTCACGGGTTTACTAGGGGCTTAAGCTGATTTTTTAATTGTTATATTGAAATAACAAATTGACAACTAACATACATGTATATTAGATCTATTATATTTTAATCATAAAAAAACACACTTTAAAAAATATAAAAAAGTAAACGGCTTAAGCGCGTCAACTCCTGAATATTCCCATCTGGAACTCAACCTAGACCACCTAAATATTGTCATGAGCTTGACTCGAACCGTTTAAACTAAATCCATAAATTTTATGCTAGATTTATGACTTATTATAAATCCACACCATGTTGGAAGTAATTTCGGACTCCAAGTCACAGGTCGGTGAACTTGAGGGACCAATGTTGACAAACCGGTCATAGTTGGTTGTGTTTCCTATTTGTATTGTAATTATAATAGGTAATGTTTTGGCTAGCAAGTTAAGCAATTAATATATATAAACCGAGTTATGGTTAGACATTACAGATTATGATGTGAGATGCAACCGAGTTAGGGTTCATTTAGAGACACACGAGATGTAATCGAGTTAGGATTCATCTAGATGCAACCAAGTTAGGATTCATCAAGAGTCAAACCGAGTTAGGATTTGAGAGATTGTAATCAGTTTTTTGAGTTATATTTTCTGATTAATATAAACGAGAGTTATTCGTTAGTTTGTTTTTGATTATCGATCCGGGACTTGACACCCCTATATCTAAAATAGCTCAAATCAACTCATTTGAGTATACAAGTTATATAGATTATATGATAATAGAATTTATATACTACAGGAACTATTTTCAGGAGGAACACACAGCACAGCTTCAACGATCGAGTGGGCGTTAGCCGAGTTGATCAAGAACAAGCAAGCTATGATCACAATCCAAAAAGAACTCGAGAAAGAAATCGGTTCAACAACATGCATCAAGGAGTCACACATGTCTCAACTTCCTTACCTACATGCTTGTGTCAAAGAAACACTAAGATTACACCCACCAGCACCACTTTTACATCCACAAGCCATCTTAGAAGGATGTAAAATCATGAACTATACAGTCCCTAAAAACTCTCAGCTAATAATAAATGTTTGGGCTATGGGACGAGACCCAAGTCTTTGGGAAGACCCGTTGGCATTCAAGCCCGAGAGATTTTGTGACTCTAATGTAGATTTCAAAGGGCAAGATTTCAAGTTTTTACCATTTGGTGTTGGAAGGAGGATGTGTCCTGGATATCCGTACGCTATTAAGCAGATTAACATTATATTGGCTTCGTTAGTCCGGGACTTTGATTGGTTTCTTCCTGGTAGTATGGAAGATGTTTCCAAACTAGACATGACTGAAAACTTTGGCATAATTTCACAAAGGAAAGAGCCTCTAATGGTTATCCCAAAATGCAAATGTTGATTATGATGCATGTTTAATGCTTGTTTCTTGTATAACTAGTTTCCACTTGGTGTATGTTGTAATATGTATTTCAATATTGAAAACTAGAATAAAGTATCTTTTTGCTATTGAAAACTAGGATCTGACATATTTTTACCAAGTACTAGTACCAATACCAACCAAACAACTAGTACTTGTATTCACTTTTATGGCTTTCGGGTTTAGTATGTTTTTGCAACACCCGTACCGAATCGGTGTTGTACAGCCATAATCGGTATGACATTTTGTTTGTGCTTTAACTCATATTCGGGTTTTAGTGTTCCAGTATGGTACTAATTCGGATTCGATTCAAAATAAAGTATATTTTTGTATCGATGGAATATAATTACACACCTCGACTGGATAACAGCTACGGAAACTAAATATTTAGTTTATTCTTTGTATTTAGCGTTAATATTTACTAAATATTTTTCTTTTAGTTGTTTTAAAATTGTTATTATTCCGTTAATTATTGTTTTTATTGTTGTTATCCCCATTAATAAATATTTCGATTTTGATATTTTTGGTTATACAAAGCCATTTTTCCATGACAACGCACAGTGAAACTTACTAGTTAAATGCATATACAACCAAAAAAAAATAAGTAATGTTTAAAACCACGTGTTCTTTGTCATTTTTGAACGTGGTCCAAACACATCTCATTATCTATAGTATATATATATAATATAGGAGTGAGTGACTTCTTAAATTTTAATAGGTAACATCTTTATTGCACATTATATAAGTAGCAATGCATATAATTTTATAAATGTATGGATAATATAGTCTTTTCATATCAAAAAATAATTTAAAATAATGGTCCTTCAACGTTAATCAAGTTTTGTTAATTTTATAAATAATTACATATTTTCCCCTTATTCGAAACCACTTACCCTCATGACTTTTTAACAGTCATAACTTTTTCACACACTAATATTTTTTCTAAAAAATTACACTATAAAACGAGCATTTTATTCTCTTTAATTTGAGTATGATATTGCTATAGTGTATTCATTTTTAAAAAACTAACATGCTACGTGATAACCAGTTATTGCTGGCAACGGTCGGGCAGGTTTGGCTAATGGTATCGAAACGAGTTATAGTTGGAACAGGTTTATACAAAAAGGGTTAATTTAGTTCATGTCAGGATGGGTTTAGATTGAAAGGGGTCATGTTAAAACGGGCTTTGAGTTAAAACGTTTTCGGGTCGGAACATGTCCGTCAAAATGAATAGGGTTAAAAAGTAGTTTATTTGAAATTACTGTACATTTCATCTTTCCTTTTTGATTGTCGCCACCAGTTTCGCAAGTTCCAGCATCATTTACGCGGATGACGATTGCTTACGCATAAGCGTTATGTGATGCGCTTACTGGCACTGGTTATGCGTCCGATGCTACGTTAAATGCATGCCACCTGGGGTTACGCACATACCGTTGCGATGTTACAAGCGTACTAACACCGGTTGCGTTTGCGCATACACCACTGCATCGCGCGGGCAACTGGCTAGTTTATACAATTTGAAAGCACTATATCGATCCAGCAATATCCAACAAGTTGGTCCATATATTATGTTACTATGTAACTACGAAAAATAAATGTCTCAAAGTGTCATCTATCCATAAATATTCAACAAGTGTCATCATTTAGAAAAGCAACATTTGGGGATCAAACGTATTTAAGTGATGAAAGTTGTATTCCACACCAAAACATTCAGAGGGGAAAAGAAACTCGAAAGAGATCAGATTTGTGTGCAGTTCAAGAAGAGGGAACGAAAACACCCAAATATCACTATGTGCAAGCGAAAGGGAGTGTTTCAAGTGTTGGTGGGAGTGTTTTGGATATACACAAATCATAAGCATTGGAATTGACTTATTGTAATTTTGATTATAAATTTTAACGTTTCAAATTAACTTAAAGATGATTTTTCTGAATTGATTGGTTGGTTAAATTTGTGAGCCATGGTTAAGTGTACTAACTACTAGTGTTCTCATACCAAGTGGAGTTGACGTGGAAGGACATTTGAGAAATAAAAAGACTGGGTTAGCAAGTTGAACCTTACACGAATATAGATATAAAACATATATAAAGATCATGTCAAGCACGTGAACGCACAAACATGAAAATTTGGAGTTCATGAATGTCACATTCATCCTTTTTTTCTTTTTTTTTTTAATATTTGTATTTATTTTATTATCCGTTTGTAATCGGATTTTCATAATTAATAAGAACCGTCGAATTTATTTCTTATTATTTTCTGTTTTGTTACGTCACTCGTATGGTCATTAATTAACGAGGTCTTCAAAGTATTAGTTATATGCAAATTAAACCCCTACAACAAAGATCTTACCTCTTCTAATCAACAACCAAACACAAGGGACTATATTGCAAAATAATAAAACGCCCCCCCCCCCCTTTACTTCCCCTCCCCGTCACCACCGTCGACCCCCCCCCCTCCATATTTTTGCTTCAATTGACCCATTAAAATAGCCATGAATCTTGGAATTGAACGCGTATACTTGTTTCTTGTTCAACGCGAAATCAAACATTATAGAAAGTTCGTTAATTGACAGCTAGCTCGTATCAATTTCATTAACTCTTTGGCGCGGCTGATTTTGGCCTCTTAACCCTATAAATACTCAACCAAAACGCAATTAAACTTGTCCCTCACACTCTCTAGCACTCTGCGAACCTAAGTCCCATCCTAATTGCATCGTTGAATTAGTTCTAGACCACGTTTGATTTAAGCATAAGGCCAAAACCCTAACTAGCCGTTCTTTTACAATCCATAATCATTTCAGGTAATAGTTATATGGGTTAGGGTCGGATTTTGATGATGGTTAAAACTCCTCTGTCAATTTTAATCGACAGAGAGTACAAGACCTTTAATTAGGATTTATTGATTAGGCTTTATATGATTTGGGGGTTTTGTTAGAACTAATGGTTATATATATTCTTTTTTGTGTCTATAAACAAGTTAAGGCACTGATCCAGTGTCCAGTGCACATTATGCCAACATTAAACTCGGCCAGGGGCGCAGGTTCGAACCCCCTGGTCCAGTTTTTATACTTCTATTTATTTTACTGTAATTTTCCTATTTTATGAAAACCATATTAACTAGATTTGTATTGGTATTAAAACCTTATATTGTCACAGTCGTTTAAACGAGCCGAACCCTAATAAATTTCTAAAATAATTTTTCATATACATAAATAAATATATATATATATATACACATATACATAAAAATATATATAATCATTTATATATCTTTACTCTTTATACCTAAATAATAATAATAATAATAATAATAATAATAATAATAATAATAATAATAAATGTGTTACTTCTCTTTCTAAATTGAACCCCGTTAAAACTATTAAAATAGATTACATAAAATGTTTTTCGTGTAGATAAATCGACATTTATAAATGGTTTTCCTTCAATAATCAAATATGACGTTTCGTTCTTTTTCTAATAATTAATATTAGTTAATTACACTTTTATTAATATTCTACAAAATATATCTAATACGTTAACTATTGGGTTTTAACAAGATTATCAAAGTGATAAAATCCCTATTTTATCAAAAAGGCAGCGGAAATAAGTTTTAATTCTTGTTAATTATTTATGTATAAAACCGATTTTACACATGCAAAACCCAAGCCCGGATCCAAATACGAAATACATACTATCAAACACATGCATGTCACTAAAAGTACATGCATGTTAAAGCTACCTTTCAAGAGAACAAATCCGGGTGAATGAGAGGATGGATGGAAGGCAAGAACTTCAAAGGGAAGGTCCTCAAGCTTGCATACCCCAAGCCTCCGACAATACACCTTGATTAAGCTAGGATTTTACACTTGAAAGCACTTCCTTCTTGCTCCTTCCTTTGGTTGAAATCACCAAGAGAGAAAGAAGAGTTGAGAGGATTTTTCCTCTCTAGCTTTTGTTACTTATGTTTTTGTTGTGTTGTATGAGAGAAGAAAAACAAAGAAAGAAAGATAATAAAATCTTTCAAATGGCACCACCCAAGGAGCCAATAGGAAGCATTCCACTAAAGAAAAAGATAATAATAAAATAAGAGAAGAGGGAGAGGGGGGGGGGGGGGGGCTACCCTCCTTCCTTTCTTGTTTTTATTATTTTCATACTTTCCATATATATATGTACCTTGCATTGTGTCATACACAATTCTTTGTGTTATACACACTTATATTGTGTCATACACAACAATAACACATTGTAGGTAACATACTTTCTCTCAAAGTATAAATCACCCATATGATTTATTTCACAAGTACATTTTATTTGGAAACCCCTTTCCAAATAACTCAAGTGTTAATATTCATTTGTTATGATCATATCATATATACACAAATATTATTGGTGTTTGTCTAGCTTGTTATTGGGTATGACCCGACTTGGATCATAACGTACTAGCCACATCAATAAAAATATGTGTCTTGGGCATAACGAGTCCAACAATCTCCCACTTGCACAAGATACATAGAAGATTGATGCAAGTAGCAAATACCGCCTAACTACGGTTTACTACCCCTAATACGCATGACGAAGTGCCATTCAATAACATCATCCCCTTCAAGTCCCTTACTTGAAATGATTTAGGTACATCTATCATTTATCCTTTTGCCTCAGATGTCATGTCAAATCCAGAGACACAGAATGATCATTCTCTGTTGATTTAACTTTCAGGCCTTAGACATCTCACTCTCAACGAATAAGAGGGACAAATCCCCTCTTGACTACATACGTCTCTCACAATCACCTTGTACTAGACCTGATCTTAGCCTTATGTACTGTCATGTTTCAGAGCAGCGAAGAACTAAGTCAAAGTATAATACTTGGTGAATATCAAGACCCAATATGTATCTCAGATCTCAGGTCGGAGGATACTATGATATTCTCCTTTACTCAAATTTACTTATGATCAATCACAAGGATTCCATGTAGTAATATTTGAGAGCGGGTCTGTCCAATATTTATAACCCATAAATATCTATGAACCTTGGCAGCAACCCTTGCTCTATATTCATATCCCATGAATATCCACCAATCCAAGTTCATAATAGTCTTACATTCATATTTGTTCCCACAAATATGAGCGACTACGAACATTTAGAATAAGTAACTTATTCACGGAGTTAAACATGCTAAAATGGAACATAACTCAAAATGTAATAATCATAAACCATAATCATATGAATGAGTCAAATAACAATTGTTCCGATATCCAAATACAAAATTCGATCATATCCAATCACTAGAATATCGAAGTCCTAAGGCACAAGTATGACCCTGATGCTTTGGCCTTTCAAGGAGCTTCGTGAGTGGATCCGCAATGTTTTGATATACCAAATTCTACCAAATTTGCGAACGTTTTGTGTGTCTTGATCAACCATTTGATCATTCTCAACAACCTCTTGTTGATTGCTAGTATCAACCAAACGTGTATCGGCTTGTGGTTCTCAATCCTCCTCGAGTTCCACCGTTCTACTAGTACCTTCCATAAGGAATTTAGTTTCCATGAACTCGGCCTTTCGAGCAACGAACACCTTTTGCTCGGTTGGGTTGTAGAAATAATATCCCATAGAGTCCTTGGGATATCCTACAAAGATACACTTAGTGGATCAACTTTCAAGTTTGTTTTGGGTGTTGTTCTTGACATAAACCTCACAACCCCATACATTTAAATATGACAATGATAGAACCCTTCCATTCCATATTTCATAAGGTGTTTTGTCCACTTTCTTGGTTGGGGCCATATTTAGAATACGGGCCGCAGAGAGCAAATTGAAACCCCAAAATGATAGAGGCAATATGTTTCTAGCCATCATAGATCGAACCATATCCAATAGAGTTCGATTCCTCCTTTCGGACACACCATTATGTTGTGGTGTTCCGGGTGGAGTAAGTTGTGAGATAATCCCACAACTCCTAAGATGATCTCGGAAAGCGTCATTTAGGTATTCACCTCCTCTATCCGAACGAAGTACTTTGATGGTTTTATCGAGTTGATTTTGTACTTAATTTTGGAAGACTTTGAACATTTCAAAGGCTTCATCTTTGTGTCTTAACAAGTACACATACCCATAACGACTATAATCGTCGATAAAGGTAATGAAGTATCTTTCACCATTATCCATAAACTTAAAATCATAACCATATTGTCTTAACAAAGAAATGGAGATAATGTTCCTAGTCAAATTAGGAGCATACAAAACATCTTTCAAAATAACTTCCAAACCATTTGGAAGCTTCAATGTGTAGTCTCCTCGGGCTTCGACAACAACCTTTGCTCCGTTGCCCAGAAGAGACTAATATCTCCTTTCTTGAATCCTTTATTTCCCTTGAACCCCTGCAATGAATTGCAAATATGAGTTCCACATCCGATATCCAATACCCATGTGTTAGAGGAAATAAGATTAAGATCAATATGAATCATGAAAGTTATACCCGAGGTTTCCCCCGCATCCCTCTTAGCTTTCAACTCTTTTAGATAGGTTGGACAATTCCTCATCCAATGTCCTATCTCACCACATCCAAAGCATGGATCCTCCGAGCTAACCTTTAGCTTCTTTGGTTTGGGTGGTTCCACTTTAGCCTTTCCCTTGACTTGTCCCTTACCTTTAGCAACCTTTGCCTTGGGTTCCGGGTGATGCCTTTTCTTATTGCCTCTCTCATTGATCGTGAGAACGAGTAAAACCTTTTTACCCATTCCCGTCTCGGCCATTTTAAGCATTGCATGAAGCTCACCAATGCTCTTGTCCCATCCATTCATGTTATAATTCATAACAAATGTCTCAAACCTTTTAGTTAAGCCATTTAAAATCAAATCCGTGGCTAACTCGTTTGAGACGCGAAAATTAAGGCGCTCGAGATGATCAATATGGCTTTTCATCTTAAGTACATAAGATGAGACCGATTGGGTTTCTTCCATACGACATGCATGAAGCGCTCGAACTGTTTCGAAGCGTTCCACCCTAGCTTGTGTAAGGAACATTTCTTTAAGTTGGGTGATCATGTCGTATGCCCCATGAAGTTCAAAATCCTTTAGAATCTCAGGAATCATAGTTCCCAACATGAGGCAAGAAACTTGCACCGAATCCTCATTGTGCTTAACCCAATTGTTATGGTCTTCGGCATCATTAATGCTAGGTTCATCGGGAATAGGATCTTCTAATACATAGTATTTCTTTTCTTGCTTTTGAACGATTCTCAAGTTTCGATACCAATCCATAAAGTTGGTATAGTTTAGACGATCCTTATCGAGAATAGATCTTAGTGATAGGTTGTTAACGGGAGGAATAATAACGTTAGGTGGATTGTTGACTGCGGCCATCTACAAATATAACAAAGCTCAATTTTAGTATTTTCGATATCAATTATTTTAATCGTTAATACCCTTTATGTCTCCAAGACAATTAATGATTAAAATCTAGAACTCAACGTTACATTCAAATAGTAGTTAGGTGACATTTATCCCACTATTTAAATTAACAAGGTAGTCAACGTTTGACGATTGCAACCCTTTGCAACTTCTAGTTTTATGAGATCGGTTAAGCATCTCATGCTTAGTCGGCATGTTTAATCTCAGCAACACCATTGTACACCATGCTTCGGTGACCCTATTCACATGGTTTCCAATTTAAGTCGTCCTACTTACACACACGTGTGAATTTACACATACAAGTGGTTAGGTGACCTTTATCCCACAAATATGCAAACCCACCTCAACTCACAAGTTTCCTCTAATGCAGTTAGGTGACCTTTATCCCACACCGAATTCCCAAGTGATTCGAGTGTCGTATAAAAGGATGGTGTTCAACTTATTTTATAAAAGGGATTTTGAGTTTTCTAAATTCTAGATTGGAAAAATTTTTACGTACCTTTCATTTGCATGCATCTTAGTTGAAAAACCCATTTTCAAAGTTCCTATTAATAAAACCCACTTTATTATGAAATCATTAGCATTTAATAAAACCAATTTTTATTAAGGCACCGGAGCTCTAACTTGTGTACCTTTAAGTTTTAACTCTTATGGGCAAACGAGCTCGAGCTCGAGCTCGTTTAATGGTTTCTCAAAATATATAAAGGAAACTAAAATGTATATACATTAATAAATAATAAAACATAGCCAAGCTCTAACTTTAGGGAAAAAGCTCGAAACGAAACAAACCGAGCTCGAACTCGGATCATTTACATATTAGATATAAAAAGTGGGACATGCAAAACCTAAAACCCCTAATCAGCAAAGAAAGAAGCAATTAATCATAATAACGAAATTAAAGCAAAAACCGAATCAACCTGCTGATAAATTAAAGGGTTCAGTGCAATTTAACAAATAACAAAACTAAAACCCTAAATTAGAAAACAAAGAAACAATAGATTCAGAATTAGGGTTTATTGAAATCAAGAATAAGAATTTGTGAAAGAAAGTCGAAGATGCAAACCTTTTGAGATATCTTGAACTTGCGTACTACAACCCAAAATTAGGAGCTCTAAATTAGGATCTGATAATAATGTACAATGTTTAATTTGTTTCTAAATAGTCAATTTTCTTATTGGATAGCTCGAAATGTTTTGTGTGCATTTAATGTATATTGAATCAAGTTAGCCATGCTCTTACCAGTGGCTAAATTGCAAAATAGAATGAGGTGCTTAATTCGTGTATATATAATGTCCTCTTTGATTTCATCCAAATAGCAACATAAACAAACATTAAACATAAATGAATTAAAATGAATAATATAACAAACTTTCTACAATAAATTAAATTAAAATAAATAAACACACACACACAGATATAGATATATATATATATATATATATATATATATTCACAATATTAGAAACAACAAATGTAAAACAACACCCATAATATATGGGCAGAAAGTTTGTGTGTGTTTAAAGAAAAAATTTGAGTTTCAAACACAAAGCTGAAAACAAAATGCACTAGTGAATTATAATATTTATCTATTTTGTTTTATTATTATTTTTTTTTATCAAATTCTTCTTATAACTTCAATATGTGTATATATCAATATTTTCATTTTCATTTAATCTTTAATGGATTAGTTTTTGTCTAATGAGATTTCTCGAGAGATAAAACAGTTTTTAAACATACACATTTTGGTAAATGGTTTCTCCCCTGTCCCTGTATTTGGGGAAAATAATCCAACTTAATCACTAAATAATTATATTTCAATAATTGTTTCATTAATGTCAGTTCATTTGACAAATGGGTTATGGGTTTTACAGCCCTTTGACTTTTCAGGTCAACTATACCAAAAACCAGTCTAATTTTGTTTTAAATTTATAACTACCAACATCAACCGTCACAAATTTAGAGTGACACAAAAGAGTAATCAGTTTTATCTTACCAACCAATTGTTCAAAGTACCATGATAAAGCATTCCATCAAATAACACGAACCGAGTTTTAACATTTATTCCTTGAGCAGAAGAAGAAACAACCTTTGATCAACCTTAAACTTACCCATCTTCGCGTCATTGGCAGTTGAAGCCCTCCAAATGATATGTATACAGCCCTTTAGATTAACAAAAGTTAGTTATAACACAAATTATGAAATCGAAAATAAACATATATGTAAATGAAAGTAAACAGATACATACACTTCAACATCACCACTCTGGTTCTTATCATCTGAGATCTTGTAAAATAGCCCGTGCATCACGTACTCAAATCTATCGGCGAGTGATTTCTTGCTTCCCTGTAAGCAGACGTGTTATCACATATTCCAATTCTAACGAGTTCTACAAACTAAAAAGATTAGGAATATAATTTAGATTCCTTTTAATAGAAACCGCTACAAGTAGCATTAAATAATATCTATTACTGCTAAAGACAAAGAGGGGGTGTTCGGTTCGCAAACGATTTTTGAGAAATTGAAATCTGTTAAAGAAATTGGAATTGTGATATGTTTGGACAATTCAAATTCCCTTTATTCTCAACTGTTATCATCGAACTCCAACGAACCAAACACTCCCCATAAACAAAAACTGTTAAAATATCATGTTGTATAAAATAGCTTACCTCCAAACCAGCTACAACACCCGATCCATCCTCGTTCAAAGTTTGAGACAAAACCATCCGATATTTCTCTCCCGCGTGCATAGGGTACAATTGTGAGTTCACATCCAGCACAATGTGCATATCAGATTCCTCCCCTTTTGCTTGAACATGCGAAACTGATGGCATGTTTATATCACTATTATTTTTCACAATAATAATATAATTAACCAAAAATCAAACTTTTTTTTACCTTTGTCATAATTTTTACCATCGGCATCCACCCCAATAACCTTAATGGTATCATCAAAGTGAGGATTCACCATCCTTGTTGCAATTTGGCCCAAATAAAAAGAACTAATAAGACGAAGCACAAACAAGCCAAGCCACTCGTGATGGGATAGATAAAAAGCCCGAAACAAGCCTAGCCTTAACTAAACCCATTTAGTTATCGCGCACGAGCTTGAGCCTTATATAGGAAGATCGAGCCTTAACGAGCCTTGTGAAATGAATGGCCGAAGCCATGGCAAACTATTATTAAAAAACAAATGAAAAATAAAATATAAGGCCTTGTGTATCTTTAAGTTTTAGCTCTTTTGGACAACCGGGCTCGAGCTGAGCTTAGGCTCGTTTAAGGGTTTTCTCGTAATATATAAAGGTAATTAAAATGTGTATATAGTATCATAAATAATAAACAAGTGCGAATCTCAAACTTTAGTAAAAGAGCTCGAAACGAGCTGAAACTCAAAACAAAGCTCGTTTGGTTAATGCGTTGGAGCTCGAGCTTGTGTACCTTTAAGTTTTAACTCTTATGGGCAAATGAGCTCGAGCTCGTTTAACGGTTTCTCGAAATATATAAAAGAAACTAAAATGTGTATACATTAATAAATAATAAACGATAGCCAAGCTCTAACTTTAGGGAAAAAGCTCGAAACGAACCGAGCTCGAACTCGATTCGTTTACATATTAGATATAAAAAGTGGGACATGCAAAACCGAAAACCCTAAATCGGCAAAGAAAGAAGCAATTAATCATAATAACGAAATTAAAGAAAAAACCGAATCAACCTTGCTGATAAATTTAAAGGATTTCAGGGCAATTTAACAAATAACAAAATTAAAAACCTAAATTAGAAAACAAAGAAACAATAGATTCAGAATTAGGGTTTATTGAAATAAAGAATAAGAATTTGTGAAAGAAAGTCGAAGATGCAAACCTTTTGAGATATCTTGAACTTGCGTACTGCAACCCTAAATTAGGAGCTCTTTAATCTTTTAAATAAAGCATGTGAATGAATCAACCCCTCAAGTTTAAATTTGATTGCGGTTTTGGTTTTTTAAACGAACTATATCCGTTATGCAGGGATGTAGTTGGTTGGGTTTGGGACGGGTCTAGATATCACCAGACACGTCAGTATTTATCGGGTAAATACCATTCGGGTAGCTGGCGTACCCGTAGGTTTAAGGTATACCCATTAGTTAATTAAAAATATCTCTCAGGTATACCAGGCCCAAACCAATCGGGTTTCTATCGGGTTTTGACAATATATAAATAACCAATTAAAAAAAGTAAGCACCATGAAATTATCCAATTCAACCAAAAAAACAAGATCTTCTAGCTTCATGATACATTCAATTAAAAAAATAATAATGATAAATTGTCGAGAGAACTGACTTGTGGTTTATCAATTTTGCTATATCCGTCCAAAAGTTTTTATTTTTTACCATTTCTGTCCTGATGGTTTCTAAGACTCATTATTTCCCTCCGGTTCACTAACGTCATACAAAATATCTATCAACTTTTTATTAAAAAAAATACCAAAATATCCTTTTTTTTTATCTAAAACTAGTGTTACACCCGGCGCAACCGCGCCGGGTCAAGTCAGTAAAACCCAGGCGCTGCTAAAACCCAAACACTGTCGACCCTAAGCGTTAAGACGGTAAATCGACCTGAATTGGGTCGGTTTTTGTTACGCATGTTATTGTACTGGAACTAAAACAAAAAATAAAACAAAAAAAAATTATAAAAATTGAGGTGGATCAATGAGGTGGCTTGGTGAATAAAACTCGAGCGTTGGTAACTTGACGTAATGATGCTAGACTGTCTCTATCTAGTCAAAAACAAGTAAATCAGTGTCCTAATCACCTAACCAAGCTAGGGTAAGTAGGGTGTCGAACCACGAGGAGTATGTGGTCAGTGTATAGTGAAATCGATTCCTAACTTTATGAAGTGAACTATTGTAAAGTGCTAATCACACTAGCAAATGAATTGGTTTTATAATAGACAAACAAATAATCAAATATTCAATCAGTTAAACAAACAAATCACACCCGCGAATTCAAGTAAGCAAACTAACAGCAAACTCATGCACTTAATAGATTAATTTCCTTGTGTCAACTACAGACTGACTAACCGGTTAAACCTTAGGCATCCACGATCGCTAACACACGGCACTGGTTATCAATAGGTCCCTGCCAGTGTTACTCAACTAATGGCAAACGTATGTTTTCTCACAATCAACTGGTCAAAACAATCCTACGAGCAATTATTATAGCAACCGACAAACTAATCGTTCTGATCCACAAAAACCTAAACCGACTGAATGTACGTAGATACTAAACATCAATACTCATAGATTAACACCAAGACAATTACAATTAGTTCTTCTAGTATATGAGAAATAAACTGAAAGATTACAAACTATAGATCCCGGGTATGACTCAAAGGATCTAGCCGCGTCTCGGCATCTCTCGGTCTTCGATTATGATGATTTGGATCATATCTATGGCTTTGAGATGAATAGGAATGAAGGTCTTCTCCTCTTGCTGCTCTAGAAACTGCCTGGAACTGAATGATAGCGTTTAGGGTCGTCAAAACGAGATATAACAATAAACCCTAACCTTCCCGACAGTGGGGACCATCGCGTAGCACGATGTTTTTCTCCCTACGCGATGGACCAAAAATCAACGGCATTTAATATATTAAAGGGCATCGCGTAGCGCGATGCCCATCCTTCCACACCCATCGAGCTACGCAATGGGTCGCCTCTCTCTACAGGTCCAATTTTTGTCTCGATTCGCGTCCTAGACATCCCGGGTCTTCATCCCGTGCTCGTATAGGTCCAAACTAAGCGCGCTAAGTACCTGTGACCTGAAACACAATAAACACGTATGAAGTACCGAAGTTCCTACTTTGACCGAACAAAACGACTAAGTTAACTAACTAATATATATACAAATAAACCGAACATCATGTAACCCAGGTGTTGAGGCTGTGAATGTATGCAAATTCGATCGGTTTCCGTCAAGTTTGTTAACCGGAAGCCAAGGCTCAAAATGGTTGAATCTATTTTAGCCAACAATATTTTGAAGAAATAGGTGATTGGACAATTCTAGCATGTGTCGTACCCTGCAACGTTTTCGGAATTGGAGGTTATGTACGTAGTACTTCAGGTGGTCCATCCTCACAACTTATTTGCAAATAATCAAGTTAGTTGTAAAAACAACCAAAAGCAAATAAATATGTTCTACAGTATATTTATTTTTTCATTTTTATTTTCTAGAACAAATCATAATATACTCTTAATTCACTCATATCGAGGCAGAGCCAGCAATTCTCTAAAATCAAGGACGATTAGCTACGTTCCAATGAAGCACATTCCAACAATTACCTAGCCCGGTAGGTGGAGGAAAAAGGTGGAGAACATTCTTTAATCAAAGGCCCCAATACCCATAACCAAAACCCTATATAACGGTTAAGTCAAAGATATGTGGAGTTAATATGAGTGGTTGTTGTTGTTGTTTCTAATATTGTGAATACATATATATATATATATATATGTGTGTGTGTGTGTGTGTGTTTATTTATTTTAATTTAATGTTATAATATTAGCTCTAATTATAACAAGATTATTGAAATGATAATTGATCTTTATTATATCTAAGAGACAAGAGAGTGAAGAAATATATGTGAATTGTTAATTCTACCGGGGGGTAGTTCACTTCGTTACAAATACATTCTATTTATAAGGCAAAAACTACTGTGCAAAAAGTAAATTACCGACAATCTAAACTATTGATGAACATTTCAATAGTTTGACAATTGTGAATAAAACGTGTGAATAAAGATGTTTGACAATTGTGTCATCCACCATTCACCAATAATTCATGTTCGTGTGAATAAAGGTGTTTGACAATTGTGTCATCCACCATTCACCAATAATTCATAACACTCCCCCTTGGATGACACCATTTCAAAACGTCGGGGTCTTGAAGAACTGCCTCATTAAAAACCTTGCTAAAGAAAAACCCAATGGGAAAAAACTTTAGCTAAGGGAAAAAGAGTGCAGTATATAGCTCCCCCTCAAATTGCAGGTCGTTACATTGTTCGTACATGGCGCATGCCAATATCATGAACATGTTTCCTGAATGTTGCTGTGGGAAGTGCTTTTGTGAAAAGATCAGCTGAGTTGTTGCTGGACTGGACATATCTCATTTCAACCTGATTGTCTTTAATAAGGTCTCGAGTATACTCAAAGTATCTTGGTGGTATATGCTTTGTTCTGTCACTTTTGATATATCCTTCCTTCATTTGCGAGACACAAGCTGCATTATCTTCATAGATAGGAGTTGGAATTCGATCTTTCTCTAGTCCACAAGAAATCAATATGTGTCGTGACATTGATCTTAACCATACACATTCTCTTGAAGCTTCATGCAATGCAATGACTTCAGCATGATTTGAAGATGTTGCAATGAGTGTTTGTTTCTGAGAACGCCATGAAATCGCAGTTCCTCCATTCTTAAATACATATCCAGTTTGAGATTTTGCTTTATGGGGATCAGATAAATAACCTGCATCTGCATAACCGACTAACCCTTCTTTTGAATCGTTAGGATAAAATAAACCTAAATCAACAGTTCCTTTTAAATACCGAAAAATATGTTTAATGCCATTCCAATGTCTTTTAGTGGGGGATGAACTGAATCTTGCCAATAAATTAACTGCAAAAGAAATGTCAGGTCTTGTACAGTTAGTAAGATACATAAGTGCTCCAATTGCACTGAGGTATGGTATTTCGGGACCAAGAATCTCTTCATTATCTTCGCAAGGACGAAATGGATCATTGTCAACATTGAGTGATCTAACAACCATCGGTGTGCTTAAAGGATTTGCTTTGTCCATATTGAAACGTTTTAAGAGTTTCTCAGTATAAGTTGACTGATGCACAAGTATCCCATTATTCGTATGCTCAATTTGTAAACCAAGACAATATTTGGTTTTTCCAAGATCTTTCATTTCGAATTCTTTCTTTAAAAGAACAATTGCTTCATTAATTTCTTTTTGTGTCCCAATTAAATTTAGATCGTCAACATACACAGCTATGATCACATATCCTGATGTTGTCTTCTTGATGAAGACAGATGGACAAATAAGATTATTTGTGTATCCTTTGCTTATCAAATAATCACTCAAACGATTGTACCACATCCTTCCAGATTGTTTTAGTCCATACAAGGATCTTTGTAATTTGATGGAATACATTTCCTTAGGCTTTGAGCTTATTGCATCGGGGAGTTTAAATCCTTCGGGAATTTTCATATAGATGTCACTATCTAGTGATCCATACAAGTAAGCTGTGACAACATCCATAAGGCGCATCTCTAAATTTTTAGAGACTGCTAAGCTGATTAAATATCTAAACGTAATAGCATCCATGACAGGAGAATACGTTTCTTCATAGTCAATTCCTGGCCTCTGAGAAAAACCTTGAGCTACAAGTCTTGCTTTATATCTTGTAACTTCATTTTTCTCATTTCGTTTTCTCACAAAAACCCATTTATATCCTACAGGTTTCATTGACTTTGGTGTAATGACAATAGGTCCAAAAACCTTTCGATTGTTTAGTGAGTTTAATTCAGCTTGCATAGCATCTTTCCATTTGTTCCAATCTTGTCGATTTTTACAATCATCTACAGATTTTGGTTCAGGGTCATCATTTTCTTCCATGATATCGCTTGCCACAGAATAAGAAAATATATCATCAATATTTTCCATTTCATCTCGATCCCACATTATATGTGATTTACCATAGTTTATTGACAATTCTTTATTGGAATCATTTATTTCTTCCTGAGGAAATGTTATATCATTTATTCTTTCCTGAGGGAAGGTTTTGTCAATCATTCCTTCCTTAGGGTCAGTATCCTTCTCAGAACCCTTTCTTTTTCGAGGATTTTTATCCTTTGAACCGATTGGCCTTCCACGTTTTAACCGTTTTTGAGATTCATGATATGGTTTTGCTTACTTGGAATCTCAACTCGAGCTGGAGCATTAGCAGCTGGTATATGAGATTTAGTGACCCTGTTTATATCAGTAAATGCATCAGGCGACTGATTTGCAATTTCTTGTAGATGTATTATTTTTTGAACCTCTGTCTCACTTTGTTTTGATCTTGGGTCAAGGTGTAACAATGATGGCACACACCATGATATATCTCTTTCTTGCTTTTTCATTTCTCCCCCTAATGCTGGGAACATTGTCTCGTTAAAATGACAATCAGCAAAACGTGCTGTAAATACATCACCTGTTAAAGGTTCAAGGTATCTTATGATGGAAGATGTTTCATATCCAACATATATCCCAACCTTCTTTGGGGACCCATTTTTGTGCGTTGTGGTGGTGCAATAGGATCATACACAGTACAACCAAAAATTCTAAGATGAGAGGTATTTGGCTCATTTTCAGAAACAAGTTGTGTGGGAGAGTATTTATGATTTGCACTTGGTCTCATGCGGATTAATGATCCAGCATGCATAATTGCATGACCCCAAATAGAAACAGGGAGTTTTGTCCTCATTATTAATGGTCTAGCTATTAGCTGAAGGCGTTTGATCAACGACTCGGCTAAGCCATTTTGTGTGTGTACATGAGCAACAGGGTGTTCTACAACAATTCCCACAGACATGCAATAATCATCAAAAGCATGTGATGTAAATTCTCCCGCATTATCAAGCCTTACTCTTTTAATGGTATAATCCGGAAAATGTGCACGTAATTTGATGATTTGAGCAAGAAATTTTGCAAAAGCAACATTACGAGTCGATAATAAAGAGATATTAGACCATCTGCTGGATGCGTCTATTAAGACCATGAAGTATCTAAATGGTCCACATGGTGGATGAATTGGTCCACATATGTCACCTTGAATTCTTTCAAGAAACATTGGTGTTTCTTTATCGACTTTTAATGGCGAAGGCCTTGTAATTAATTTTCCAAGAGAACAAGATGTACATTGAGGCATTTTATCTATTTTATGGATCTTTTGACCTTTCAGTGGATGCCCATGTGTATTTTCAATGATCCTTTTCATCATTGTGGATCCTGGATGGCCTAATCTGTCATGCCATAAGTTTATGATACCAGAATTGCAACAATTTTCTTTGACTGCCATATGTGCTTGAGGCACATTTATATATGTATAATGCAAACCAGAATGGAGCATTGGCAATTTTTCCAATATTTGATCTTTGCTCATGATATGCAAATATTTTTCATTACTAACAGTCCTTGACTGAGTATCATATCCATTATGATATATGTTTCTGAAACTCAACAAATTTCTTGTTGATTTTGGGGAAAAATAAAGCATTTTCTATTTTGAGCTTTGTACCATTTGGTAATGCTAAATTAGCTTTTCCCACTCCTTCTATCAAGTTTGTAGGACCTGATATTGTATTGATGATCCCTTTTGTTGGTTTCAGTTCATAAAAATATTTTTTAGATCTAAGTATAGTATGCGTGGCTCCACTATCCGCTATACATATATCTTCTTCATTTGTTTGATATTGTGCTCCGGTGATTTTCATTTTAAATCTTGAAAAATATTAAGAGAAAAAAAAATAAGTGTATAACGAAGACATATGATATTTTAATAAGAACTTTAATTGAAACACAAGTAGTACATGGAAGAGAAACTACATAATTAAAGATAATGAGAACACACTTAATAATTGCATCTAATTATAGTAGTCAAGCAACTTTGTTTCAAAGTTCCATCCCAAAGTCTTCAACGCTCAGCTCAGCATTGATATTATTAAAGTTATCAACATGGTTCACTTCTTTCTCTTTTCCTTTTAGAGAGGCTTGGTACAGTTCACACAGATGTGGAGCTGTGCGACAAGCCTTTGCCCAGTGGTTTGTACTTCCACATCTAAAACATGAAGTGCCATTGTTTTCGGACCTACCAGCTTCATTCCATTTATTTTGGTGGTTGGAATTAGTATTGTGTGGGACATGATAATTATTGGCTCTCTGGTTACGACCACGACCACGGCCACGACCACGACCGTAAGAGTTATTGTTCCATTTGAATGGATGCTTACGATCATTAAAATGCCTTTTGTCAAAATGACCACGTCCACGTCCACGGCCTCGTCCTCGACTTTGTTCCCATTTATGATCAGAATTTTTATGAGAACTTTTGTGAGCAACATGTGCTTCTGGTATTGCTAATGAACCCGTGGGACGAGATTGATGATTTTTCATCAATAATTCATTATTTTTCTCGGCTACAAGGAGTAATGCATTTAGATCAGAGTATCTCTTAAAATTCTGCAAACGATAATGTGTTTGCAAGTTTATATTTGATGCATGAAATGTGGAGAAAGTTTTCTCTAACTTTTCTTCCTCTGTTACGGGATACCCACAAAATTCTAGCTTTGAACAAATTCGGTATAAAGCAGAGGTGTAATCATTTACCCTCTTAAAATCTTGGAACCTAAGACTGTTCCATTCATCTCTAGAAGTAGGAAGTAAAACTTCCTTTAGATGACCGAATCTGCTTTTCAAATCTTCCCATATCATATATGGGTTATCATAATTAAAATACTCATGCTGTAGCAATTCATCAATATGTTTATGGATGAAAACATCAGCTCTTGCTTTATCCTGGTCAGAGCAATCATTGTATTCTTGGATTGCGTCTAACACATCCATAGATTTTAAATGTCTTTTGACATTTGCTGTCCAAGACATATAATTTTCTCCAGAAATGTTGAGTGCTGGGAATTCGAGTTTTGCTATATTTGACATTTTGTTGCTAAACATAATAGAGCAAATAATAAGATAAATATTAGAATCCATATATATCAATCAACAATGAGATACAATACATTGGTAGAGCTATAAACATATAAAAGAAAAAGAACATGCCGAACTCTTCAGATGGGAGATTAAAAATTAGAATAAGAAGTAGTATAAGCATTATAGTGACCAACATCAAAACCGGGTGAATCATTTTGAGAATTTTATCTTGGATAAATTTAATAAGAAGAATGTTTGTTGTAAATGAAATGGGGTTAATGATTGGTTATTTATAGTGGAGGTTTATAACCCATTTATAACGGTTATATTACCGTTTATAACGGTAATATTACCGTTTGTGTGTGTGTGTATATATATAATATATAATATTAATTATTTTAAAGTAAGATAATAAATAAGATATTAAATACAGTTTATTTTATAAAATATATATATAATTAGTATGCACAATAATAAGAATAGAATTGTTAGTGTAAATAAATCTAACTTCTAAAATAGTTATCAAATTTTAATAACAATGTTTATACACATTATTGCTATTACTCAGTATATTAGTTAGTATATGTATATGCATAGATATATATCTAATGTACATAATTAAAGAAGTGTTTATGATGCTTATGTAGATACCTTTGTGTCTATTACCTTTCTTGGTTAGGATATAAGCGGCTCGTGCTGATAACGTGTTATAATATTAGCTCTAATTATAACAAGATTATTGAAATGATAATTGATCTTTATTATATCTAAGAGACAAGAGAGTGAAGAAATATATGTGAATTGTTAATTCTACCGGGGGGGTAGTTCACTTCGTTACAAATACATTCTATTTATAAGGCAAAAACTACTGTGCAAAAAGTAAATTACCGACAATCTAAACTATTGATGAACATTTCAATAGTTTGCAGTTGTGAATAAAACGTGTGAATAAAGATGTTTGACAATTGTGTCATCCACCATTCACCAATAATTCATGTTCGTGTGAATAAAGGTGTTTGACAATTGTGTCATCCACCATTCACCAATAATTCATAACATTTAATTTATTATAGAAAGTTTGTTATTTTATTCATTTTAATTCATTTATGTTTAATGTTTGTTTATGTTGTTATTTGGATGAAATCAAAGAGGACATTATATATACACGAATAAAGCACCTCGTTCTATTTTGCAATTTAGCCACTGGTAAGAGCATGGCTAACTTGATTCAATATACATTAAATACACACAAAACATTTCGAGCTATCCAATAAGAAAAATGACTATTTAGAAACAAGTTAAACATTGTACATTATTATCAGATCCTAATTTAGAGCTCCTAATTTTGGGTTACAGTACGCAAGTTCAAGATATCTCAAAAGGTTTGCATCTTCGACTTTCTTTCACAAATTCTTATTCTTGATTTCAATAAACCCTAATTCTGAATCTATTGTTTCTTTGTTTTCTAATTTAGGGTTTTAGTTTTGTTATTTGTTAAATTGCACTGAAACCCTTTAATTTATCAGCAGGTTGATTCAGTTTTTGCTTTAATTTTGTTATTATGATTAATTGCTTCTTTCTTTGCTGATTAGGGGTTTTAGGTTTTGCATGTCCCACTTTTTATATCTAATATGTAAATGATTCGAGTTCGAGCTCGGTTCGTTTCGTTTCGTTTCGAGCTTTTTCCCTAAAGTTAGAGCTTGGCTATCTTTTATTATTTATTAATGTATACACATTTTAGTTTCCTTTATATATTTCGAGAAACCGTTAAACGAGCTCGAGCTCGTTTGCCCATAAGAGTTAAAACTTAAAGGTACACAAGTTCGAGCTCTGGTGCCTTAACCAAATGATGTGTACGTTACAACCGGGCATATTCCGCTTAAAGCCGAGGTGTTACAGATTGGTATCAGAGCCGTAACTATAAGATAGGTTGTTAGACGTATCGGCCTAGTATAGTTATAGTTTATTTTAGGGCCCAAACTGCATGAATACTCTATGTGCTAGGTGCCCGCATTTATATTTAAGTTTCATTCGTACGCTCGAATTTATAACAATATATAACGTCGCTAGTACACAGATTCACACACAAACTCCAAGGTTTAGGCCTAAAACAAATATTTTCAAAATATTTTTCAATCAATTTTATTTCGGTTTTCTGATATTTTTCTTCATAAAGACGGTTTTACGTGGCGGGTATGTAGTAACTGTAGGGGGGACGTGCTTGTTTTCTGAACTCTTAACACCAAGGTTATTGAAAGCTAAGGATATAGCAATACGCATATATCCAATCAGACCCGGACCCGGTTGCTTACCTGGAGAGTTTGGAAAGGGCATGAAACCCTAAGCCAAAGCGTACCACACCAAACGCCATACGAACCACAACTTTATTTTTTCAAACGTGATCATGTCCTCTTTGTGATAAGGATATGGTTACACTCCTTAGGATGTCATAAAAGTCATGGTGATTCATGCGACATGTGACTCCGACCCTCAATGTTTTACAATGTGTTTTAACCGAAAGTCTGTTAAGTCTTGATGATACACGAATACCTAGCTTTTGGTTCAATTTAATTTTGAATTTTGATTTTTGTGTTGGAACATAAGAGTCCATGGTGGTTCATGAAAACTCTAAGTTCCACACAACGCTTATTTTATTTTTACAAGTTTTCATGTTTAACAAACATTAATAAGAACTCTTACACCATAAACGATTCCGAGACTCACGAATCTTATAGCACTTGTTCACAGAATGTCTTCCCGTTACCTTAACCGTCGTCCTTCTGGAGCCTCTAGCCGCAAGATGACTGCCCGGATCGCTAAGCAAATGGCTGCTGTGCTCCCGGAGATGGTGGCTCAAATGCACCAAACCATTGCTACCAATTCGAACCCAGGTGCTTCGGGTTCAAACTCCAACTTTTGTTGCTATAAGACCTTCACCGATGCGAAACCTTCTAAGTTCGATGGCTTTGAAGGTGCCACTGCCCTACTGCAATGGTACCAAATATGGAGAGTACTTTCCTCCATATCGAATATCTCAATGACAAGAAGGTACGCTTTGCTTCGAGTGTCTTCTAGAAAAGAGCCCTAACTTGGTGGGTGCAAGAAAAATCCACCTGTGGTGCTGATGTAGCCATGGCCTTGCCATGGGTAGAACTTAAGGAAATCATGACTGCTGAATTCTGTCCACCCAATGAACTTATGAACCTGAAAGTGGAATTTTAGAACCTCAAACAAAAAGGTGGTGATGATGTTACCTACACCGCTCACTTCAACGAGCTTAGCATCCTGGTGCAACATCTTGTCACTCCTCTCTCTCTCTCTCTCTCTCATGGGATTAGCAAGTATATTTGGGGTCTACCAAGGCAAATCCAAGATTCAGTTCAAAGTAGTGCTCCTAAAACTCTTTGCGAGGCTACTGTCCTTGCTGCATTCTTCTCTAACAACCACGTCAAGGCAGGAACCCTCAAAGGCAGCAAGAAGGCTACTCAGAAAACCGAGGCCGAATCTCCCAAAGATGTTAAGGCTGAAGCCACACCCAAACCAAACCGCTAGAACAACAACAACAACAACCACTCCAAGAAGCGAAAGCAAAACTATTTCTTAACCCAACTAAACCCACCACAACTCCAATACCCACAAACCCAAACCCAAAACCTTCAAACTCCCCCTCCAAAGAAACCTTACCACGGTCCTCACCCGTTTTGCCAAATCTGCCAACGACACCATCAACTCGGCATCCCTTGCCGTCAATGCAACCATTGTAGCCATTACGGACACCTGCTAGGTGCATGTTTTGAATTCATGCGTACCCAACCAACCCTCACCAAACCTCCCCGTACTCCCCGCACCT
This sequence comes from Bidens hawaiensis, assembly GCF_021521415.1. NCBI lineage: Eukaryota > Viridiplantae > Streptophyta > Magnoliopsida > Asterales > Asteraceae > Bidens > Bidens hawaiensis. Next base: position 275,077 of record NW_027491990.1, on the reverse strand, counting down.
TCAACCAAAACTGTGTCTTAACCCAAGCTCAGCCTATCGCTCAAGCTTACCCCACCCCTCGAGCGTCTTTCAATTGTAGAGATCCTGGTCATTTCCGCAATGCGTGTCCTCGACTCGCATATCAGGTCTAAATGGTCGCTCAATCAGTGTATCCTGCTTAAGCCTATCAAGTTCAGGCTTATCAACCCCCAGTTCCGCAGATCATGGAAAATCGAGTTATTCAACCGGTTTAAGCCAACCAAGCCTCAACTTCTCAAGCTGCACCAGCTGTCCCCAATGCTCGTGGGAGGGCATTTGTGATCAATGAAAATCAAGCTCAACATAACGACGATGTGGTGAATGGTACTTTCATGGTTAATAACATCTATGCATCCATTTTATTTGATACTGGTGCCGATATGAGTTTTGTGTCGTTTGATTTTGAGCCTATGCTTTCTTCGTCTCGTTCTAAGCTCGAAAATTCCTTCACGGTTGAAGTCGCAAACGGTAAAAATATCTCGATTGATTCAGTGATTCGTGGTTGCACCCTAAATCTCAATGACTATGATTTCTCCATCGACCTCATTCCTATGCAACTATGGATCTTCGATATCATAGTAGGCATGGATTGGTTAGCTCAACACTGTGCTGAAATCGTGTGTTTTGAAAAGTATATTCGGATTCCTCTTGAAGACGATCGGATGTTGCGTATTTTCGGTGAGAAGCCTTCCAAAGGGCTCAAACTTATGTTGTGTACCCAAGCCCAAAAATACTTACGTAAAAAGTATGTGGATTTCCTTGCCAACGTGTGGAAAAGAAATCAGAAAAGAAGGCAATAAAAGGCATCCCAGTGGTTCGTGGTTTTCCTGAAGTTTTCCCTGACGACATATCTGGTTTACCTCATACTCGTGAAGTGGAGTTTCATATTGATCTCGTGCCTGGTGCGAATATCGTCTCGCACATTCGGAAATGCAAGAACTGGCGAGTCAAATTCAAGAACTCTCCATCAAGGGTTTCATTCTCCCAAGTTCGTCACCTTGGGGTGCACCTGTTCTTTTTGTTAAAAAGAAGGATGGTTCTCTTCGAATGTGTATCGACTATCGTGAACTCAACAAACTCACGATCAAGAACCGTTACCCTTTGCCTAGAATTGACGACCTTTTTGATCAACTTCAAGGCGCATCTTTCTTTTCAAAAATTGATCTTCGTTCTGGTTATCACCAATTGCGCGTTCATGATGATGATATACCAAAAACCATCTTTCGAACTCACTATGGTCATTATGAGTTTATGGTTGTGTCGTTCGGCTTGACCAATGCACCTGCGGTATTTATGGACCTCATGAACCGCATGTGCAAGCCTTATCTTGATAAGTTCGTGATCATGTTTATTGACGACATTCTCATTTACTCAAAATCTAAAGTTGAGCATGAAAAGCATCTGCATGATATCCTCGATTTATTGAAGAAATAGCAACTTTTTGCCAAGTTTTCTAAGTGCGAGTTTTGGTTAAACGAAGTCCAATTCCTTGGTCACATCGTTAACGAAAAAGGCATTCATGTCGACCCCGTTAAAATCAAGGCTGTTAAAAACTGGAAGCTCCCACTTCGCCTACGGAAATTCGATCCTTTCTTGGTCTTGTCGGTTATTACCACCGTTTCATTTTGAACTTTTCCAAGATTACTTTGCCTCTCATCGCCTTAACTCATAAGGGTAAACCTTATGAGTGGGGGCCAAGCAAGATGAAGCCTTCCAAGCCTTAAAGTGTATGCTTTGCGACGTTCCTATCCTAGCCCTTCCCGAAGGAAACGAGGATTTTGTTGTCTATTGTGATGCCTCGAATCAAGGTCTCGGTTGCGTTCTCATGCAATGAGGCAAGGTTATCGCCTATGCGTCACGACAACTTAACGTTCATGAGAAGAATTATATGACACATGACCTTGAGCTTGGTGCTGTTGTATTCGCGTCGAAAATATGGAGACACTATTCGTATGGAACGAAATGTGTGGTATTCACCGACCACAAGAGCCTCCAACACATTTTTGACCAAAAAGATTTAAATATGAGGCAATGACGATGGGCCGAACTCCTTAGCGACTATAATTGTGAAATACGTTACCATCCCGGTAACGCAAACGTAGTGGCTGATGCCCTTAGTCACAAAACCCATGTTAAGAGCATTTTTCTCCGAAGCAACGTTATTCCAATCGACCTTCAGCTACATATCTTTGAAGCCCAACACATCTTGGTCACCGAAGGAAATATGTACAAAGAGATGTTGTGTGGTGCTGAACTTCAACTCGAAACCAAGCGTGATGGTTTGCTTTACTTTCTTAATCGTCTTTGGGTCCCAGATCGTGACAATCTTCGTATAGTTATCGTGGACGAAGCTCACAAGTCACAATATTCTGTCCACCCCGGTGCAGATAAGATGCACTTCGACCTTCGAACTAATTTCTGGTGCCCCGGCATGAAAAAAGATATCGCTATATATGTTGGGACATGTCTAACATGTGCTAAAGTGAAAGTCGAGCATCAAAAGCCTTCTGGTTTGCTCGTGCAACCTTTTATTTTGGGTTGGAAGTGGGAGAACATTACGCTGGACTTCGTCACAAAACTTCCAACCACAAAAAGGCAGCATGATAGCATTTGGGTAATCGTCAATCGATTAACCAAATCAGCCCATTTCATTCCCATTCGATAGAAACTTCTAATCAATCAGCTCGCTCAAATCTATGTCAACGAGATTGTTTGTCGCCATAGTATACCTTTGAGTATCATCTTTGACTGTGATGGTCTTTTTGTGTCCCACTTTTGGAAATCACTTCCAACCGCTTTTGGAACCCGCTTAGATCTTATCATCCTCAAATGGATGGTCAATCCGAATGAACCATCCAAACCCTTGAGGATGTGCTAAGAACTTGTGTACTTGACTTTGGTGGTAATTGGGACACTCATCTTCCGTTGGTTGAGTTTTCGTACGTTAATAGTTACCACTCGAGCATCAAAATGGCTCCATTTGAAGCACTATACGGCCGCAAATGGCTTTCTCTTATTTGTTGGAACGAGATCGGTGAATCCCAGCTCACTGGACCCGAAATGGTACAACAGACCGCCGACAAAATTGCTCAAATCCGTAATAACCTTCTCCCTGCTAGAAGTCGCCAAAAGTCTTACGGTGATAAGCGACGACGACCCTTGGAATTCGAAGTTGGTGACCTTGTCCTCTTCAAGGTTTCGCCTTGGAAAGGAGTGGTCCGTTTCGGTATGAGGAGTAAACTAGCACCTTGTTTTGTTGGTTCATTTAAGATTTTTGAACAAATCAAAGACGTAGCCTATCTCCTCGAGCTTCCGCAAGAAATCCAAGGCATTCATCCCGTGTTTCATGTTTCAAACCTTCGAAAGTGTTTAGCTGATGAGAACCTTCATATCCTTCCTGATGAAGTGCGTATCGATAAGACAATGCACTTCGTTGAGAGACCGGTGGAAATATTGGATCGAATGGATAAGGAAACCAAGCGTAGCCGAGTCCCTTTGGTCAAGGTTTGTTGGGAATCTAAGCGCGGTGCAGAATTCACTTGGGAGTGTGAAGATCAAATGAAGACTAAGTATCCACATCTTTCTGCTACGGATGTTAATTCCTAATTTCGGGACGGAATTTCCTAAAAGTTTGGAATGCTGTGACATTCGACCTTTTTTTAATATTTGTATTACTTCTATTATCCGTTTGTAATCGAATTTTCATAATTAATAAGAATCATCGAATTTATTTCTTATTATTTTCTGTTTTGTCACGTCACTCATATTGTCATTAGTTAAAGAGGCCTTCAAAGTATTAGTTATATTCAAATTAAACCCCTACAACAAAGATCTTGCCTCTTCTAACCAACAACCAAACACAAGGGACTATGTTGCAAAATAATAAAATCCCCCCCCCCCTTTCTTCCCCTCCCCATCACCACCGTCGACCCCCCCTTCCATATCTTTGCTTCAATTTACCCGTTAAAACAGCCATGTATCTTGGAATTGAACGCGTATACTTGTTTCTTGTCCAAAGTAAAATCAAACATTATAGAAAGTTCGTTAATTGACAGCTAGCTCGTATCAATTTCATTAAATGTTTGGCGCAGCTGATCTTGGCCTCTTAACCGTACAAATACTCAACTAAAACGCAATTAACATGTCCCTCACACTCTCTAGCACTCTGCGAACCTAAGCCTCATCCAAATTGCATCGTTGAATTAATTCTGGACCATGTTTGATTTCAGCATAAGGCCGAAACCCTAACTAGTCGTTCTCTTGCAATCCATAATCATTTTAGGTAATAGTTACATGGGTTAGGATTGGATTTTGATGATTTTTTAAAACCTCTCTGTCTATTTTAATCGACAGAGGGTACAAGACCTTCAATTGGGATTTATTGATTAGGGTTTATATGATTTGGGGGTTTTGTTAGAACTAATGGTTATATATATTCTTTTGTGTGTCTGTAAACAAGTTAAGGCACTGATCCAGTGGCCAGTGGACATTATGCCAACATTAAACTCAGCCAGGGGCGCATGTTCGAACCCCCTTGTCTAGTTTTTATGCTTTTATTTATTTTATTGTAATTTTCTTATTTTTTGAAAACCATATTAACTAGATTTGTATTGGTATTAAAACCTTATATTGTCACAATCGTTTAAATGAACCGAACCCTAATAAATTTCTAAACTAATTTTTCATATACATAAATAAATATATAATAAATGTGTTACTTCTCTTTCTAAATTGAACCCCGTTAAAACTATAAAAATAGATTACATAAAATGTTTTTCGTGTAGATAAATCGACATTTATAAATGGTTTTCCTTCAATAATCAAATTTGACACTTCGTTCTTTTTCTAATTATTAATATAATTTAATTATACTTTTATTAATATTCTATAAAATATATCTAATACGTTAACGACCTCAAATCTGTTGCAAACCCATCTATTTGTGTCTTGTTCATTTAGGTGTTTAAGTAGTTATTTTATTTACGCTTTAATAATTAGGACAAATTGTCGGGAATTCTGGCCGGACCAACTAGCTTACTCTAATCTTTACCGTCTTCTCATTATCGTATTCATCATTCCCTGTGAGTTCTTCATAACCCCATTTTAACGTTTTATAATATTTTGGGGGTAGCACATCACCAGTTTTTCTTTCGTTAGTTATGTGCTTGTTTACAAACCGTTTCACTTATATTGTACTTGCTAATATTATTCGTGCATGATGTTTATGAATATACGTGAACTTTCTTGCAACGTGTTTATTGTTTTATGGTGGAAGTTACGCAAACGTAAACGCATACACATAGTGGGAGGGTCCGACGGGACGTACCCGCGCCGTCTAACGTTACGACTTCGATTGTTCACGTTAGGTGGTTCTCATTTCCCCGACTTCAACGGTTCAGCTAAATGAACGCGTGGATGACACTATTTGATTTCATTTAATTTACGCTTGAATATTTATTGCTTAACGATCGTTGAATCGTGAGTTTTATATTTATGTATACGCAAAAACTTATGAAAACTCACCAACTAAATTGTTGACAAAATATATTATTTTCAACGTGTTACAGGTTGAATCGATGGTGTGCTAAGGACGAAGATCATTAGTATGCCTTAGGATATTTGAAATAAAGAACTTGTTTACTTTTTCGATGAAGTGTTATTGTTTTCTTTTATTTATGAACAATGTGTGTACTTTTGATGATATGAAATGAATTAAATATAATTAATGTCTCTTTAATAGCGTTACGAGCTTATGAATGTTCTGTACGTTACACCCTGGCGTATTCCGCTTAAAGCCGGGGTGTTACAGATTGGTATCAGAGCCGTAACTCAATTTAGTTTGATATCGACCTGCAAGTTAGTTTGATATAGGACGACGGTTGAATTGTATTCATATGGACGGATGCTCGATGAATCAGTTGATGAATTAGATCGTAGAATTAGATTTATGTTATTTACGACTATACCACCACGTGAAATTAAAATCGACGTTCTAAAATCTCGCGTACCTAATGTACGATAACCGATTACTGCACAATAACCCACCCCATATGATTTATATGATAAAGTTTCATATCTAATATACATAAACATGCAATATATATGAATCAACCAAAAAATAAGTACTATAAAAATATGCGGTCTTTTAAGTTTTTGAGCGTGGTTTTCCCAATGTTTATATAACTAGAAAACACCATATCGATCCAGCAATATCCATCAAAATCCTACTCATAGCAAAGTTGTTGATAGGATCTGAATAGAGTGTGATGTAGACAAATCATATCTCTATCCTAAAAGATAAAGTCATAGAAGGGTTGCTTCCAGTAAAACTCTCGGCTCTAGAAAATCGCTGCAACAAAAACAAAAGCACAAAGGCATATAGCGCTAGTGCGTTGATGATGATTATAACACTACTTAATTAGAAAGCTACCATGAAATAGTAAAATAACTAAATAAGTACTGTAACGAACATCATGAAACAACCAATATACGATATTACTAGAAGACAATAACAAGCAAAGTTCAACTAAAGTGTGCATGTCCCTAAAGATCCATTATTTTACTACCAAACTACGAACAACACATATCTCATGTGTCATCGATTCATCAAGTATCTTTATTTAGAAAATGAACGATTGGACCGACTAAAGATAGACGATTTGTTTGTGGTTCAAAAGGACAGATCAAATAGTTGGACCAACTAAGGTATGGACCAAATTATGGAGTAGTGGTTTTTACTTTAGGAAGCCTTGTGGCTGAGGTGAGTTAATGAATTAGATAAGAGTAGCTCTGTAAAGGAACCGAACGAATACGAATAAGGCATTGCTCATGCTCGCTTGTTAAGAAAATAATGTGTTCAGGAATGGTTCTCAAATGCTTACGGAATAAGATTTTATGTTCGTGTTCGTTCATTAAGGAAATGAAGGTGTTCACGAACACAAATGACCACAAATAAAATAGGCGGGGCCTAGAAATTGAGATCGATGTATGAATGACGACAAAGGAAACGCGAACAATGCAAAAACCATATGAGAATATGATTTCTTATTTTATGTTAGAGGTAATAAATTTAAAAAATAAATGTTTAGATAAAATAAATAAATGTACAAAAAACATTCATGAATAACATATATAAATGAACATGAACAAACGTTCGTATACACATTACTAAACGTTCACGAACATAATTGAACGAGGGGGGCTCTGTTAATGTTCGTTTGTTTAACTAATCGAACGAAATTTCTTGTTAATGTTGGTTCATTTATTAAACAAACAAAGATAAACAAACTTTCCACTAAACAGTTCATGAACTGTTCGATGTACGTTTGGTCCGTTTACAACCCTAGACAAGAGAAGTTCTTTTTACCCTAAATGATGATCAAATTAAAGAGTAGTGGTTTTTACTTTAGAAAGCTTTGTGGCTATGGTGAGTTAACTAATTAGATAAGAGAAATTGATTTTACCTTAAATGGTGTATAGATATTGCATTTGAAAATATTAACCCACGTAACTAAGTCTGTGTATCCATTTAAACTTTCAATATACACTGTCTGCCCAACTATTAAAAAAAATAAGTTGTTGCTTGAGGTTTTATCACGGTCGTCTTCGAGAATAGTTAATTATTTTTGGTTGAAGATGAAAAAAATTTTAAGTCTTAAGTAAAAGGGTTTTGGGTTTAAACAATTAAATTTTTAAACAGAGTTACTTGGTTATTATTTGGGTTGTGCAAAATTTTCTTTTATAAAAATAGGCTTAATTTTATTTATTTTTGAAGGGCAGAGAATCTCACGTGTAAACCTACCCTTTCGGGGCTATGTTCAAGGTCGACTCCTAGACCGCAGTGAGACCGTACCCCCCTGAACCAGATGGAATCTGTAAACCCTCGCCCCTTATCAGGTTCAAACCTGGGATTAAAGCCCTGATTCGTCCCTTCACCCAGATGTTCTTTGGATTGGCCCGGGTGAAAATCGAACCTGAGTCTCCACTTTGGAAGGGTAGAACTCTTACCACCGGACCAACTTCTCAGGACATAGGCTTAATCCACCGTGGGGCCATCGGTGTTTTAATCCATCAAAACCGTTTGTTTCATTCTCAATTACTATCATCCCTTCATTATGGCCTCACAACCAAAAACCAACTCCATTTTTGCTCCGGTGGTCACCGCTGCTACAACTGTTAACCCTGGTCCTCCACCAGTCCTGCAGAAGAACACTCAACCAAGAGGAGAACTTCCACCGTACCCGGGAACCTCTACACGGGTAGATCCGGTTATTTCTAATAGTGACATTTTTTCTTTGATGAAACAGGTCAAAACTCACATGGAGCAGCAAGAGAAGACCAACTCAAGGTTGTTTAAGGAGATTGAAAGGATCAAGAAGAAACCAGGGCAGGAGGCTACTCCAATCATGCCCAGAGCTCTTGATTTTGGATATCCGGGATCATCTATCCTTCAGTATCCAGGATCCTTGGGGACACAGTCAACAAGGACTCCGTCTCATTAGCAGTCAGGATATTGGGGAATTTACCCTCTAGTATCCCCAAAGTTACCCAGACCAACGAGGCCAGACTCCATCAATATACAGCCTCGTTCAACCATACCCGTCGGCACATTCTTGACAGGATCCCCCATGGTGTCCTCTGAAGTGCATGTCGGGGATGCTATCTCTATGCAGACGTCACCTTATCCTAAGGATACCCTCAATGGAGGAACTAGTTGTCAAGGCTTAGGATACTAAACGCCTTACCACGATCTTGGTAACAATTTATTTAATGCAAATTTATACATTAACCATGGATCTGTGCAGGATAAGGGGATATCCCCCGAAATAACAAAAGAATTGCAGAAAATGAAGGATATGATTTCCAAATATCCCCGGGGTAATACATCCCATAGCTGAAGTTCCCACAGGCAGCCATAGGATATCCAGGTTCACCTGGCCTATATGTGACGTGGAGATCCCTAAGAAATTCCAAACACCCAGCATGAAGCTGTACGATGGCACTACGGATCCTGAGGAACACGTAGCTCAGTATAGAGAAAGGATGGAGATCAACCCCATCCCCATTGACATCAAGGAGGCTTGCCTATGCAAGGGATTCGGTTCAACACTAACAGGCCCGGCTCTCAAATGGTTATTGAGTATTCCTTCCAACACTATTACTTCATTTGCTCATTTGATTAACTTGTTCAATAATCAATTTCTTGTAGTAGATCTTTTGAGAAGATGACAGGTAATTTATATAGAATTGTTCAACATAATAATGAATTCCTAAGGGATTACATAACTAGATTTAGTAGGGAAGCTTTGGATATCCCCAAATGGTGTGCATTCCATGAATACTTTGGCTATCGCACTGATGATTGCATAGCACTTCGGAAAAAAATATGATACCTTCTCAGCAAAGGATACCTAAAGGAACTGTTTGGAAGAAATAAGAACAATAATCAGGATCTTGTCAAGATACCTGAAAGGGCGCCTTCTCCACCACTTGGAGCTAAGGATGTATCCTTTATCTCGGGAGGATCTGACATTTGTGGCACCTCATCATCAACGGCCAAGAAGCGTTCCAAAGAAACAAAGATGGATAACGGAGAAACACCTCTCCGTACTTCCACGTTAACAACTCAAAGAATCATATCCTTCGATGAGGAGGATCGATGTTATCTTGACGATCCTGATGTGCTTGAAGTAGTTATTAATTTATTAACTAAATAAACGCTAATCTAGACACTAAGTAATAAATTCTAGACTCTTAAACTTAACTAAACTACTAACCGGCAAGTGAACCGATCGACACTAGTACAGCTAAGTAAGTCCGGATATTGAACCCACAGGACTCTTTAAATTATGTTTACTAGCTAATTAGACTCGACTACAAAAAACGACTTATTAATTATATTTGTTTGGGGGATTTTTAATTAATATAACAATTTAATACTATAATTAAAAACTAATTAAGAAAAAAAGTAATTTAAATGAAAGCAAAGTTTGTTATGAAAATAAGATTATGATGAGAAAACTACCCAGGCTAGAATCCCCTAAATTTCAGTAATGAATTGACTTGGAAAAAATTTTAGTTATGGATTGGGATCGTAAAATAGACACTTATAAGAAAACCCAAACAGGACCCGTGACCCTTCTCAAGAGAAACCTATGGATTTCTAACAAGTTTTAATGCACACCAGTATTAAAAATCAAGTTCGCTTACGGTCACCCAATTGTTTATAATTTAGTTCCTTTATAAGAAATCCTACCTTACAGCGCGGAAATCAAAGGCAATTTATTATACTTAATTGATTGGATAAACAATAATAAATAATCAACCCTAGACGGACTCCTTACAAAGAACTAAATCTAGCAAGATTAAATAGCAAAGACTTATCAATAACCTAGCACTTTATAGAATTTAGGTTAGAAGCACACTTAGGTTTATTTGACATTATTATTCCTATGATCTTATCATGACATCAATCATAAAATAATCAAAAACACAAAGTAATTGACCAAATAGCAATCCTATCATATGACAAACATTAATCAAGGAAAACTATGGAATAAAACTTATCAAACAATCCTAAGTATCCATATACATCAATTAATTATAGATAAATCTTTTACTAAATCATAAAAACCATAACTTAAACAATCCCAAAGTCAAATCAAAACATCGAAACAAGTTCATCATAAGCCTAGGCAGTTCATGCAATTTAGCCTAGCATCTTAGGTTTAAACAAAACAAACATATAAGAATTCATGGTGATGAAATAATGAAAACGAAAGAAATAACAGATAGAACCCGTGTTCTTCGCCTTCAACCAATATGCGCAACACCAGCTGATTCTTCGACTCTAAAGCTGTCGAAACTCGTCTCGGTCGCCTCAGAACTCACCAAATTCTTCTGGACTTCAAGGTATGGTTAATGGTGAGTTTAGGGGTCTTTATATAGGCAACAAGGGGTCCAAAAATAGGTTAAGTCGGCCAAAAACGAACATTCTGGAAAATTAGCCACCGCCATCACCCGCCGCGCCGCGCGGCGGGCTCCTCCTCCCCCGTCACACGGCGCACCGGCCCAAGGGGGGGGGGGTCTGGTCCACTATGCTGGTCCGGTTCACTCCTGGTTCGGTCCGGTTCGTTTCCTGACGCGTCGGTTCTCCGGTTCGACTTGTTTTTGCTCGTTTTTCGTACTCTTTTCACCGGAATTAAAACCCAAAACTTAAAACGTAAAACCATGTTAGTAGTATACAAATATTATGAGAAACCAAACTAAATTAATAAAATATTAAATAAAATGTACACGGGATTAATGTATAATAAACGTTATATCAGATCCCAACCATGATGGTTTAGTAATCACTTTATGTATAGTTAACTGTTTTGTGCTCAGGATGCTCATTGATGGAGGAAGCTCTGTGAATATTATCCAAATAGATGCCTTGAAGAAGATGGATATCCCGGAAACGGAGATTATCCCGAACTCCCCAGTCCTTGTAGGGTTCAGTGGTAAGACCAAGGATACTTTGGGAGAAATCAAACTTCCAATATATATTGAGGGAACTAACTTTCTAAAAAAATTTTGTGTTATTGACTCATTATCTTGTTGTAATGTGATATTAGGCAGGCCCTGGATCCACAACATGAAGGCAGTACCCTCAACTTATCATCAATGCGTTAAACTTCCAAGCCCATGGGGAGTCATCAAGATTGAAAGCGATCAACAAGGTGCCAAGGAATGTTATGCTTCATCAATTAAGTGGACTACAAAGCCTACTCAAGCATAGCAATTACAGAAGCAACCAGGGGAGGTTCAGCAAGCCAGGGACCAAGATGTGAAGGACATATCCTTGGAACCTCAGGATACCGAGATCAAAGTTTTGATAGGATCGGGTATACCTGAGGATATTGAACAAGGATTGGTATCCTGCTTAAAGAAAAGAGCTTCTACATTCATCTAGAAACATGAAGATATGACAGGTATCTCTAAATCCATAATTACTCATAAACTTGGTATAGATAAATCTTTCAGGCCGGTACATCAAAAGCGAAGGAAGTTTGCTCCTGAGAGAAACATTATCTTACAAGAAGAAGTGCAGAAGCTGCTCAAGACAAAGATGATAAGAGAGGTCCACTATCCTAGATGGTTGGCCAATCTAGTTGTAGTCCAGAAGAAGAATGGAAAGTGGAGAGTGTGCGTGGACTTCACAGACCTGAATAAGGCCTGACAAAAAGACCCATTTCCACTCCCACACTGACTCGATGGTGAATGCAACTGCTGGCCGTGAACTGCTAACCTTCATGGATGCATCCTCAGGATTTCAACAAATTCAAATGGAGCATTTAGATCAAGAAGACACAGCCTTCATGACTCCCACAGGTATATACTGTTATACCGCAATGCCTTTTGGACTAAAAAATGCAGGTGTAACGTACCAAAGGCTAGTCAACATGATGTTCAATGACCAACTGGGGGACACGATGGAAGTCTTCATAGACGACATGGTGGTAAAGTCAAAAAGAGCTGAAGACCATCTCAAAGACTTGGCCACCGCATTTGATATCCTGGACGAGTATAACATGAAGTTGAATCTAGCCAGGTGTAATTTTGGGTCAAAGCAGGAAAATTCCTTGGATACATGGTCACCAAAAGAGGAATAGAAGAAAGCCCTGAGCAGATCAAGGCTATCCTGGATATCAAATCCCCAAGAAACGTCAAAGATGTCCAAAGGTTGACAGGAAGAATAGCAGCTCTTAACAGATTCATCTCAAGATCTTCAGAGAAGTGTAAAGACTTCTATGATATCCTGAGGAAGAATCAAAAATTTGAATGGGGAGAGAAGCAAGAAAAGGCGTTGGTATCCCTGAAGGAATACTTATCCTTAGCACCACTCCTGATGAAGCCAGTTGATGGTGAACCATTATCTTTGTAGTTAGCTGTTTCGGGGAGTGCAATAAGTGTTGTCTTAGTCAAGGATCACGAAGGTCAACAGCATTCAATATATTATGTAAGTAAAAGTCTACTAGACGCTGAATCCAGGTATTCTTTTCTTGAAAAGTTAATTTTAGCACTTATAATGACTTCTACTACTAAATTAAGACATTACTTTGAAACTCATGCTATTCATGTAAAAACTAACTATCCTATTAAAGCTGTTTTGAGAAAGCCAGAGATGTCAGTCAGGTAGGATGGTAAAATGGACTGTGAAACTTAGTGCATATGATATTTTGTTTGAGCCAAGGACAGCCATCAAGTTTCAGGCACTTACCGACTTTGTGGCTGATTTTAGCCAGGATATCCTTGAAGAAGTAGAAAAAGAAGTTCAACGATTGGAGGTCAAGGAGAGTTGGACTTTGCATACTGACGGTGCTTCCAACATAAGAGGAACAGGTCTAGGTATCCTACTAAAATCGCCACAGGGGGACATTATACCTCTATCTATATCTTGTGAATTTCAGGCTACTAATAATGAGGCTGAATATGAGGCCCTAATAGCTGGCTTACAATTAGCTAAGGATATGAAGGTCATGTATCTTCAAGTTTATGTTGATTCATTATTATTAGCTAACCATTTTAATGGCTCTTATGAAGTAAATGCAGAAAACTTAGCAAAATATTTAGAAATAGTTAGGCAATTAACTATGTGTTTTGAAACATTTGATATAGTATAGGTTCCAATGGAAGAGAACACTAAAGCAGATGCCTTAGCAAATTTGGCATCAGCTCTCAAGATATCGGGTAAACTCAAGATACCTATCGTGCATATCTTGACTCCTGCAACAAAGGAGAACCACGATGTAATGGAGACCTCAGAACCAGAAGAAGATCCTGCATCCTGGACCCGTCCCATAAGACGGTATCTTCAGGATAACGAGATCCTAAAAGGAGAAAATCCCAGCGCTTTCCGGATGAAGGTAACCTAGTACATTATCTTAAATGATATTTTGTATAGAAAATCACTTGCAGGTCCATACTTTAGGTTCTTGGAACATCATGAAGCACAAGAAGTCCTCAAGGACATACATAAAGGTGACTGTGGAAACCACACTGGGGGCAGAGCCTTAGTATCCAAGATACTAAGGACTGGTTACTTCCGGCCGACAATGAAGAAGGATGCAATGAACTTCTCCAAGAAATGTGATGCTTGTCAAAGACACAGCAACATATTGCATCAACCAGCTGAACCACTACATCCTATCATATCTCCGTGGCCATTTATGAAATGAGGAATGGATATTGTGGGAAAGCTGCCCAAGGCTCCTGGTGGAAAAGTCTTTATGCTGGCCATGACAGATTACTTCTCTAAGTGGATCGAAGCTGAGGCGTTTGTCCAAGTTAAAGAGAAGGATGTGATCTCGTTTATCAAATGCAATATCCTAACAAGATTCGGTATCCTGGCAGAGATCATTTGTGATAATGGTTCACAGTTCATTGGTAGCAGAACAACCAACTTTTGTGAAAATTGGGGAATCAAGATGGTGACTTCAACTCCAGTACATCCTCAAGCCAATGGTCAAGCAGAGTCTAGTAACAAGATCATCATCAACAATTTAAAGAAGAACTTGGGATCCAAGAAGGGAAAATGGGCTGAAGAACTACCATTCGTTCTTTGGGTTGATAGAACCACTTCAAAAAATGCAACGGGTCAAACACCATTCTCTTTGGTGTTTGGGCCGAAGCTGTTATCTCTACAGAGATAGTGATCCCCACAGCAAGAACCAGCATCCAAGATACTGAGTCTAACAACCAAAGTTTTATTGAAGACCTAGACAGTATTGACGAGCTCAGATATCTAGCTAAGATCAGAATGGCAGCTTATCTACAAAGAATCGCCAAGTCCTACAACAAAAACATCCGAATTCGAAGATTCCAAGTAGGAGATATGGTGTTAAGAAAGGCATTCCAGAATACCACTATCCCAGCAGATGGAAAGCTAGCCCTAAAGTGGGAAGGTCCTTACTTGATCGATTCAGAAGCATGCAAAGGGGCCTACAGATTGATCACTATGTAGGGTGTTCCTATACCAAGGGCTTGGAATGCTATCCATATTAAAGCATATTTTTGCTTGTATCCTTAACTGGTATGTTTAAATCCTCAGCATCTTAGGATAAAGGTATGTTCCCTGATCTATTTTCACATTGTTTCATATTTAAAAATTTTATTATCTCTTTATTAAGTTTACTGACTTAAGCATCGGAGGGGTGTTAGTCAGGCTAACACCCACCTTATCATAAGGATACGTTATCTTGACAACAGTTAGAGGCTGATCACCTCCCACACGAATATGATATCCCTGATATCTCCTAAGGTTTAAAGGTCTTCACTTTTCTCATGAATTGGGTAACACCCTGCCTGGAGCGCACGATGATCGAGTATAGTTCGAGGCAGGCAGACCAGACCAGCTAATAATCTGTTTGTTGTTGGCTATATGTCGAATCCTCAAGATAAGTGGCAGACGTATCACACAAATGGTTTATAACATTTTCATGTTATCTAAGGTTTATAACATTTTCATGTTATCTAAAGTTTCGGCATCTTCATGTCCACACGTTTGGGACTTTCCCCAGTTTTATCTAAGGTTTAGACATTTTCAAGTCTCTCAAGTAATGGCCTTGTCGACAGAAAATAGGCCTTATCGCCAGTAAGCAGGCTCTATCGCCAGTAAATGGGCTTTATCGCCAGAATTATCTAAACTTGTTTTAACAGATAGGAAATCAGCCAGGTCGCTAAGTGTAGAGATGTTACTAAGTTGTTTTTTAACTTAGCAAATCTCAAAAGCATGGTGAATAAAAAGACCAGCAATTGGGGACATCGTGTGTAAGTTTGTCAATTTATTATCATCTGCGAAGGTACTTTTATACCTAATCTTTCCTTTGCATTTTATTTGAAATATGATCTTTCGGCTTAATTGTGTCAAGTCTCACTTATAGAGGTTTTTAACATATATTTTCTGGATGTGTTATGCTTAAGATATTTTTCTAAATATATTAAGGATATGTTCTCTATAATACACCAACCTCAAATATTGTATTTTTAAATTTGATAAGTTTTGGGAATATATTTCATAGATATATTATATTTAACATATCTTACTTTAGAAAGTTTAAGACCATTTTGGATGTGTTATGTTAAAAACATATCAAATTGATTTCTCGTAAAAGTATTTATCAACACTCTAGAATTAAGGATATATTATTTTTATGACATTTTATCTCAATACATAATATGACTTAAAAACATATTTTTTAGAGATATAATCGTTAGAATATTTTATTCTAAAATATGAAGAGTTCAGGAAATGTGTTTAGGATATATTATCCTCAAGATATTCTATTTCAAAAACTTAAAATGTTTCGCAAGACATGTTCTAATCAAAACATATTTAGAAAAATTATCTAAAATAACATACAAAACACAATGCTAAAGCCACAAGATCATATCCTTACTATCATTAAGTGCAGGAAAATAAAAGGCAAAATACGGGCTTCGACTTGAAAAGTCAAAATCCCTCCACCTGAGTAGTGCCAGATGTCCAAAAGCCATGATAACACGGGTTTCGTCTTGAAAAACCAAGATCCCTCCTCCCGTGCATCCTATTATCCTAAGCATAATTGTTTAAAGACAGAAAAGTAAATTGTTCAAAAAGCCATTAAAAACCAACATCAAACCACAAACAAACATACTTAAAAAACTGGGCTCAGGCCTTGTCTTTTCCGCCTTCATTGCCCAGTTGTGCTTCATCACCAATCGCCTTCACCGCGTCCTTGATCGCCACCTCCACAGCCTCCTCCACTGCCTTTTTCGCCCCGTTCGGACCTGCTTCCTCCACACTTTCACCCTTAAGCTCAGTCAAAACTCTCACCCAAGCAGCCACATCCTAAAAGGAAGTGTCAACACCGGCATCTTTGGCCTCCTTAGCCATCTTGACTCGAGATTGGAAGATCGAGATCGCCGCGGATTTCTTGGCCCCTTCAGCAACCTCTTGGATCCTCATCAGAGCACTTGCCTCTTGTTGGACCAACTCCCTCCTGGCCAATGCGAGTTCTTGTTTCAGGTCCTCGTTCTCCTTGTTCTTCTTATCGAGAAGATTGGTCTTAGCAGTCCCAATCTTCAGCATCTCGGCAATACGGGTGTTGGCATCAAGGAGTTCATGATGGAGATCGTTGAATTTGGAGGTAACAGTCCTAGTCCCTGCTCAAAATAAACTATTCTCAGCATATAATATCTTCAGGATATGTATTCTCAGCATACAATATCTTCAGGATATGATGTAAAGACATACCTGGTTGAACTCAAGATCGCATGTCGGAGAGGAGTCAGATGTATCCTGGGTCTTTCTTTTTTTGGAACCCTTGGCTCGGCTGCTATCGAGCTTCGGCTGGGTAAGGAGAGTGGCTTCCTTCTTCTTGGTACTGTGTGTGGATACCATGCCGTCGATGTCGTCTAGAATGAAGACTGAAGCAGATTTACCTACAAAAGTACAGGTTAGTATCTCTAATCCTTAAATTTTCTACTAATATGTCAATATTTCTTACCAGACATAACAGAGCTCGCTTACGGTGATGGTTCTTGGAGGCTTGACTGGAAGTGAAAGGTTCTTTCCTCCTCGTCAATAGGATAGAAAGGATTCAGCCTACTTTCGGTCTCTTTACTGGGAGGGGCAATCTCAAAGAACTTCAAAGCTTCAAAAGGCAAGACAAAGCATATCAGTTGCAAGCAGGTCAGCATACGACTTCAAGATAAGGTATCCTAATTTTGGAAACCAAAGATACGGAAGAGTATTAGAGTGAGGAAGGAATCTCTTCTAACAAATAAGAACTGTTTCTTCCACTGGTCGTTATTTTGGGTGTTTCTCAAGACGAGTGGGGTTCGGTCAGATTTGGTTTTTAAAAGGTATCTTGAGGAACCGTGGCTGCAAAGGTCATACACAAAAGCAAGTTCAGAAAGGGTGAAATCAATGGCATGGTCGGCGATTAACCTTTCCAACACAAACAGGGTCCTCCAAACCATGTGCATGGTTTGGGCAAAACTAAAACCAGTTCTATTAAAGAACTCAGTGGTAAAGGCCGGAAATGGATAAGAAAAGCCAATCTTGAAAGGCAAGTATGGAAAGCAAATCAACGAGACGAGGTCGGACAAAACGACTGGGTCAAAAGGTCTAAAGACAGTTCCCGAAGGGAAACAGCCTCGAGACTGTAGATTTGAGATATCGGTGTTGTTAAAAGTACATACTTCACTCGCGGGGCTTGCAAGAAGATTTTGGGACACAAAATCTTCAATACCGGAATTGTGAAGTTTTGGACTCATGATTATAGAAGATGAAGATCAAAAAAGCTGAGAAAAATTACCTATGAAGACGGCTTAATGATTTGGGAAATATTTATCTTGGATAAATATAGATATTCAAGGGTTTGATATGGTCACGGATGGTTGACACGTGCAGCAAGATCCATCACGCGTGCAGAATACAAAATTCAAAAATTTTACAGCTGTAAGCCTTATCAACAGCTGTTAAATTTGGGGACAATTGTTAGGGCTCGGATTTTTAGTATCCTAGGCAAGCAGTATGTTCAGGATAACTTCAAGATATGGTATCCTCCATGGTAACACGTATCCTAAATATATTGTATAATTAACAAATTGTCTTTCCTTGTTTACCAGGTCAAGAGATTTACCATGATTCCCTAAAGACCCAGACTTGCAGTTAATAGGATGGTTACAAAAAGGAAACGTGGTTAATGATTGGATTAATGGCTAATTGGATTTAGTCTATTATTTCCTAATTAATAGGCATCATGGTTAGCTTTTATTTTTGTATAAATATAGAGCTATCTCTGAATCATTTCACACATAACTCTCACACTAGACTTAGTAACACTCTGTAACACGATCCAAAGAGAAAAGCTCCTCCACTTGTAACCTTTTTCGATTATTAATAAACTGGTGGTGATAGTTTTCACCACCTGGGGTTTTTTTCCTTTTATCCTCAGGATAACGGTTTTTTTCCTCGCAACAAATCGCTGTCTTCTATCATCTTTACATTCATTTCAAGCAAGCACCTAGTCCCATTTACTAATTTAGTTACGAAATCATCTTTGTTAATTTTTAACCAAAACAATAATATATTTATTTAATCTTATATTGATTGATCAAGCACTTGTCCACTTACAATTGAATGAATATATGTGTATATTTTTTTTTTCAAATACAACTTATCCTCATAAACATACTTTTGTTTGAATGTTTAGTATGCTGCAAAATTTTCATTTTGTTAGATTTTAGAATATATTATTTAATTTTTAATTTTTTAATGTTTTACTTTTTTTAGTGATAACAAATGTTATACTATATATTTATTGAATATAAAATTCTTTTGATTGGGTTATGAATGAGAGTGAAAATTTTGGGTTTGGTTGGGTTGTATAGGTGGAAGAGAGAGTATTAATTTTTTAATAAATAGGTTGGTTGAGTTGGGTTGTGAATGGGAGTAGTCTTAAAGGATACCTAAAGGAACTGTCTGGAAGAAACAAGAACAATAATCAGGATCCTGTCAAGATACCTGAAAGGGCGCCTTCTCCACCACCCGGAGCTAAGGATGTATCATTTATCTCGGGAGGATCTGACATTTGTGGGACCTCATACTCAGCAGCCAAGAAGCGTTCCAAAGAAACAAAGATGGATAACGGAGAAACACCTCTCCGTACTCCCACGTTAACAGCTCAAAGAATCATATCCTTCGATGAGGAGGATCGATGTTATCTTGACGATCCTGATGTGCTTGAAGTAGTTATTAATTTATTAACTAAATAAACGCTAATATTGACACTAAGTAATAAATTCTTTGAGTTGTTAATGAATTGACTAGAATCCTCTAAATTTCAGTAATGAATTGACTCGAGAAAATATTTAGTTATGGATTGGGATCGTAAAATAGACACTTATAAGAAAACCTGAACAAGACCCCCGACCCTTCTCAAGAGAAACCTATGGATTTCTAACAAGTTTTAACGCACACCAGTATTAAAAATCAAGTTCGCTTACGGTTGCTCAATTGTTTATAATTTAGTTTCCTTTATACGAAATCCTACCTTACAGCGAGAAAATCAAAGGCAATTTACTATACTTAATTGATTTGATAAACAATAATAAATAATCAACCCTAGACGGACTCCTTATGAAGAACTAAATCTAGCAAGATTAAATAGTAAAGGCTTATCAATAACCTAGCACTTTATAGAGTTTAGGTTTGAAGCACACTTAGGTTTATTTGATATTATTATTCCTATGATCTTATCATGACATCAATCATAAAATAATCAAAAACACAAAGTAATTGACCTAATAGCAATCCTATCATATGACAAACATTAATCAAGGAAAACTATGGAATAAAACTTATCAAACAATCCTAAGTATCCATATACATCAATTAATTATAATAAATCTTTTACTAAATCATAAAAACCATAACTTAAACAATCCCAAAGTCAAATAAAAACATCAAAACAAGTTCATCATAAGCCTAGGCAGTTCATGCAATTTAGCCTAGCATCTTAGGTTTAAACAAAACAAACATATAAGAATTCATGGTGATGAAATAATGAAAACAAAAGAAATGTAACGATTCCGACGAAACCAGGTATACCCTAACCGGTAGACGTTAGTTACGTCATATGTAATGTCGGGTACATGAGTTACCATGGTAATTATACGAGAAAACATGATTCATTGTATTGATTGTACGTGAATATATAATTCACCGTATTGAATATGCGATCAAACGATCGATAGTTATTGAAACCCGAATGAATCGAGGGTTCAATTATAGACGAGATACATGATATTTAGTGATGTTACGAAGTATTAAAGCTTCGGGATAAGTGGATTAAAGCACAGAAAAAGGATTTCGATTTAATAGTACGTCGGTACGTTAAACGAAACCTTTAATACCAAACCGAGCAAGAGACGATTGATCAAGCCGAAAAAGATGCGTAATAACTAATAATATGACGTTTTAAGTTAATAAATGTCATGGTTTAAGTTTTTAAATCGGTTTTATATAAATTTTATTTTTAAGCCGAAAAACGACCGTTTTGGCCTCGTTGTATGCCGAATTAAACGTTTAACTGAGAAACGAACTGAACCAGATTATCCAAAACATTATCCGGATTGCGGATATCCAAATGAGTGGCCAAAAATGAACTTGTGGGACCCACCCCATCCATCCCATAAGTCCGATCGGACCACACCACCTCAAAACACATTACATTTTCTTTTTTTACAAACACCATCCAACAAACCTTTAATTCTCTCAAGATCTTGAATCAAAAACCGACAATTCTAGCAAGAAAAACCGAGGTAAGATCGAATTATATACGTTTTCATCTTCGTTTCTTGAGTTTGTTTGCAAGAAAATGAGGTTTCAAAGATGAAAACCGATTCTTGCATGATCAAGTGATGTATACGGGTTATGCAAAGGATCTTGGTCCAAGAAAGGAGTTAAACGAATCAAAAACAAATTTTTACGGTTAAATCATTGTTTTAGTATCATAACCGTAACCATGAAAGAAATGGCTTGATCGTGAGTGTAACTTGCTTGGTATTGTGGTATGTTATTTGTAGGCTCTGTATTTAGTGGTAGATAAGGCGGAAAGATGAGTTTGTAGCTTGTAGTGGCGGAAAACGAAAGGTATATTCGGTTATGTTCGGTTTTGGGAAATTTGGACAGATTGTTGATGCTTTAGAGTTAGGTCATGAAATTTTACAGAGGTGTTAAACACATGAAAAGATGAGTTCTGTGAATTTTTGGTAATTTTTGGATAAAGGATGAATATTTGGTGAATTTAATGCTCGGTTTTGGCCAAAAATGGTGAAAAATAGTTAAATATCATGAAAATTCTGTAAAATTTCAGATAAGCTTTTCATATCATGTATAAGTCACACACAAAATTTGAGGTCCGTTGGAGAAGTCTAAGTAGGCTTTTCGTTTAAACGAGTTCTAGGGATTTCTAGCTCGGTTTTGGAAAAAGGGCATGTAAAAGAAGATTTTGGTTCTGGAAATATTACAGGGGACACAGGAAAAATTTGGGATTTTTCTACGGTCGTTTGGTATTTACGACATATTTAGTGTTTAAATGATGTTTAAAAATAGATAAATAAATTTTAAATATAAGAATTAATTCTGTAAATATTTTTATAAAATTCCCCACTATTAAAAAGTGATTTGTCCAAAATTTCAAGATCCGAGAGTAAACGGATAATTAATCGTGCTGATTATCAAACTTTTAAAGTTAAAACGCGTAAACCGGTGAAGTTCGCTTAAGCGAGCTGACTGGTGTATAAAAACCTTAAAAATGGACTATTTTCATATAATTGAGTTAAACAAGTAAAAATGAATCATCCGAAAATAAGTCGGATGATTTGGGTATTTTTAACCGATTTTAACGGTTTCCGGTACGCTAAAGACGGAAACGAGTCCCGCGGCCAATAGGGACGTCTAAACCGAGCTATAATTTCATATTTTGAATTAAATTATCAGAAAACCACTATTTTCGGGTCGTGTGTGACCAAACTCATTTTTGAAACATAAAACGGATATTCGTGCTAGGCACGCAAAACGAGAAAACGACTAATAGAAATTGTGACCATGGAACTCTAAACGACATCACAATCTGAGTCCGGAGAAGTATTTCTGGGTTAACATTGCCCCCGGAACAGGTACAGTACTGGGTTAACAGTGTCCCCAGATGTACCGATTGATAAGGTTAAAGATTATATAAACAATAATTGTATAATAACGATCGTAGGGATCATATTACAGATTGGACGTGTTAATTGATAATGATTGTTGTTACCTGCTTGCATGTGCTAAGGTGAGTTTTCACGAGCCCCTTTTTACTGAAATGTTTTAAATATTTTCCCGGGGCGGAAAGCATGTTTCTATCAAAAGGTTTAAGTACATGCTGATCGCATGGAAATGAATGTATTTATATAATGTTTATTGTACGGGAATCATACGGTAATGTATTAAAATGGTAATTGTCTGAGTTGTTTATATTGAAAGGTCCCGCAACAGTGTTCTGGGTTAACAGTGTCCCCAGAGGTTATTGGAAGTGTTCTGGGTTAACAGTGTCCCCAGAGGTTATTGGAAGTGTTCTGGGTTAACAGTGTCCCCAGAGGTTAGTGGAAGTGTTCTGGGTTAACAGTGTTCCCAGAGGTTATTGGAAGTGTTCTGGGTCAACAATGTCCCCAGAGGTTATTAAATGTGTTTATGGGTTAACAGTGTCCCCAGATAATATTATATTATGATATGGATTTATCATGGTTTACTAAAATTGTGAAACTCACCAACTATTCGTAGTTGACCCGTTTTCTCACATGCTTTTCAGGTACAACTAAGATAAAGTGATTGATTACGTGCTAAGTGCTTGATGTGTGTAAGGTTTGCGTGCTGGACGTTAGGATACATTATAACAGATAGAATTATGAACCGTATTGTATGATGTGTGTATCACCTAGACGGTAATGAAAGATGAGATAATGTAATTTTGAAGTATATTAATGCATTCGGTTTTCTTTATAAACAATGTGGTTGATATCAGAGGTGTCTGTTGCATCCCGTTTACGTTTCCGCTGCGGTTGCGGGGTGTTACAGAACTTGGTATCAGAGCCATTGGTTATAAAAGAATTAGGATGTCTTTAAAAGATACCTAAAATATAACCAGTGGCTCAAGTATTATAGGATCTGAATATCAACTAATAATAGATAGTGACGAGTATCGGGATGAACTCGGTCGAACAAGTGAGTTATTATGGTCCGGAACATAATAACAGACTTGTCTGCACGAGGGAATTCAGGGGAAGTCACTGGGTACATTAATAGGTAAAAATGGCAACATATGTGTAAAGTATATAATATTATTTATACGTGCTAAGGTGTATATATATATGTGCGTATCTTGTGGGTACAAGTATTGAGAAATAGGACCCGGATAAGGAACCGGGGGATGAAATAATAAAAGTACCGAGGATGCTGAAATTTCTAGAGCATCGGTTGATGATAAGTCCGACTTATCGGGCCATAGTTATAATAGTACCAAGTTAAATCTCCCGTTTGACATTAATCAGAAATATTGAGTAACCGTCACTCCCAACCAAAAATTAGTAGATCCCTTACCCTACCAACACCGGTACCGTATATCCTAACAACCCCCTGTGTTCACCCACACCGCCGACCCTCACGTACGGATGGACCTGTACCTGACCCCATTCTTATTCCATTAAGGTAAAGGAGTAAATAAATAAAATAAAATAAAATAATATATTGAAATATATATATATATATATATATATATATATATATATATATATATATGTATATATATGTATTGCTCACTCACAAACATATGAGACAGACCAACTTCAGATCGAGAATTACCGATTTTAGCAAACCTAGAACGCCTGAGGACATTGACTGAGCAAGTGTAGAGCTTCCCATAATAGTAATTAATAATATTTGAAGGCAACCCATGTTACGCAATTACCTTGAACCTTGCAACTCCCTATGTTATCCTTACATCCGTTAGATGTTTACACACATGTATGCTCGAATAGAATGATTACCTATACACAAAGAAGTGTTGGAATCATTATAGCATAGTTGGTTGTTTGTTCGTAGGAGGTATACCGTGTATGCCGGATATACAAATAGACACGGATATTATAACTCCGTGGTACGTAATCATTTGGTGCTCACGGTGAGCATGTATCGGTTATGCTGACATGCAGACGGATATTGAAATCAAGCATATTAAACATTGATCTTTGTTGAAAAGATCTATATGTCAGATGGTGACAAGGGTTATGAACCATATTTAGTCGTTAACCGACGTCAGGTTAAGTCTATATGTTATTATATTTGTGGGACATATATACTAGATGCCGGTATGTGTAATATATATGATAATATTTGGTGCGTATGTGTACCTGTTGTTATGATTGAGCTGGTAACGAGTTATATGGAGAGATTAGTATTGATTACTGCGTACGGGATGAGTACGGCAGAATGACATAAAAAGAGTAACTCCAATGATGGAGATTGATATGATTCAGTTGATTGCTCAAAGATAGCAGGTGATGATACCGAATGTTGTATCACAGATCACTGCTAGTGTTGATGCAAATGTGATCGCAGACTTATAGATCGAGCAATCACATGATTATGAATATTTCAATTCTTAGTGTTATTACTAAAAGTGATAATGTCTTTCCGGATACTATTGTGACTACAAGTATTAGTTATAAACTAAACATGAAAAGTAGTCGTAATGAATTAGATCCGGTATGAAGGATATGTTGTTGTTTGTGGTAAGGAAATCATTAATAGTTACTGATGGTAAAGGGAGGAATAGATTAGCGAGTGGATAGAAAAGATCGAAATGGTTAAGGATATTGGTAAGAGTCTAAAACATTGTGTAGTGAAATATGCTACAGATATATTGGTAGATTATGTTGTGTCGTGATGGAACACGATGGTACAAAATTATAGTTAGAAAATTTTTACTCAGATGATATGGTCAGAATTTAAAATTCTTGTGCTAGAGCACTTTTATTCGAGTAATTGAGTTCAGAGTTGGAAACTGAGCTATGGAAGATAGAAATGTTGTGTGCTGATCACTTAGAACACGCTAATCGTTTGAAGGAATTGTCATGTCTGATAACATGGCTAATTACTCCTGAAACTAAGCGAAATGAGCGCTATATCGGGGACTAACTCCATCGATAACGAGTATAGTCAATCCTGTAAAACATACAACCTTCGGAAGGGTTGTGTCACAAGCCAGCATTGATATATTTGACTCTATGGGAGGCGGACTGGAAGGACGTTAGGTGAGACGTCGAGTGTTGAAGAAGAGAAATGATAAAGGTATAGTGCAAGATGGGCTTTTGAATAAGTAAGTATGTCCTACAACCCAGAATTATACTAAGACTAGTTCTGGTGTGAAAACATGAACCGCATGAAAGGTCCTTCCCTAAATGTGGAAAATATGGTTATCGGCAGGAAGAAGAATGTCGAGTGATAGTAGGCCACAGGTGTGGTAAAGATGGACGTAATGCCCCAATTGTAGAACCAATTAAAGCCATGTGAACTGGCGACCCCAACCCATTCGTGTACAACCACTCCGAACCCAACAACTTCAATAACAATCCATCCGAAGAAATCAAATTATGCCAAACAGTTGTACTTGCTATGAATGTGGCAGTATAGAACGTTTCAAGAGAGATTGCCCAAAGTTGAACCAAGGTGTTGTGGAAGATGAACCTCATGACAAGCATCAACCTCTGATCAAGCAAGGAACCGTGCTTTTGTGAGTAATTCAAATAAAGCACGTCATGGTCCAAAAGGGGTATTAAGTACGTTGTAGTTTTAAATCAATAGGCTTCAGTGATATTTTTGCGGTCGTCGATAGAAGTTAGTTCCTGCTAACCTCCTACCCTTTGGAAAGATACCGATTAGTGAAACTATAGAACCCTATACTGTAGGATCGCTAACGGTAAATCCCTAAGGGTTAACTAAATGGTTCGGAATTGTCCTATTATCCTGAACGATTAACCTTTCTTTATTGACCTACGACCCGTAAAGTTAAGAAGTTGTGACGTGATAGTTAACATGGATTGGCTAACTCAACATAAAGCTGAAATCAAATATGAAAAGAAGATGATTAGAAGCTCTCATTCAGACGATGAAGCGATTAGATACAGAGAAAAGTGTACGGTATTATGTTACCGCTCTAATCTCATCTTGAGGTGTTATAATATTTACGACAAGAAGAAGTGGTATACTTAACAAACGCGATTGCCAAAGTATTTAAAAGAAAACATATAGAAGATATCCCGATGATACGCGAATTCCACAAGTTTTCTCAGAAAAACTTCCTGGATTACCGCCAACCCGACAGGTCGAATTCAGAATCGATTTAATGCCTCAAGCAGGCCCTGTTGCTAAAGCACCCTACCGACTTACACCGTCTGAAATGCAAGAATTGTTGGATAAGATTTTATACGACCTAGTTAGTCACCATGGGGTGCACCAGTTTTAATTGGGAAATGAAGGACGGAAGTGTTAGGATATGTGTTGATTAGGGAGAATTGAATAAAGTGACGATCAAGAATAGGTATTCAATTCTTCGAAGTAAATGATCTGTTTAACCAACTGCAAAGGGGGATTTATCTTTAGAAAATTGATCTTATATATAGTTAGCACCAAATGAAAAATCCAAGAGGAGGACGTTGCAGCAACAGCGTTGCGGACTCGCTACGGCCATTATGAATTCTTATTCATGTCGTTCGGTAAATGCGCAGGCAGTATTCATGGAACTCATGAATCGAGTCTGTAAACCTTACTTTGACAAATTTGTCATAGCATTCATTGATGATATTTTGATATATTCGCAACGTAAAGAAGAGCACGAACGACGATTAAGGAAAATTGTGGAAGTGTTAAAACAAGAAGAGCTATACGCGAAGTTTTCAAAATGTGATTTTGAATAAAGAAGGCATAATCCCTTGGTCATGTTGTAAAGCAACAAAGATTTCGCAAAGATCCAAATAAGATAGAAACCATTAAAATTGTGCCAAGCGCCGAATTTAAGCCTCCCCGATGGAGACGATGGTTTTGTCGCGTATTGTGACGAATCGCGTAAAGGGTTAGGATGCGTGTTGACGCAGTATATTAAGGTTATAGCCTGTGCTTCCCGACAGTTAAAAGTACACGAGTAAAATTACACTACTCACGACTCAGAACTGGGAGCGGTTATCTACGCACTTAAAATGTGGGGACATTGTCTCTACGATACGAAGTGCACCATTTTCACCGATCGTAAAAGTTTGCAGCACATATTTGATCAGAAGGAACTGAATATGAGGCAACGAAGATGGGTCGAGTTGTTAAGCGATTATGACTGTGACATCCGTTATCACCCTGGCAAGGCTAACGTCGTAGCCGATGCCTTGAGTAAGAAAAATCAGGTTAAGCCGTTGCGAGTGCGAGTGCTGGGGATGATAGTCCAGTCGAACCTTCGAACCTGATTCGAGTCGCTCCACGTGAGGCGTTGAAAGAGGAACAATTGGAAAAGAAGGAATCTTACGGCAATGAGGAGAATTTCGAACAGCGCGTGGACTAAATTCTCTACTTCAAAAATCGGGTTTGGATCCCGACCCTCCATGACCTTAGTGAATTAATCATGGACTAAGCGCATAGATCGAAATATTCCATACATCCGGGATCGGATTGGACTATTGATGTTACGAATATCGGAAAGGATTTTGTTAATGACCGAGAGTGGAGAAAGATATGGTTACATATGTTGGTGAAAATTTAAGTTATGCAAGAGATAAGGCTGCATACCGAAAACCCTTGGGAACGCCACAACGACAGAACATTCGCCAATGATAGTGGGAATAAATTACATTGGATTTCGGGACGCAAATTCCCAAGATATATCAAAGGCATGAGGAAAGTTGGGTAATCGCGGATCGATTAACCAATCCTCGCATTTCATTCCAATCTATGACGATTACCACAATGAATTCTCGCCCAAATTCCTGATGGTGTAATGGTATCTCGTCGTGGAGTACCATTTTCAATGATCTCAGATCGAAATAGTCATCCTACTCCCAATATTGGAAGGCGGGGAAGGAAGCATCGAGAGCTTGAAGCTTTTTTATGGGTGAAGTAATTATCACCAATTTGTTAAATTGAAAATGGGCGTCGATCGAGCCATAAGATTTGAATTGATTCGAGAAACAACCAATCGGGTTTATAATGTTTAAGAGAAGTTGAAAGTAGCGCGAGGTTGGCAAAGGATTTATGTCAACGTACAAAGGAAACCATTGTCACTAAATAGAGGTGACAAGGCATTTTAAGGCATCACCTTAGAGAGAGGTGATTTGGGGTTTGGCAAACCGAAAATAGCTTCTTAATATATTGGACCCCATGAGAACTATCTCCATGGTTGGTCACTTAGTTTATCAATTAAAGTACTCCAGGGGCTAAGTACTATACATGATATTTTGCCATGTATACGGATTGAAAAGTGCCTAAGCGATGAGGCAACGAAAGTACTAGTAATAGAGGTACTCATAGAAGACATGTTTGATATCATAACTAATTCCGTAGTGAGAGTAGACGGGAAAACTTAACAGTTTGGACATACCAAGCTTTATTAATTAAGATTAAGTGGAATTCACAGCGAAGACCAGATTATACTTGGTAACGCGAGGATGATTTCTGAAGGAAAAACCCCCCACCTTTCTCTCGAAAGGAGATAGTGGGCGTGTAAAATTTCGAGGACGAAATTTCTTAACGGGGGGAGAATGTAACGATTCTGACGAAACCAGGTATACCCTAACCGGTAGACGTTAGTTACGTCATATGTAATGTCGGGTACATGAGTTACCATGGTAATTATACGAGAAAACATGATTCATTGTATTGATTGTACGTGAATATATAATTCACCGTATTGAATATGCGATCAAACGATCGATAGTTATTGAAACCCGAATGAATCGAGGGTTCAATTATAGACGAGATATATGATATTTAGTGATGTTACGAAGTATTAAAGCTTCGGGATAAGTGGATTAAAGCACAGAAAAAGGATTTCGATTTAATAGTACGTCGGTACGTTAAACGAAACCTTTAATACCAAACCGAGCAAGAGACGATCGATCAAGCCGAAAAAGATGCGTAATAACTAATAATATGACGTTTTAAGTTAATAAATGTCATGGTTTAAGTTTTTAAACCGGTTTTATATAAATTTTATTTTTAAGCCGAAAAACGACCGTTTTGGCCTCGTTGTAAGCCGAATTAAACGTTTAACTGAGAAACGAACTGAACCAGATTATCCAAAACATTATCCGGATTGCGGATATCCAAATGAGTGGCCAAAAATGAACTTGTGGGACCCACCCCATCCATCCCATAAGTCCGATCGGACCACACCACCTCAAAACACATTACATTTTCTTTTTTTACAAACACCATCCAACAAACCTTTAATTCTCTCAAGATCTTGAATCAAAAACAGACAATTCTAGCAAGAAAAACCGAGGTAAGATCGAATTATATACGTTTTCATCTTCGTTTCTTGAGTTTGTTTGCAAGAAAATGAGGTTTCAAAGATGAAAACCGATTCTTGCATGATCAAGTAATGTATACGGGTTATACAAAGGATCTTGGTCCAAGAAAGGAGTTAAACGAATCAAAAACGAATTTTTACGGTTAAATCCTTGTTTTAGTATCATAACCGTAACCATGAAAGAAATGGCTTGATCGTGAGTGTAACTTGCTTGGTATTGTGGTATGTTGTTTGTAGGCTCTGTATTTAGTGGTAGATATGGCGGAAAGATGAGTTTGTAGCTTGTAGTGGCGGAAAACGAAAGGTATATTCGGTTATGTTTGGTTTTGGGAAATTTGGACAGATTGTTGATGCTTTAGAGTTAGGTCATGAAATTTTACGGAGGTGTTAAACACATGAAAAGATGAGTTCTGTGAATTTTTGGTAATTTTTGGATAAAGGATGAATATTTAGTGAATTTAATGCTCGGTTTTGGCCAAAAATGGTGAAAAATAGTTAAATATCATGAAAAATTCTGGAAAATTTCAGATAAGCTTTTCATATCATGTATAAGTCACACACAAAATTTGAGGTCCGTTGGAGAAGTCTAAGTAGCCTTTTCGGTTAATCGAGTTCTAGGGATTTCTAGCTCGGTTTTGGAAAAAGGGCATGTAAAAGAAGATTTTGGTTCTGGAAAAATTACAGGGGACTATGTGGATGGCAGGGGACATCCAGGAAAAATTTGGGATTTTTCTAAGGTCCTTTGGTATTTACGACATATTTAGTGTTTAAATAATGTTTAAAAATAGATAAATAAATTTTAAATATAAGAATTAATTCTGGAAATATTTTTATAAAATTCCCCACTATTAAAAAGTGATTTGTGCAAAATTTCAAGATCCGAGAGTAAACGGATAATTAATCGTGCTGATTATCAAACTTTTAAAGTTAAAACGCGTAAACCGGTGAAGTTCGCTTAAGCGAGCTGACTGGTGTATAAAAACCTTAAAAATGGACTATTTTCATATAATTGAGTTAAACAAGTAAAAATGAATCATCCGAAAATAAGTCGGATGATTTGGGTATTTTTAACCGATTTTAACGGTTTCCGGTACGCCAAAGACGGAAACGAGTCCCGCGGCCAATCGGGACGTCTAAACCGAGCTATAATTTCACATTTTGAATTAAATTATCAGACAACCACTATTTTCGGGTCGTGTGTGACCAAACTCATTTTTGAAACATAAAACGGATATTCGTGCTAGGCACGCAAAACGAGAAAACGACTAATAGAAATTGTGACCATGGAACTCTAAACGACATCACAATCTGAGTCTGGAGAAGTATTTCTGGGTTAACATTGCCCCCGGAACAGGTACAGTACTGGGTTAACAGTGTCCCCAGATGTACCGATTGATAAGGTTAAAGATTATATAAACAATAATTGTATAATAACGATCGTAGGGATCATATTACAGATTGGACGTGTTAATTGATAATGATTGTTGTTACCTGCTTGCATGTGTTAAGGTGAGTTTTCACGAGCCCCTTTTTACTAAAATGTTTTAAATATTTTCCCGGGGCGGAAAGCATGTTTCTATCAAAAGGTTTAAGTACATGCTGATCGCATGGAAATGAATGTATTTATATAATGTTTATTGTACGGGAATCGTACGGTAATGTATTAAAATGGTAATTGTCTGAGTTGTTTATATTGAAAGGTCCCGCAACAGTGTTCTGGGTTAACAGTGTCCCCGGAGGTTATTGGAAGTGTTCTGGGTTAACAGTGTCCCCAGAGGTTATTGGAAGTGTTCTGGGTTAACAGTGTCCCCAGAGGTTAGTGGAAGTGTTCTGGGTTAACAGTGTCCCCAGAGGTTATTGGAAGTGTTCTGGGTCAACAATGTCCCCAGAGGTTATTAAATGTGTTTATGGGTTAACAGTGTCCCCAGATAATATTATATTATGATATGGATTTATCATGGTTTACTAAAATTGTGAAACTCACCAACTATTCGTAGTTGACCCGTTTTCTCACATGCTTTTCAGGTACAACTAAGATAAAGTGATTGATTACGTGCTAAGTGCTTGATGTGTGTAAGGTTTGCGTGCTGGACGTTAGGATACATTATAACAGATAGAATTATGAACCGTATTGTATGATGTGTGTATCACCTAGACGGTAATGAAAGATGAGATAATGTAATTTTGAAGTATATTAATGCATTCGGTTTTCTTTATAAACAATGTGGTTGATATCAGAGGTGTCTGTTGCATCCCGTTTACGTTTCCGCTGCGGTTGCGGGGTGTTACAAGAAATAACAGATAGAACCCGTGTTCTTCACCTTCAACCAATATGCGCAATACCAACTAATTCTTCGACTCCAAAGCTGCCGGAAACTCGTCTCGGTCGCCTCGGAACTCACCAAATTCGTCTGGACTTCAAGGTATGGTTAATGGTGAGTTTAGGGGTCTTTATATAGGCAACAGGGGTCCAAAAATAGGTTAAGTCGGCCAAAAACGAACATTCTGGAAAATCTGGCACCGCCATCACCCGCCGCGCCACGCGGCGGGCTCTCCCTCCCCCTTAGCGAGGCGAACTGGCCCAAGTGGGGGGTCTGGTCCACTATGCTGGTCCGGTTCATTTCCTGACGCGTCGATTCTCCGGTTCGACTTGTTTTAGCTCGTTTTTCGCCCTTTTTTCACCGGAATTAAAACCCAAAACCTAAAACGTAAAACCATGTTAGTAGTATACAAATCTTACTAGAAACCGAACTAAATTAATAAAATATTAAATAAAATGTACACGGGATTAATGTATAATAAATGTTATATCAAATATCCCCACACTTAACCTTTTTTCGTCCTTGAAAAAGTCTCATTGCAACGGGATCAGAATCGGAGAAATACAGTCTAACAAACATATAGATTATCTTAAAATTTTTAGAACAACGCAAAAACTGCGATCACCGATATTGTTGTCCACTTAAACCCATGCTTTTGTCTTTACCGGGACAAGTAGGATCCAACTATTATTATTATTATTATTATTATTATTATTATTATTTTGTATACAATCTAGTGGAACCCACAGTCAAGACCCATTTTATTTTAGATTTTACCGGATCAAACTAACCCAACTTGACTTAAACCTCATAATAGCAGATTAAAACATTGTTGCACATTTTTCATAAATAGCTAAGACGATCAAGGATATTGTTTATCCACCTAAATTTAAACATCAGAGTATACCAAGCAGCCATTAGATACGATTAAGGTTCAATTATTCAACTGACTAGCAAGTGTTCCCCACTACATGACATAGCCCCGTTATCAAGCAATACCCCGGACCCATTACCACATGTGATTTTACAAGTTTCCATCTGTCAGTTTACATACGTTGTGTCTCTAGTTGATCCTGTTCTTAATGGTATGGGACGCAAGTAAGAGGACCACGTATGACTAACAGTGGGATGATCACTAGATCATCAAGATTTTATTCACTGTAATTGATGTAAGTGAGTGTAATGGCAGTAAACTGCGGGTTTATGCTTAAAAGATCTTATTATTTAAATATCCGAAGATACCCAGATGAACAACCGTAAAAAGACCCATGGTTTCCAAACCCGAGGCATCCCATCAATACAGGATTTAAGGCTATAAAACCATACGCCTATGAAGTGTTAAACACTAAAACTAGAAGTGCAAGTTTTAAGTTTATATCACCAGCTACACGGTATACTTTTACGTTTAAACCTACCCAAGCATCGTATGATAGCGTATTCAGATTTTCTATAAAATTTATAATTTCTACAATCAAACTAAAAATGAGGCTTGAGTATGGCCCGACCTTTCATCTCGTATTTTATACAGACTCAACATGTTTCCTACTAAAAATCAAAATTTTTTCGATTTAAACTAACTATCAAACTGCCATTTCATTCTCAGGGCTGAGCCTACCGACACATCCCAAGTTAAGTGCGTGTTCTTTAATTATATCTCATATTATTAGTAGTTTGAAAAACTGACTCCCGATAAGTATCCTCATCTCCCATTTAAACGCAAAAAGAAACAAATTCAAGCGACATTTTTCAAAACTTTTTTCATTTTTTATTATAAATAAGACAAAACAAGTTAAAAACATGTGTTCCTATCCCCACACTTAAAATTTGCATTGTCCTCATTGCAGGAACGGAAACACGTCTCAAAAATTTAAAACAAAACAAAACCTAAAAATACAAAAACAAATAAGAATAAAACAAAGCTAGAAAATATACAAACTAAAAACAAAGTAAAAGGAAAAGACTTAGCTGGTAGTATGGAAGACTGTCAAAGTGCCAGTCTCGTCGCCATGAATTCTCTCCTTACCACTTCGCTCTCCATGATTATTTATCTCATTCTCTCATTTCTGAACGGACACGGCCTCTCCACTCGACGTACCTAAGTGAATACATAACAGAATATCTAGAAAATAGAGTCTAATTAGGTGTCCTGGAAAACATCACACCAACCCATCCTCCCAGCTGTAAAAGTTCAGGTTAGTAATTATAAAGACCAACGAAAAATAAAAACAGCATAAGAGAAAAATAAAACATAAAAAGATACAACTCCCAATGCTTGCTAGGACGTCCCCACACTTAGTCTTCATCCTCTTCCTCACTCTGCTCCAATGTCTGATACGGCTCTGCTTCCTCAAACTCACGCGAACCCGGCCCATAAAACGGCGCATTTACCCATATCCATGACCATAACCATAGCTTCTCGAACCTTTCGGGAAACTCGACCCACTGAGCCCTGACACAGGCGGCTGTCTCAAATAATCAGGCAGATCAATATGCAATCCAGTCATCAAATGCCTCATATTCTCATCTTGTCTCTATTGACTGTCCCTCATCAGCTGCCTAATCCCATCACACTGCTCATTCACGTAACCCTGTAGGTGGTCGAATCCCGACTCCATCCTGTCATATAAAGAATCCAAAGTAAGTACCTCAGGACGAGGCTCTCGAACCGGTTACTGTCTTCCCGGTCTCTCTTGTCTGTGTAACGGCCTCTGATGTCGGGTAGGCAACTCAGCTCGCATCGCCGCGGTGACCTCAGAATCAGGAGGTGGAAGCTCTGTAGGACCCAAACGGGCCCCCTCCCATGCTAATGGATCAAAGGGCGCTAAAATCCCAGCTGACCTCAACTCTCTTACACCAATATACTCAACCACCGGCCCGCATGTCAAATATTCCTGATTATATTTCTCAAAAACACCCAAATTCTTTGTCAACAATGTCACATATGGCCCATATCTAGCTTTGATCTCTTTTGTATACCTCCCTTTTTATTTCGATGAAACAACCAAGCCAAAACACTCGCCACATTAACAGGCCTTTGTTCAACCATAACCAATAAATAGAACAAATCCAACCAATTCACTTTATTCTTACCTGACCCTCGCCCAACCAAAGTAGTACTTAGAATTTTATGAACGTACCTCAAAACCGGGTCGCGAATGTCCGATGCGACCATACTCCCTGAAAATGGAGAAACCGCAATCTTTCCCCAAAAAGTAGCCAAATCTGTGCTGGTCAAACTAAAGGGCTTCCTATTTCGAAACGCCCCTCGAAAACTTATGTGAAACTCAACCGAATTAACTTCATTTTCTGTGTAAAAACCACTCGCCACCCCAAACTCGGCCATCGTCATCTCGTATGTCTCTCGTCCCAACGCAAATGAAACCGCATCGGGTTGATCAAAATTACCATCTTTATACCGAAACGTACATAAAAACTCAAGCGTCAACTCCTTATACTGTTGTTCCTTTAAGCATAGCATTGCTATGAACTTCGGGCCCAACAACTCCTCAATCCTACCTCTTTGCCCGATCTCATCCAAAGTATCCCAATTAATCATTTTGAAACTCAGCATATCCGACCCCATAAGGTCATATAACTTCTCATATTCTTTTGAACCTTCTGTAAATCGGAGTTACGTACTACCTCGCATATCCCTAGTCTTGCGCCTCATCGGTATCGCTCCTTCTTTGTAAGTAATCACTCTTTTCGTTGTTCTTCCAACTATATCCTCCATTTCCGGCTCATCTTGCGGACCCAGTGCCGGACCGCATCTATGCTTAGTTGCTCCATGTGACGAACCTTCTCCAGACATTCTGAAAAACACAAATAAATCAAGCAAACAAGTGGAGAAAATTAGTATCCGGGTACATAATATAAACGACCAAACTCATTCGAATGTATATTAAGTACGAACGAGCGGCCATTTTTAGCAAATACAGTTCAACGGATAATCAAAAACTCAAAATAAAGTTAAACTAATTAACCGACAACAATGTCTCAATGTACACTACCCCCACCCGGCACATTAATTGTCCCAATTTAGTAAAGATGCCATCAAAGATGAATCATTAAGTTATAAGCTAACGGATAAATACGATTAAGACTTTATAGATAAAAATATTTCAACATTCAAATCTCAACTTCAATAATTCACAAACAAACTCAAATAAAATTTTCACTTTGCAATACCCAAACCGGCCCAACCGCAGCAAACTAGTAACTTTGGAAAACCAAACCGAACCACCCGCAACAAATAACACAACAAATAACTTCAAACCAACACAAGCCGGCAAACCAAATATATCTTCTAACTGAGCTTAACCCGGTCATCATAACCCAGAAACTTACTTCAACAAACTAACAACTCCTCAAAAATCCGACAAACTAGTTTACACAAACTAACAAAAGAAAACTAGCAAAACAAGGCTAAAAATACAAAAACAAGTACAAATGGTGACAAAAAATCATACCATAGAGCTTTGAAATGCAAGAATTAAGTGGTAAAAAATTTTTAGGTAAAGTGGTGAATGTGGTTTGAATGATGAAGGATAAATGAAAATTAATGGTGGGTTATGGTTGTTTGATGTTATATTAATGATTTTGAGGTTTGATTTGGTGAAAAATGGTGAAAAAATGGTGGATTTGGTGGTGAAAAGGTTAGGGTTTCATGGGTTTGGTAATGGTGAAAAGGGATTTTGAATTTTTGATAAGATGATATATTAATAATATAATATATAATATTTAAAATTAATAAAAAAGGAAATTTTGGCCGTTTGACCAGCCGCGCTGCGCGACGGGCGAGTGATGCCCCCGCCGCGCAGTTCTCCGGCAATTTTTTTTTTAAAGATTTAGGTGATTGGTTGGTTTAGCATGATTCGATTTACACGCGTAAAACTTACCCGGTGCCTCCCCTTACCTGGCGATTCCTCTTTTTATGTCGGTGATGATCCCTTGACACGACTCAAATACAGAAACGAAAACCACAAGACACGGTTAGTGACGCAAAGACAAAAAATAAAGAGAAAATAAAAATAGGAATAGAAATAGAGATAGAAATACAAACTCTACACTTGAGTTCTCACTCAAGAACCTCGTGTGACAATTTACTGCGACGGATCGAGAGGAGTTTCCTCCATCTCGCTTTATTCCTCCGGTCCTCCAAGATAGTGCTTCAAACGATGACCGTTTACCTTCCAAGATGTTCCATTATCCGGATTCTCCAAATCGACCACTCCATATGGGAAAACTTTTTTCACCAAGTACGGTCCTGACCACTTCGATTTCAACTTTCCTGCAAACAACTTCAAACGAGAGTTAAATAATAATACCTTATCGCCTTTCTTGAACTCTTTTCCACCTTTCAAACGTCAATCGTGTAACGCTTTCGTCTTTTCTTTGATTTTCAATGATCGAGAATATGCTGCATCCGAAGCTCTTCCAACTCATGGATCTGAAAATACCTTTTCCTTGCTGCCGCGGTAAGATCAACATTCACCGTCTTCAATGCCCAATAAGCACGATGCTCCAACTCCACCAGAAGATGAAAAGACTTACCATAAACAAGCATAAACGGTGTAGTACCCAACGGAGTCTTGTATGCAGTTCGGAATGCCCACAACGCATCATCTAACTTCTCACCTTCCGACTTGCCCCAACCGTCTTTTCCAAAATCCTCTTCACCCCTCGATTTGCATTCTCGACTTAACCATTTGTGTGAGGGTGATAAGCAGTAGATGTAAGATGCGTAACCCCATAATGAGCTAACGCCTTCTCCATGACGGTATTACAAAAATGGGTTCCCCGATCACTAATAATAGCTCTCAAAGTACCGAAACGAGTAAACAACTTCTTAAGAAACCTCACAACAACTCGTGCATCGTTCCTGGCCAACGCTTGGGCTTCCACCCATTTCGACACATAATTAATCGCCACCAAAATATACTTATTACCATTCGACGTGGGAAACGGTCCAATGAAGTCGATGCCCCAAACATCAAAGATTTCAAGAATTTGAATGGTGTTTTGAGGCATCTCATTCTTGGACGATATATTACCTGTTCTTTGGCACGCATCACAAAGCTTCACAAACTCTTTAGCATCTTTAACAATAGTCGGCCAATAGAACCCACTATCAAACACCTTCTACGCGGTAGCATGCGCACCATGATGACCTTCAGTCAACCCTTCATGAACATGCTTGAGAATATCCCAACCTTCTTATTTTGTCACACATCTCCTCAGAATCCGATCACCACCAATCTTGAACAAGAACGGGTCATCCTACACAAACTGATTAGCATCCCGTTTGTTGCGTAGTCATACCCTCCAAAATAAAACCATTAGCCAAATAATTAGCAAAATCAATGAACCATGGCATACCTTGCCTCTCAGCCGCAACAAAGTCAATCGACTCGTGAGGGAATGTATCACCAATCTCCTCCTCACGCAACTCTTCTCTCCTCGGGTCCTCTAGACGGGAAAGATGATCGGCCACTACGTTTTCCGCACCCTTCTTATCTTGGATCTCAAGGTTAAACTCGAAAAGTAGAAGAATCCACCGTATAAGACGAGGCTTCACGTCTTTCTTCTAAAAGAGAAAATGCAAGGCTGCATGATCGGTAAAAACGGTGGTCTTCGAAAGCACGAGATAGGAGCGGAACTTGTCAAATGCAAAAACAACGGCTAAATGCTCCTTCTCGGTGGTGGTGTAATTCTCTTGGGCGTCATTCAACGTCTTACTTGGCATAATAAATGGGGTGAAAATGTTTATCTCGCCTTCGTCCCAAAACCACTCCAACCGCATAATCACTAGCATCACACATGAGCTCGAACGGCAAAATCCAATCAGTAGAACAAAGAATGGGAGCACTTACGAGCTTTTCTTTCAAATACGTGAACGCCTTCACACACTCATCATAAAAAACAAACGGTACATCTTTCTCGAGGAGTCGGGTCATCGGGCGGGAAATTTTAGAAAAATCTTTGATAAATAGCCGATAAAACCCCGCATGACCCAAGAAACTCTTGATTGCCTTCACATAAGTCGGTGGAGGAAGCCTACTTATAGTACAATCTTCGCCCGATCCACCTCAATACCATCTCTCGATATCTTATAACCCAGCACAATCCCTTCCGTCACCATAAAATGACACTTTTCCCAATTCAACATTAACTTTGTTACAATGCATCTCTTCAACATCTTCTCAAGATTAGCCAGTCTACTGATCGAAAGAATTACCGTATACCGAAAAATCGTCCATAAACACCTCAATGGACGTCTCTATCATATCTTGAAATATGGCTACCATACAACGTTGAAATGTAACCGGAGAGTTACATAGTCCAAACGGCATGCGATGGTACGCAAACATGCCATAGGGACATGTAAAAGTTGTTTTCTCTTGGTCTTCCGGTGCAATGGGAATTTGAAAATAACCCGAAAAACCATCAAGAAAACAATAAAACTGCTGACCTGCCAAAGGCTCCAACATTTGATCAATAAACGGCAACAGGAAGTGGTCCTTCCGGGTGGCATCATTCAACCGCCGGTAATCAATACACCCACGCCAACCAGTAACCGTACGCGAAGGGATAAGCTCATTTTTCTCATTCATCACGACGGTCATACCTCCCTTCTTTGGAACAACTTGGGCCGGGCTCACCCATGGGGAATCGGAAATCGGGTAGATCATCCCGGCGTCTATCAACTTCAATACCTCCTTCTTCACCACCTCTTGCATATTTGGATTGAGACGTCTTTGTGGTTGCACCACCGGCTTGTACTCATCCTCCATTAGAATCTGGTGCGTGCAATAAGCAGGGCTAATACCTTGAATATCGGAAAGTCTCCATGCAATTGCCCCTTTGTGTAGCTTCAACACGTCTATCAACTTTGACTTATGTTCTTCCGTCAGCTTGGGTGATACAATAACGGGCAAGTTCGAGCCCTCATCAAGATACGCATAATCCAAGTGTGACGGGAGTACCTTCAATTCCAGCGGAGCGGGTTTCTCCTCAGAACCCGACTCACTCTCGCAACTAATCTCATTCACCTCTATCATCTCGGGCAGACCCAAAATCTCAGCCAACTCATCACAAACCGAATCGTTCTCACCCAAATCATCACAATCTACCAAACCATTACTTCCCACAAGATCCGCACCACAAATGTAATTGAAACATCTATCAATACCTGCAATAAACGAGTTAATAAAATAAACCGAGTGGCATGGACCACTGAAATCATCTTGATCACTTGGATGCTTCATCGACCTCGCGACATCATAAGTAACATTCTCATCACCAACCCGAAGCATGATCTTCCCATCATACACATCGATAAGTGCCTTTGTAGTACGTAAGAACCGTCGACCAAGAATAATGGGAACCTTCTCGTCGGCCTCCATGTCGAGCACCACAAAATCTACCGGGAATACAAACTTATCCACCTTCACTAGCAGGTTCTCAATAATACCTTGCGGATACTTAACCGAACGATCGGCTAACGATAAAAACATGCGAGTCGGTGTAAGCTCGCCTAACTCCAACCTCTCGTACAAGGAATACGGCATCAAATTTATACTTGCACCCAAATCCGCCAATGCATGGCACATCGCATCACTACTAAATAAAAATGGAATCATAAACACACCCGAATCTGATAACTTCTCGAGTGCGCGGTTCAACACTACTGCCAAACAATCTCCCATGAGTGGAATCGATAACACCTCCCCTAACCTATCCGTCCTCTTCAACATGTCCTTTAAGAACTTCACGTACTTCGGTATGTGTTGGAGGGCTTCAATGAATGGGAGATTGATCTTCAATTGTCGGAACATATCAAGAAAGTGCCCATACTCCCACATATATTTCTATTGTTTCGCTCGAGCGGGATATGGGATACGAGCATGGTCAATCAAAGATGATAGCCGGACTTCAACCGGCTTCTTCTCTACTGGCGGTGCAATTGGTGCGGTGTTCTGCACATTACCCGGTACTTCCATCTCGATTTCTTCATCCATCACCTCTTCATCTTCCATTTCAACTTCATTCTGTCTCACCTCGGGATCCAAAATCCTACCGCTACGAGTAGTAATCGCCTTAATTTGTGTAAGACCCCGAATCCCGGGAATCCTACAGTTGGTGATCACGTCCACAAATTCACAAAAATTTAAAACTAAACAATTCGTTTTATTTAAAACAAGTTCAGAGTAAATAACAGCGGAAAATGTTTAAGTATTTAAAAATCCCAAAACACGGGTACAAGTGTCCAAAGTCAAATGTAAATAAAATATTTGTTTTATTTAAATTCCTCGACCAGAAATGCCTTCAACCTCCCGAGTAGCATCCAGTACGTCCAAGCGGTAGCATCCACTTCTTAACCTGAAAGTCAATCTAACATACACACAAAGTCAGCTTGAGCTGAGTGAGTTCAAGTTTTCATAAACAATAATTCATACTTTATTTAAAAGTTATAGTTATAAACAATAGAGAGGATAAAAATAAAATAAATAATATAATTCACCAAGTAATACATTCATCGTCGAACACATGTACACGGACCTCTCCACCACGAGTCAAGACTCGAGTAATATATTTGACCCGGACACGATAAGACCTAAGCATGTGACACGAGCCTCTCCACCACGAGTCAAACCCGAGTAATATATTTGACTCGGTCACAGCTTACACATCCAAGCACGTGATACGGGCCTCTCCACCACGGGTACAACCCGAGTAATATATTTGA
Organism: Bidens hawaiensis; assembly: GCF_021521415.1. NCBI lineage: Eukaryota > Viridiplantae > Streptophyta > Magnoliopsida > Asterales > Asteraceae > Bidens > Bidens hawaiensis. The sequence goes on along the minus strand of NW_027491990.1, from coordinate 232,853 downwards.
CCCGATCACGGCTCAACATTCAACGGGCCTCTCCACCACGGGATTTTAAAACCTGAGTAATATATTTGACCCGCCAAAATGATGATCACGCCACACGGTCCTCTCCACCACGGGATTTGAAAACCCGAGTAATATATTTGACCCGGCCGTGAATCACCATGCACACACACATCAATAAGCCTTCTCACATCATTCTTAGTCACGAGGAACTAAATATCATCACACAACCGTAGGCTATAAGGTAACACATACTCATACATACATACATACATACCTCCATACATACATACATATATATATATCTATATATATGTATATATATATATATATCATCTCATACGTGAACTTAGTAAATAGGTCTACTCATATTCAATTACTACCAAGTCTATTAACATCCTCGAGTCTAGACCATCAATAATGTGTGTAACCTTAAAGGATACAAGACCATAAACGAGTCTAAAATATCCTAAATCATATAAAATAATTCAAATATAACTTTCAAAATGCACAATCATGAGTGAGACCATGTAGTACCATTAAAAGAGTTGTAACAAGTAAAATCGGGTATAATTGTAATACGGTGTGTATGCTAGCCCAAAACGTAAAAAGATTAAAAAGGGGCATCATGAACTCACCTGAAACGAGCTGCACAAATACCAAAGGGTTTGAGAACCTCAAAGCCAATCCACAGTTTACAAGCCTGTCGGATTGCACACAAAGATTACTAACTAAACATACCGACTCGCTTATCCTACGAGACGTTCTGACATGATTTGATTGACCTAAAGCCTTTCCATTACCAAATTCAATTACATCAGCCCCCGAGGCCATGTATTTACCAAAACCACCCTTAGTTAATCCCGGGGACAAAGGGTTCCCAATTTACCCTCGAAAGTTGTTGACTTTAACGAATATGCGCGCTAACAGGTTGTTTATGCACTTAGATACCGACTCAGCCCCGTGTGGACCAAATTTAGTAAAATTACAGCCAACAAGTCCACACGACGCTACACGAGTTGAATGGGTCGGTAATTCGCAAGCACGATGCACAAATTACCAATAAACGCGAATTTGCGCCGTATTGACCCGTTCAAGTAACCGACAACCAATTCACCCCAAATACTCAAAAAAATCAGTTTTTCACAGCCCACACATCATGCCAAGTCTACAATATTCGAATTGGTTGTCAATTCCCTTAAACAACGCGTTAAACACAACAACTCACAAACTAGTCAACCGAATCCTAGTTTTCAAACTATTAACAATTGGCCGACCTAACCAATTCCAATGACCACGAAATTTTAGTATGTTGTAAGTGACATACCTAGGAAGTTTGTGGTGCAAAAACCTTAGCCGGAACAGCCCCGAAACTGCCCAATTGCACAGCCACCCGGGAAGCCTAAAAACAACCGAATTTCGACGAATAAACGCGCCATAAGGATGAATTAAGGTGAAAAAGAGTTGTATACATATAATACCGACATGGAATTGAAGTTTGGATGGCCGGAATGAGCTGGTCTTGCATGAAAATCAAGAAGAGAGGGGAAGGGGGGCACCGATCGGACCTTGTAGGGTTAGGGTTTATTATTATTTTTTTTTGTATAATATAAAAACAATAATACATTCTAGTCCCTCTATTTTACTAATGGTTGAACTTCGTAGAAAAGTTAAGTGAGAAACGTTTTCGAGGGTGGTCAAGGAGCCCTCGGAAGGATGTCGGGCCAAGCTGGGAAGGTGAACACAACATTACAAGGTTAAACCATTTTATCAAAAATTTACGGACATTACAAGTCTACCCCCCTAAGAATGGAATTCGTCCCCAAATCCCGCTACAGAGGAACAAGCGCGGGTTGCGACAATTCAAAACATCACATCATACACAGAACGGGTATAAATAGCACCCCTACTAATGATTTCGTACTACCTCCTAGCCAAACGATTACACACGAAAGCATTCGAGAGGGAGATAAATAGACAGCGCAATGTAACAAATAAAATGATCACAAGGGTTACCTGAAATGGTGTCCATGACCTCCTTTGACTCCTTTGTCGAGATACTAAAGGCACTCGCCTTAATCTTCGGTATTTCTTCCATTTTCCCCTTCGAGGAAGTCCCCTGATCGGACTCCCCCGTCCTATTGGTAAGGGAATTTGACGCTAAATGTCCAGACCCCCTACATCGGAAACAAATCAAAGTCGGGCACTCATAGCTGGCGTGTCCAGTCTTCCCACAACGAAAACAGGGCATAGCCCCAGGCCTGCATTCCCCTCGATGCGGCTTCCCGCACTTCCTGCATCCATCGCTATACCCCTTACTCTTACGATCCGACGTCTCCGTCCTCGCTTTCTTCCCAGCCAACGCAGAATCATTGCCCCCATAATGTTTTCCGTTGGAGTTAAAGCTCAGTTTCCAATCCTTTCCAGATTCAGTTGGGCTCACCATCTCTCTCTGTTCATACAATGTACCTGCTAGGGTAACCACCGAATGGAAAGAGCTCATGCCGGTGGTCACCACACCCCTACGAACATCTACCGGTAGACCCTTCATGTACTTTTTGATTCTTTTATCTTCAGGTGTAACTAGATCGGGACATAGGCGAGCCATTTGGTTGAATTTTGTAGTATACTCTCGATGTGACATATCACCCGCTTCTAAAACTAAGAACTCTTGCTCCATCTTATCTAATTCTTGCGGAGGGCAAAAATGATCAATAACCAACTGTTTCAACTCTTCCCAATCCATCCTCCTAATAGATCGATTACCCATAGCCTGAGCTAGATTATCCCAACAACACAGCGCCTCGGAACGAAACGAGGCAGTAGAATATGTTACCATATCATCCTCTTTGCACTTACTAACCCTCAATACGGCTTCCATCTCCCTAACCCACTGATGAGATGCCAACGCATCTTTAGTACCATCGAAAGCGGGAGGGTCGCACTTCTTGAAATCCCCATACGAACAACCTCTAGAAGACACACTAAACGCACGAACTTCTTCCTCCTTCTCACGTGACACCACCACCTCGTCTTCAACCTGAGTCTCTTGTCCCTTTCCCTGCTTATCCGCACTCTTACCAACCATTGACTCTTTTGCAACCCTAACCGCCTCAGCAACAATCTCGGGAATACGCTCTGAAGAACCTGATAAACCTCATCTGCGATGGCCGCGCGTATAGCAGGACCTAAGACGGGGTTATCCCCTTCCTCTTGAATCGGGGTTTCCTCCTGCTGGGATGTAGGAATCTTACTCTCCGCCTCGGCATGCGGCTTACAACCACGGCCGCGAATATTCGAACGACCTCTTTTAGCAGTACGAGTATTAACCATGACTTATCCCTACAAAGACAGAATTTTAACACGGTCAAGTACAAGTGGTATTTAGAACATGTAAGGAAATGGTAAACTGCTAATAACGTTGATCATGTCTTATTAATTGTTTACTTTACCCGCCCATCCTAAGCACCCCCTGCCCCTAACCATATTAGCATCCCATCTAACATTTAAGCAAATAGACACATAATAAAACTCTAATGCTCCTAAAACGAATAAACAAATATAAAATTTACCTCTTGGCGTACAGCTACTCGTGGTTGGCATTTCTAGTATTTTCTTTTACAGTTCGAGTCCAAGCATTCGGGAATGATCGGATCCCTCGAACCAAGGCTCTAATACCAACTTGTAAGACCCCGAATCCCGGGAATCCTACAGTTGGTGATCACGTCCACAAATTCACAAAAATTTAAAACTAAACAAGTCGTTTTATTTAAAACAGGTTCAGAGTAAATAACAACGGAAAATGTTTAAGTATTTAAAAATCCCAAAATACGGGTACAGGTTTCCAAAATCAAATGTAAATAAAATATTTGTTTTATTGAATTCCTCGACCAGAAATGCCTTCAACCTCCCGAGTAGCATCCAGCACGTCCAAGCGGTAGCATCCACTTCTTAACCTGAAAGTCAATCTAACATACACACAAAGTCAGCTTGAGCTGAGTGAGTTCAAGTTTTCATAAACAATAATTCATACTTTATTTAAAAGTTATAGTTATAAACAATAGAGAGGATAAAAATAAAATAAATAATATAATTCACCAAGTAATACATTCATCGTCGAACACACGTACACGGGCCTCTCCACCACGAGTCAAGACTCGAGTAATATATTTGACCCGGACGCGATAAGACCTAAGCATGTGACACGAGCCTCTCCACCACGAGTCAAACCCGAATAATATATTTGACTCGGTCACAGCTTACACATCCAAGCACGTGATACGGGCCTCTCCACCACGGGTACAACCCGAGTAATATATTTGACCCGATCACGGCTCAACATTCAACGGGCCTCTCCACCACGGGATTTTAAAACCTGAGTAATATATTTGACCCGCCAAAATGATGATCACGCCACACGGTCCTCTCCACCACGGGATTTGAAAACCCGAGTAATATATTTGACCCGGTCGTGAATCACCATGCACACACACATCAATAAGCCTACTCACATCATTCTTAGTCACGAGGAACTAAATATCATCACACAACCGTAGGCTATAAGGTAACACATACTCATACATACATACATACCTCCATACATACATATATATATATATATATCATCCCATACGTGAACTAAGTAAATAGGTCTACTCATTTGATCGAATGGATAAGGAAACCAAGCGTAGCCGAGTCCCTTTGGTCAAGGTTCGTTGGGAATCTAAGCACCGTGCAGAATTCACTTGGGAGCGTGAAGATCAAATGAAGACTAAGTATCCACATCTTTTTGCTACGGATGTTAATTCCTAATTTCGGGACGAAATTTCCTAAAAGTTTGGAATGTTGTGACATTCGTCCTTTTTTTAATATTTGTATTACTTCTATTATCCGCTTGTAATCGGATTTTTGTAATTAATAAGAATCGTCGAATTTATTTCTTATTATTTTCTGTTTTGTCACGTCACTCGTATTGTCATTAGTTAACGAGGCCTTCAAAGTATTAGTTATATTCAAATTAAACCCCTACAACAAAGATCTTGCCTCTTCTAACCAACAGCCAAACACAAGGGACTATGTTGCAAAATAATAAAAATCTCCCCCCTTTCTTCCCATCCCCATCACCACCATCGACCCCCCCTTCCATATCTTTGCTTCAAGTGACCCGTTAAAACAGCCATGAATCTTGGAATTGAACGCGTATACTTGTTTCTTGTTCAAAGCAAAATCAAACATTATAGAAAGTTCGTTAATTGACAGCTAGCTCGTATTAATTTCATTAAATCTTTGGCGCAGCTGATCTTGGCCTCTTAACCGTACAAATACTCAACCAAAACGCAATTAACTGATCTTGGCCTCTTAACCGTACAAATACTCAACCAAAACGCAATTAACATGTCCCTCACACTCTCTAGCACTCTGCGAACCTAAGCCTCATCCAAATTGCATCGTTGAATTAGTTCTGGACCACGTCTGATTTTAGCATAAGGCCAAAACCCTAACTAGTCGTTCTCTTGCAATCCATAATCATTTTAGGTAATAGTTACATGGGTTAGGATCGGATTTTGATGATTTTTAAAACCCCTCTATCTATTTTAATCGACAGAGGGTACAAGACCTTCAATTGGGATTTATTGATTAGGGTTTATATGATTTGGGGGTTTTGTTAGAACTAATGGTTATATATATTCTTTTGTGTGTTTGTAAACAAGTTAAGGCACTGATCTAGTGGCCAGTGCACATTATGCCAACATTAAACTCGGCCAGGGGCGCGTGTTCGAACCCCCTGGTCCTGTTTTTATGCTTTTATTTATTTTATTGTAATTTTCTTATTTTAAACCATATTAACTAGATTTGTATTGGTATTAAAACCTTATATTGTCACAGTCGTTTAAATGAACCGAACCCTAATAAATTTCAAAAATAATTTTTCATATACATAAATAAATATATAATAAATGTGTTACTTCTCTTTCTAAATTGAACCCTGTTAAAACTATTAAAATAGATTACATAAAATGTTTTTCGTGTAGATAAATCGAAATTTATAAATGGTTTTCCTTCAATAATCAAATTTGACGCTTCGTTCTTTTTCTAATTATTAATATAATTTAATTATACTTTTATTAATATTCTATAAAATATATCTAATACGTTAACAACCTCAAATCTGTTGCAAACCCATCTCTTTGTGTCTTGTTCATTTAGTTGTTTAAGTAATTATTTTATTTACGCTTTAATAATTAGGACAAATTGTCAAGAATTCTGGCCGGACCAACTAGCTTACTCTAATCTTTACCGTCTTCTCATTATCGTATTCATCATTCCCTGTGAGTTCTTCATAAGCCCATTTTAACGTTTTATAATATTTTGGGGGTAGCACATCACAAGTTTTTCTTTCGTTAGTTATGTGCTTGTTTACAAACCGTTTCACTTATATCTACTTGCTAATATTATTCGTGCATAATGTTTATGATTATACGTGAACTTTCTTGCAACGTGTTTATTGTTTTATGGTGGAAGTTACGCAAACGTAAACACATACACATAGTGGGAGGGTCCGACGGGACGTACCCGCGCCGTCTAACGTTACGACTTCGGTTGTTCACGTAAGGTGGTTCTCATTTCCCCGACTTCAACGATTCAGCTAAACGAATGGGTGGATGACACTATTTGATTTCATTTACTTTACGCTTGAATATTTATTGCATAACGATCGTTGAATCGCGAGTTTTATATTTATGTATACGCAAAAACTTATGAAAACTCACCAACTTAATTGTTGACAAAATATATTATTTTCAACGTGTTACAGGTTGAATTGATGGTGTGCTAAGGACGAAGATCATTAGTATGCCTTAGGATATTTGAAATAAAGAACTTGTTTACTTTTTCGATGAAGTGTTATTGTTTTCTTTTATTTATGAACAATGCGTGTACTTTTGATGATATGAAATGAATTAAATATAATTAATGTCGCTTTAATAGCGTTACGAGCTTATGAATGTTCTGTACGTTACACCCCGGCGTATTCCGCTTAAAGCCGGGGTGTTACAGATTGGTATCAGAGCCGTAACTCAATTTAGTTTGATATCGACCTGCAAGTTAGTTTGATATAGGACGACGGTTGAATTGTATTCATATGGACGGATGCTCGATGAATCAGTTGATGAATTAGATCGTAGAATTATATTTATGCTATTTATGACTATACCACCACATGAAATTAAAATCGACGTTCTAAAATCTCGCGTACCTAATGTACGATAACCGATTACTGCACAATAACCCACCCCATATGATTTATATGATAAAGTTTCATATCTAATATACATAAACATGCAATATATATGAATCAACCAAAAAATAAGTACTATAAAAATATGCGGTCTTTTAAGTTTTTGAGCGTGGTCCAAACCACCTCCCAATGTTTATATAACTAGAAAACACCATATCGACCCATCAATATCCATCAAAATCCTACTCATAGCAAAGTTGTTGATAGGATATGAATAGAGTGTGATGTAGACAAATCATATCTCTATCCTAAAAGATAAAGTCATAGAAGGGTTGCTTCCAGTAAAACTCTCGGCTCTAGAAAATCGCTGCAACAAAAACAAAAGCACAAAGGCATATAGCGCTAGTGCGTTGATGATGAATATAACACTACTTAATTAGAAAGCTACCATGAAATAGTAAAATAACTAAATAAGTACTGTAACGAACATCATGAAACAACCAATATACGATATTACTAGAAGACAATAACAAGCAAAGTTCAACTAAAGTGTGCATGTCCCTAAAGATCCATTATTTTACTACCAAACTACGAACAACACATATCTCATGTGTCATCGATTCATCAAGTATCTTTATTTAGAAAATGAACGATTGGACCGACTAAAGATAGACGATTTGTTTGTGGTTCAAAAGGACAGATCAAATAGTTGGACCAACTAAGGTATGGACCAAATTATGGAGTAGTGGTTTTTACTTTAGGAAGCCTTATGGCTAAGGTGAGTTAATGAATTAGATAAGAGTAGCTCTGTAAAGGAACCGAACGAATACGAATAAGGCATTGCTCATGCTCGCTTGTTAAGAAAATAATGTCTTCACGAATGGTTCTCAAATGCTTACGGAATAAGATTTTATGTTCGTGTTCGTTCATTAAGGAAATGAATGTGTTCACGAACACAAACGAACACTAATAAAATAGGCGGGGCCTAGAAATTGAGATCGATGTATGAATGACGAGAAAGGAAACGCGAACAACGCAAAAATCATATGAGAATATGATTTCTTATTTTAAGTTAGAGGTAATAAATTTAAAAAATAAATGTTTAGATAAAATAAATAAATGTACAAAAAACATTCATGAATAACATATATAAATGAACATGAACAAACGTTCATATACACATTACTAAACGTTCACGAACATAATTGAACGAGCGGGGGCTTTGTTAATGTTCGTTTGTTTAGCCAATCGAACGAAATTTCTTGTTAATGTTGGTTCATTTATTAAACAAACAAATATAAACAAACTTTCCACCAAACAGTTCACGAACTGTTCGATGTACATTTGGTCCGTTTACAACCCTAGACAAGAGAAGTTCTTTTTACCCTAAATGATGATCAAATTAAAGAGTAGTGGTTTTTACTTTAGAAAGCTTTGTGGCTAAGGTGAGTTAACTAATTAGATAAGAGAAATTGATTTTACCTTAAATGGTGTATAGATATTGCATTTGAAAATATTAACCCACGTAACTAAGTCTGTGTATCCATTTAGACTTTCAATATACACAGTCTGCCCGACTATTAAAAAAATAAGTTGTTGCTTGAGGTTATATCACGGTCGTCTTCGAGAATAGTTAATTATTTTTGGTTGAAGATGAAAAAAATTTTAAGTCTTAAGTAAAAGGGTTTTGGGTTTAAACAATTAAATTTTTAAACAGACTTACTTGGTTATTATTTGGGTTGTGCAAAAATTTCTTTTATAAAAATAGGCTTAATTTTATTTATTTTTGAAGGGCAGAGAATCTCACGTGTAAACCTACTCTTTCGGGGCTATGTTCAAGGTCGACTCCTCGACCGCAGTGAGACCATACCCCCTGAACCAGATAGAATCTGTAAACCCTCGCCCCTTATCAGGTTCAAACCTGGGATTAAAGCCCTGATTCATCCTTTCACCCAGATGTTCTTCGGATAGGCCCGAGTGAAAATCGAACCAGAGTCTCCACTTTGGAAGGGTAGAACTCTTACCACCGGACCAACTTCTCAGGACATAGGCTTAATTGTTGGATTTAAACATTCAAAATACATATTTTTTTCACATATATATAAGTTTTTTAAAAATATATTTTCAGGCCTACCGAGTGATCAACATATGGACTGTTGACCACCATGCCCTTCTTTAAAGTCGACACCAGGTTTTATTTTTATGGAGCTTCAGTAATTTTAGATTTTTACTATGTTGGAATCCAGAAGCGTCGTAGGCCCTAATTTTCATCACTTTAACAACTCTTCCAACTCTCAATGTCTTGGATTTTATGTTTGAATTGAAACCACCAAATGACTATCAAAATTCGTTGACTTCAAAATAATTAGAAAATATTATACTGTTGTGTCTGTCTTGATTTGAAGTCTTGAAGGTAAGTGACCAAATCCTTGTTTGGCTAGTCATTACACAACGTAAAGTGGTGGTGTTGGCCGCTATAACAGCAGTCGTAGCAACCATAGGAGCCAGTAGACATAGCATAGTAGTAAGAGTGGTGCCAGTGGTGGTATTGTGGGTAGGAGTAGCAGCTGTGGCAACGACGGTGATGGGTCACCGTAGCAGTTGCAATAGCAGTAGTTCCTAGAATGATAATATCAATTCATCATAAATCCAAAGATCAGCTCTATCAAATGTCTTCACGAACTGATTTGCGTCAAGCCTCAATTAAAAGTTCTAGCCGTATTCAAAGGCGTAAAATGATTATTTGGAGACCCGCTCAAGGAAATCCACATTATCTGTTTTTTAATTTAAATTGATGATTTTCCTTTTCCTATATTTGACCTAACGAAACTTTTTTTAATATTAAACTACTCCCATTGGGAGCATATTTTCTTGGTCGGTCGGTTATATAGATGAGCTGGAAGTAAAAAGAAAAAGTGAATTTGCTGAGATGGATTTAAATTTGGGTGATCAAGTCGGTTCAACGACTATTGATCGGTTGTGACATAATTGTTAGGGCTCGAATTTTCAGTATACTAGACAAGTAGTATGTTTAGGATAACTTCAAGATATGGTATCCTCCAAGGTAACAGGTATCCTAAATATATTGTATAATTAACAAATTGTTTGCTGTCTTTCCTTGTTTACCTGGTCAAGAGATTTACCATGATTCCCTAAAGACCCAGACTTGCATTTAATTGGACGTGTACAAAAAGGAAACGTGCTTAATGAAGAGATTAACGGCTAATTGGATTTAGTCTATTATTTCCTAATTAATAGGCATCATTGTTAGCTTTTATTTTTGTATAAATATAGAGCTATCTCTGGATCATTTCACTCACAACTCTCACACTAGACTTAGTAACACTCTGTAACACGATCTAAAGAGAAAAGCTCTTCCACTTGTAACCTTTTTCGATTATTAATAAACTGGTGGTGATAGTTTTCACCACCTGGGGTTTTTTTCTTGTTATCCTCAGGATAACGGGTTTTTTCCTCACAACAAATCGCTGTGTTCTATCATCTTTACATTCATTTCAAGCAAGCACCTAGTCCCATTTACTAATTTTGTTACGAAATCATTTTTGTTAATTTTTGACCAAAACAATTTGGCGCCCACCGTGGGGCCATCGGTGCTTTAATCCATCAAAACCGTTTGTTTCATTCTCAATTACTATCATCCCTTCATTATGGCCTCACAACCAAAAACCAGCTCCATTTTTGCTCCGGTGGTCACCGCTGCTTCAACTGTTAACCCTGGTCCTCCACCAGTCCCGAAGAAGAACACTCAACCAAGAGGAGAACTTCCACCGTACCCGGGAACCTCTACTCGGGTAGATCCGGTTATTTCTAACAGTGACATTTTTTCTTTGATGAAACAGGTCAAAACTCACATGGAGCAGCAAGAGAAGACCAACTCAAGGTTGTTTAAGGAGATTGAAGGGATCAAGAAGAAACTAGGGCAGGAGGCTACTCCAATCATGCCCAAAGCTCTTGATTTTGGTTCTCCGGGATCATCTATCCTTCAGAATCCAGGATCCTTGGGGACACAGTCAACATGGACTCCGTCTCAGCAGCAGTCAGGATACTGGGGAATTTACCCTGCGGTATCCTCAGAGTTACCCAGACCAACGAGGCCAGACTCCATCAACATGTAGCCTCGTTCAACCATACCAGTTGGCACATTCTTGACAGGATCCCCCATGGTGTCCTCTGAAGTGCATGTCGGGGATGCTATCCCTATGCAGACGTCACCTTATCCTGAGGATACCCTCAATGGAGAAACTAGTCGTCAAGGCTCAGGATAATAAAGACCTTTTCACGATCTTGGTAACAATTTATTTAATGCAAATTTATACACTAACCATGTATCTGTGCAGGATAAGGGGATATCCCCCGAAATAACCAGGGAATTGCAGAAAATGAAGGATATGATTTCCAAATATCCCCGGGATAATACGTCCCATAGCTGAAGTTCCCGCAGGTAGCCACAGATTATCCAGGTTCACCTCGCCTATATGTGACGTAGAGATCCCCAAGAAATTCCAAACACCCAGCATGAAGCTGTACGCGGCACTACGGATTCTGAGGAACACGTAGCTCAGTATAGAGAAAGGATGGAGATCAACCCCATCCCCATTGACATCAAAGAGGCTTGCCTATGCAAGGGATTCGGTTCAACACTAATAGGCCCGGCTCTCAAATGGTTATTGAGTATTCCTTCCAACACTATTACTTCATTTGCTCATTTTATTAACTTGTTCAATAATCAATTTCTTGTAATAGATCTTTTGAGAAGATGACAGGTGATTTATATAGAATTGTTCAACATAATAATGTATCCCTAAGGGATTACATAACTAGATTTAGCAGGGAAGCTTTGGATATCCCCAACCTTGATATGGCAGCTGCTGTTGAAGCTCTCAAGATGGGAATGAAGAAGGATTCTCCTTTTTATGATGACCTTGTCATGACTCCATGTAGGAATATTGATGAACTCAAAAACAGGGCATTAAGGTACATTCGGCTAGAGGATGACAAGAAGGCTCATGGAAACCTGGTTATCCCGAAATATGAGTCTACCAACAGGAAGTCAAACTCTCCACAAAAGTTCTATAGGCCAAAGCCTTACACCAAACAAGTTAATCCCTGGATAAACGCCGTGGAAGAAGACGAAGATGATGAGGAGTATCCTAAAATCTTTGAATATTGTTTTAACATTGATATTGGTGATGTAATGTGTGCCATGCAGGATTTAGGTGACAAGGCTATATGACCCATGAAAAATTAAAAGCCCGAATCCAGCAAAGACAAATCCAAATTGTGTGCATTCCATGAAGACTTTGGCCATCGCACTGATGATTGCATAGCACTTCGAAAGGAAATATGATACCTTCTCAGCAAAGGATACCTAAAGGAACTGTTTGGAATAAACAAGAACAATAATCAGGATCTTGTCAAGATACCTGAAAGGGCGCCTTCTCCACCACCTGGAGCTAAGGATGTATCCTTTATCTCGGGAGGATCTGACATTGGTGGGACCTCATACTCAGCGTCCAAGAAGCATTCCAAAGAAAAAAAGATGGATAACGGAGAAACACCTCTCCGTACTTCCAAGTTAACAACTCAAAGAATCATATCCTTCGATGAGGAGGATTGATGTTATCTTGACGATCCTGATATGCTTGAAGTAGTTATTAATTTATTAACTAAATAAACGCTAATCTAGACACTAAGTGTAGGTCCCCCCGGGGCATCGCCGATCGATACGAGATCCGCACGAGGTCTAGGAGTGCGGAATCCTTCTAGACTCGTTAATGGTGTACAAGATGAAGAACACAAACACGTACACGAACAAATACAAGAACGGGATAAACAAATCTGCAGATTCTTTATAATAATAATTAAACAAACACGTTACATACCGTAACATAAACAGAAACACGTCCGACCCGAGGTGAGCTCTACCTCGGGTCGTCCCTAACGACACTCTCTCTCTGTTTGTTCTCTCTCGACACTCAAACTGTAACACACAACTCTCTGAATTACTGGATTACTAAAACTAAACAAGACACACGTATATATATAAAACATTCTCGGGCCTGGGCTTCAGTAGGCGAAGTTGTGATAACTTCGCCTAAGGTGAAGTTGTCCTAACTTCGCCGTTGGCGAAGTTGTTCTAACTTCGCCTAAGGCGAAGTTGTGCTAACTTCGCCTAAGGCGAAGTTGTGCTAACTTCGCCTGTGGCGTTCCGCTGATCAGAATTGCATAGCGACGGTCACAAAATGCACCAACAGTCTCCCCTTTGACCGTTGCTCTCAATTCTAACAAACACAAAAGATCATCTGTTACAAAACATGCACCAACAGACTCCCTCTTAACTGATGATCTTCTGTTTGCTCATCAACCAGCCGTGTCTGAAACTGTCCTGTAGCTTCACAAATCACCCAATCACCCAGCGTCTTCCATATCAGATCTCCCCTTCAGTGTAAGCTTCTCCGACTATAATGATTGAGGTCTTTGAAATGCATGCATCCTCGTGCCAATAGATCATCTCAACCAATCACGTGAGTCCATCTGACTTCACCAACACGTGAAGTTGGGCGTCCTCCACAACTTCACCAACTCGTCGGCATATGATAAGGTTTAATCTTCAACTACTCAACATCAAGTGATCAATTTCATCACAAAACCACCTTGACAGAATCTAACACATGACCATTAATTAATCTGAAGCATCTTCAATCACCAGGGATAACGATCAAGAACATAAACACTTTAATTCCCGATTAAATCCAACTTGTTCCAGAATTTTCACTCTAATAAATGAGCATCACGTTTCAGGATCCAATTCTCGAACGCCTTGAAAATAACATAAATAATATGCTCTGACCGCAATCCAGTAATGACGAAAACCTTCAGTTCAATTTGACTTTCTTCAGTTGGTCAACCTCGAACAACAACAATTTCATTGCCCACAAACACCCAAATATGTGTCAATATCCAGTTTCAAACAATATCCCATTCACAAACTCAACTCCATATACAGAGTTGACACGTATTTGTTCACACGTAAAACCCAGAGATAACAAGTTTCACTCGTTGACGGAACAACATCTTCGGTCTCACAATAATCGTGTACACCGGGCCATACAGACGAAAACACTAAAATACTCTTTTTTTTTTTTTCTCGTTAACTTCGCCTAAAGTTAACTTCGCCTAAAAGTCAACTTCGCCTAAAAGTCAACTTCACCCCTCAATAACTTCGCATGTCCATAACTTCGCTTGGCTGCTAACTTCGCCTGGCCAATAACATTGCCGAAACCCTACGAACAGTGACGGCAACTTTGCCTGAATCCCATAACTTCGCCTGCGGCGCTGTTCAGCCAAGAACGCATCAGATTCGTGCTAGAAACACCAAAACGCCGATCTCGAACCATAGCATAAGAGCCTAAGGCTCTGATACCACATGTAGGTCCCCCCGGGGCGTCGCCGATCGATACGAGATCCGCACGAGGTCTAGGAGTGCGGAATCCTTCTAGACTCGTTAATGGTGCACAAGATGAAGAACACAAACACGTACACGAACAAATACATGAACAAATACAAGAACGGGATAAACAAATCTGCAGATTCTTTATAATAATAATTAAACAAACACGTTACATACCGTAACATAAACAGAAACACGTCCGACCCGATGTGAGCTCTACCTCGGGTCGTCCCTAACGACACTCTCTCTCTGTTTGTTCTCTCTCGACACTCAAACTGTAACACACAACTCTCTGAATTACTGGATTACTAAAACTAAACAAGACACACGTATATATATAAAACATTCTCGGGCCTGGGCTTCAGTAGGCGAAGTTGTGATAACTTCGCCTAAGGTGAAGTTGTCCTAACTTCGCCGTTGGCGAAGTTGTTCTAACTTCGCCTAAGGCGAAGTTGTGCTAACTTCGCCTGTGGCGTTCCGCTGATCAGAATTGCATAGCGACGGTCACAAAATGCACCAACAGTCTCCCCTTTGACCGTTGCTCTCAATTCTAACAAACACAAAAGATCATCTGTTACAAAACATGCACCAACACTAAGTAATAAATTCTAGACTCTTAAACTTAACTAAACTACTAACCAACAAGTGAACCAATCGAATCTAGTACAGCTAAGTAAGTCCGGATATCGAACCCACAGGACTCTTTAAATTACGTTTACTAGCTAATTAGACTCGACTATAAAACACGACTTATTAATTATATTTGTTTGGGGGATTTTTAATTAATATACTAATTTAATACTATAATTAAAAACTAATTAAGAAAAAAATTAATTTAAACGAAAGCAAAGTTTGTTATGAAAATAAGATGATGATGAGAAAACTACCTAGGCTAGAATCCCTAAATTTCAGTAATGAATTGACTCAAGAAAATATTTAGTTATTGATTGGGATCGTAAAATAGACACTTATAAGAAAACCGGAACAGGACCCCTAACCCTTCTCAAGAGAAACCTATGGATTTCTAACAAGTTTTAACGCACACTAGTATTAAAAATCAAGTTCGCTTACGGTCACCCAATTGTTTATAATTTAGTTCCTTTATACGAAATCGTACCTTACAGCGCGGAAATCAAAGGAAATTTACTATACTTAATTGATTGGATAAACAATAATAAATAATCAACCCTAAACGGACTCCTTGAGAAGAACTAAATCTATCAAGATTAAATAGCAAAGATTTATCAATAACCTAGCACTTTACAGAGTTTAGGTTAGAAGCACACTTAGGTTTATTTGACATTATTATTCCTATGATCTTATCATGACATCAATCATAAAAATAATCAAAAACACAAAGTAATTGACCTAATAGCAATCCTATCATATGACAAACATTAATCAAGGAAAACTATGGAATAAAACTTATCAAACAATCCTAAGTATCCATATACATCAATTAATTATAGATAAATCTTTTACTAAATCATAAAAACCATAACTTAAACAATCCCAAAGTCAAATCAAAACGTCAAAACAAGTTCATCATAAGCCTAGGCAGTTCATGCAATTTAGCCTAGCATCTTAGGTTTAAACAAAACAAACATATAAGAATTCATGGTGATGAAATAATTAAAACGAAAGAAATAATAGATAGAACCCGTGTTCTTCGCCTTCAACCAATATGCGCAACACCAGCTGATTCTTCGACTCCAAAGCTGTCGGAAACTGGTCTTGGTCGCCTTGGAACTCACCAAATTCGTCTGGACTTCAAGGTATGGTTAATGGTGAGTTTAGGGGTCTTTATATAGGCAACAAGGGGTCTAAAAATAGGTTAAGTCGGCCAAAAACGAACATTCTGGAAAATCTGCCACCGCCATCACCCGCCGCGCCGAGCGGCGGGCTCCTCCTCCCCCGTCACACGGCGCACCTGCCCAAGGGGGTCTGGTCCACTATGCTGGTCCGGTTCACTCCTGGTTTGGTCCGGTTCGTTTCCTGATGCGTTGGTTCTCCGGTTCGACTTGTTTTTGCTCGTTTTTCATCCTCTTTTCACCGGAATTAAAACCCAAAACCTAAAACGTAAAACCATGTTAGTAGTATACAAATATTACGAGAAACCAAACTAAATTAATAAAATATTAAATAAAATGTACACGGGATTAATGTATAATAAACGTTATATCAGATCCCAACCATGATGGTTTAGTAATCACTTTATGTATAGTTAACTGTTTTGTGCGCAGGATGCTCGTTGATGGAGGAAGCTCTGTGAATATTATCCAAATAGATGCCTTGAAGAAGATGGATATCCTGGAAACGGAGATTATCCCGAACTCCCCAGTCCTTGTAGGGTTCAGTGGCAAGACCAAGGATACTTTGGGAGAAATCAAACTTCCAATATATATTGAGGGAACTAACTTTCTAAAAAAAATTTATGTTATTTACTCATTATATTGTTGTAATGTGATATTAGGTAGGCCCTGGATCCACAGCATGAAGGCAGTACCCTCAACTTATCATCAATGCGTTAAACTTCCAAGCCCATGGGGAGTCATCAAGATTGAAAGCGATCAACAAGATGCCAAGGAATGTTATGCTTCATCAATTAAGTGGACTACAAAGCCTACTCAAGCATAGCAATTACAGAAGCAACCAGGGGAGGTTCTGCAAGCCAGGGACCAGGATGTGAAGGACATATCCTTGGAACCTCAGGATACCGAGATCAAAGTTTTGATAGGATCGGGTGTGCCTGAGGATATTGAACAAGGATTGGTATCCTGCTTAAAGAAAAGAGCTTCTACCTTCGTCTGGAAACATGAAGATATGACAGGTATCTCTAAATCCATAATTACTCATAAACTTGGTATAGATAAATCTTTCAGGCTGGTACATCAAAAGCGAAGGAAGTTTGCTCCTGAGAGAAACATTATCATACAAGAAGAAGTGCAGAAGCTGCTCAAGACAAAGATGATAAGAGAGGTCCACTATCCTAAATGGTTGGCCAGTCTAGTTGTAGTCCAGAAGAAGAATGGAAAGTGGAGAGTGTGCGTGGACTTCACAGACCTGAATAAGGCCTGACCAAAAGACCCATTTCCACTCCCACACATTGACTCGATGGTGAATGCAACTGCTGGCCACGAACTGCTAACCTTCATGGATGCATCCTCAGGATTTCAACAAATTCAAATGGAGCCTTCAGATCAAGAAGACATAGCCTTCATGACTCCCACAGGTATATACTGTTATACCGCAATGCCTTTTGGACTGAAAAATGCAGGTGCAACGTACCAAAGGCTAGTCAACATGATGTTCAATGACCAACTGGGGGACACGATGGAAGTCTTCATAGAAGACATGGTGGTAAAGTCAAAAAGAGCTGAGACCATCTCAAAGACTTGGCCACAGCATTTGATATCCTGGACGAGTATAACATGAAGTTGAATCTAGCCAGGTGTAATTTTGGGTCAAAGCAGGAAAATTCCTTGGATACATGGTCACCAAAGAGGAATAGAAGCAAGCCCTGAGCAGATCAAGGCTATCCTAGATATCAAATCACCAAGAAACGTCAAAGATGTCCAAAGGTTGACAGGAAGAATAGCAGCTCTCAACAGATTCATCTCAAGATCTTCAGAGAAGTGTAAAGACCTCTATGATATCCTGAGGAAGAATCATAAATTTGAATGGGGAGAGAAGCAAGAAAAGGCATTGGTATCCCTGAAGGAATAATTATCCTCAGCACCACTCCTGATGAAGCCAGTTGATGGTGAACCATTATCTTTGTAGTTAGCTGTTTCGGGGAGTGCAATAAGTGTTGTCTTAGTCAAGGATCACGAAGGTCAATAGCATTCAATATATCATGTAAGTAAAAGTCTACTAGACGCTGAATCCAGGTATTCTTATCTTGAAAAGTTAATTTTAGCACTTATAATGGCTTCTACTAAATTAAGACATTACTTTGAAACTCATGCTATTCATGTAAAAACTATCCTATTGAAGCTGTTTTGAGAAAGCCAGAGATGTCAGGTAGGATGGCAAAATGGGCTGTGAAACTTAATGCATATGATATTTTGTATGAGCCAAGGACAGCCATCAAGTCTCAGGCACTCACCGACTTTGTGGCTGATTTTAGCCAGGATATCCTTGAAGAAGTAGAAAAAGAAGTTCAACAATTGGAGGTCAAGGAGAGTTGGACTTTGCATATTGACGGTGCCTCCAACATACGAGGAACAAGTCTAGGTATCCTACTAAAATCGCCACAGGGGGACATTATACCTCTATCTATATCTTGTGAATTTCAGGCTACTAATAATGAGGCTGAATATGAGGCCCTAATAGCTGGCTTACAATTAGCTAAGGATATAAAGGTCAGGTATCTTCAAGTTTATGTTGATTCATTATTATTAGTTAACCATTTTAATGGCTCTTATGAAGTAAATGCAGAAAACTTAGCAAAATATTTAGAAATAGTTAGGCAATTAACTATTGTGTTTCGAAACATTTGATATAGTATAGGTACCAAGGGAAGAGAACACTGAAGCAGATGCCTTAGCAAATTTGTCATCAGCTCGCAAGATATCGGGTAAACTCAAGATACCTATCGTGCATATCTTGACTCCAGCAATAAAGGAGAACCACGATGTAATGGAGACCTCAAAACCTGAAGACGATCCAGCATCTTGGACCCGTCCCATAAGACGGTATCTTCAGGATAACGAGATCCAAAAGGAGAAAATCCCAACGCTTTCCGGATGAAGGTAACCCAATACATTATCCTAAATGATATTTTGTATAGAAAATCACTTGCAGGTCCATACTTTAGGTTCTTGGAACATCATGAAGCACAAGAAGTCCTCAAGGACATACATAAAAGTGACTGTGGAAACCACACTGGGGGCAGAGCCTTAGTATCCAAGATACTAAGGACAGGTTACTTCCGGCCGACAATGAAGAAGGATGCAATGAACTTCTCCAAGAAATGTGATGCTTGTCAAAGACACAGCAACGTATTGCATTAACCAGCTGAACCACTACATCCTATCATATCCCCGTGGCCATTTATGAAATGAGGAATGGATATTGTGGGAAAGCTGCCCAAGGTTCCTGGTGGAAAAGTCTTTATGCTGGCCATGACAGATTACTTCTCCAAGTGGATCGAAGCTGAGGCGTTTGTCCAAGTTAAAGAGAAGGATGTGATCTTGTTTATTAAACGCTCTGACAAGATTCGGTATCCCGGCAGAGATCATTTGTGATAATGGTTCACAGTTCAACGGTAGCAGAACAACCAACTTTTGTGAAAATTGGGGAATCAAGATAGTGACTTCAACTCCAGTACATCCTCAAGCCAATGGTCAAGCAGAGTCTAGTAACAAGATCATCATCAAAAATATAAAAAAGAACTTGGGATCCAAGAAGGGAAAATGGGCTGAAGAACTACCATTCGTTCTTTGAGCTGATAGAACCACTTCAAAAAATGCAACGGGTCAAACAGCCTTCTCTTTGGTGTTTGGGGCCGAAGCTGTTATCCCTACAGAGATGGTGATCCCCACAGCAAGAACCAGCATCCAAGATACTGAGTCCAACAACCAAAGTCTTATGGAAGACCTAGACACTATTGATGAGCTCAGAGATCTAGCTAAGATCAGAATGGCAGCCTATCTACAAAGAATCGCCAAGTCCTACAACAAAAACATCCGAATTCGAAGATTCCAAGTAGGAGATATGGTGTTAAGAAAGGCATTCCAGAATACCACTAACCCAGCAGATGGAAAGCTAGCTCCAAAGTGGGAAGGTCCTTACTTGATCGATTCAGAAGCATGCAAAGGGGCCTACAGATTGATCACTATGGAGGGTGTTCCTGTACTAAGGGCTTGGAATGCTATCCATCTTAAAGCATATTTTTGCTAGTATCCTTAACTGGTATGTTTAAATCCTCAGCATCTTAGGATAAAGGTATGTTTCCTGATCTATTTTCACATTGTTTCATATTTAAAAATTTTATTATCTCTTTATCAAGTTTACTGACTTAAGCATCGGAGGGGTGTTAGTCAGGCTAACACCCACCCCTCATTAAGAGTTTAGTGTTTTAAAGTTATCCTAAAGATACGTTATCTTGACAACAGTTAGAGGTTGATCACCTCCCACACGAATATGATATCCCTGATATCTCCTAAGGTTTAAAGGTCTTCACCTTTCTCACGAATTGGGTAACACCCCGCCTGGAGCGCACGATGATCGAGTATAGTTCAGGGCAGGCGGACCAGACCAGCTAATAATCTGTTTGTTGTTGGCTATATGTCGAATCCTCAAGATAAGTGGCAGACGTGTCACACAAATGGTTTATAACATTTTCATGTTATCTAAGGTTTATAACATTTTCATGTTATCTAAAGTTTCGGCATCTTCATGTCCACACGTTTGGGACTTTCCCCAGTTTTATCTAAGGTTTAGACATTTTCATGTCTCTCAAGTAATGGCCTTGTCGCCAGAAAATAGGCTTTATCGCCAGTAAGCAGGCTCTATCGCCAGTAAATGGGCTTTATCGCCAGAATTATCTAACTTTATTTTAACAGATCGGAAATAAGCCAGGTCGCTAAGTGTAGAGATGTTACTAAGTTG
Source organism: Bidens hawaiensis (assembly GCF_021521415.1). Classification (NCBI taxonomy): domain Eukaryota; kingdom Viridiplantae; phylum Streptophyta; class Magnoliopsida; order Asterales; family Asteraceae; genus Bidens; species Bidens hawaiensis. The sequence goes on along the minus strand of NW_027491990.1, from coordinate 211,533 downwards.
TTTTTTAACTTAGCAAATCTCAAAAGCGTGGTGAATAAAAAGACCAGCAATTAGGGACATCGTGTGTAAGTTTGTCAATTTATTATCATCTGCGAAGGTACACTTTTATACCTAATCTTTCCTTTGCATTTTATTTGAAATATGATCTTTCGGCTTAATTGTGTCAAGTCTCACTTATAGAGGTTTTTAACATATATTTTCTGAATGTGTTATCCTTAAGATATTTTTCTAAATATATTAACGATATGTTCTCTACAATAAACCAACCTCAAATATTGTATTTTTAAATATGATAAGTTTTGGGAATATATTTCATAAATATATTATATTTAACATATCTTACTTTAGAAAGTTTAAGACCATTTTGGATGTGTTATGTTAAAAACATATCAAATTGAGTTCTCGTAAAAGTATTTATCAACACTCTAGAATTAAGGATATATTATCTTTAAGGCATTTTATCTCAATACATAATAGGACTTAAAAACATAATTTTTAGAGATATAATCCTTAGAATATTTTATTCTAAAATATGAAGAGTTCAGGAAATGTGTTTAGAATATATTATCCTCAAGATATTCTATTTCAAAAACTTAAAAATGTTTCGCAAGACATGTTCTAATCAAAACATATTCAGACAAATTATCTAAAATGACATACAAAACACAATGCTAAAGCCACAAGATCATATCCTTACTAACATTAAGTGCAGGAAAATAAAAGGCAAAACACGGGCTTCGACTTGAAAAGTCAAGATCCCTCCACTTGAGTAGTGCCAGATGTCCAAAAGCCAGGATAACACGGGTTTCGTCTTGAAAAACCAAGATCCCTCCACCCTTGCATCCTATTATCCTAAGCATAATTGTTTAAAGACAGAAAAGTAAATTGTTCAACAAGCCATTACAAATCAACATCAAACCACAAACAAACATACTTAAAAAACTGGCTCAGACCTTGTCTTTTCCGCCTTCATTGCCCAGTTGTGCTTCATCACCAATCGCCTTCACCGCGTCCTTGATCGCCACCTCCACAGCCTCCTCCACTGCCTTTTTCGCCCCGTTCGGACCTGCTTCCTCCACACTTTCACCCTTAAGCTCAGTCAAAACTCTCACCCAAGCAGCCACATCCTAAAAGGAAGTGTCAACACCGGCATCTTTGGCCTCCTTAGCCATCTTGACTCGAGATTGGAAGATCGAGATCGCCGCGGATTTCTTGGCCCCTTCAGCAACCTCTTGGATCCTCATCAAAGCACTTGCCTCTTGGTGGACCAACTCCCTCCTGGCCAATGCGAGTTCTTGTTTCAGGTCCTCGTTCTCCTTGTTCTTCTTGTCGAGAAGATTGGTCTTAGCAGTCCCAATCTTCAGCATCTCGGCAATACGGGTGTTGGCATCAAGGAGTTTATAATGGAGATCGTTGAATTTGGAGGTAACAGTCCTAGTCCCTGCTCAAAATAAGCTATTCTCAGCATACAATATCTTCAGGATATGAGGATATGATGTAAAGACATACCTGGTTGAACTCAAGATCGCATGTCGGAGAGGAGTCAGATGTATCCTGGGTCTTTCTCTTTTTGGAACCCTTGGCTCGGCTGTTATCGGGCTTCGGCTGGGTGAGGAGAGTGGCTTCCTTCTTCTTGGTACTGCGTGTGGATACCATGTTGTCGATGTCATATAGAACGAAGACTGAAGCAGATTTACCTACAAAAGTACAGGTTAGTATCTCTAATCCTTAAATTTTCTACTAATATGTCAATATTTCTTACCAGACATAACGGAGCCTGCTGACGGTGATGGTTCTTGGAGGCTTGATTGGAAGTGAAAGGTTCTTTCCTCCTCGTCAATAGGATAGAAAGAATTCAGCCTACTCTCGGTCTCTTTACTGGGAGGGGCAATCTCAAAGAACTTCAAAACTTCAAAAAACAAGACAAAGCACATCAGTTGCAAGCAGTCAGCATACGACTTCAACATAAGGTATCCTACTTTTGGAAACCCAAAGATACGGAAGAGTATCAGAGTGAGGAAGGGAATCTCTTCTAACAAAAAAGAACTGTTTCTTCCACTAGTCGTTATTTTGGGTGTTTCTCAAGACGAGTGGGGTTCGGTCAGATTTGGTTTTTAAAAGGCATCTTGAGGAACCGTGGCTACAAAGGTCATACACAAAAGCAAGTTCAGAAAGGGTGAAATCAATGACATGGTCGGCGATTAACCTTTCCAACACAAACAGGGTCCTCCAAACCATGTGCATGGTTTGGGCAAAACTAAGACCAATTCTATTAAAGAACTCTGTGGTAAATGCTGGAAATGGATAAGAAAAGCCAATCTTGAAAGGCAAGTATGGAAAGCAAATCAACGAGACAAGGTCGGACAAAACGACTAGGTCTAAAGACAGTTCCTGAAGGGAAACAGCCTCGAGACTGTAGATTCGAGATATCGGTGTTGTTAAAAGTACATACTTCACTCGCGGGGCTTGTAAGAAAATTTTGGGACACAAAATCTTCAATACCGGAATTGTGAAGTTTTGGACTCATGATTATAGAAGATGAAGATCAAAAAAGCTGAGAAGAATTACCTATTAAGACGGCTGAATGATTTGGGAAATATTTATCTTGGATAATATAGATATTCAAGGGTTTGATATGGTCACCGATGGTTGACACGTGCAGCAAGATCCATCAGGCGTGCAGAATTCAAAATTCAAAAATTTTACAGCTGTAATCCATATCAACAGCTGTTAAATTTGGGGATAATTGTTAGGGCTCGGATTTTCAGTATCCTAGACAAGCAGTATGTTCAGGATAACTTCAAAATATGGTATCCTCCAAGGTAACAGGTATCCTAAATATATTGTATAATTAACAAATTGTCTTTCCTTGTTTACCAGGTCAAGAGATTTACCATGATTCCCTAAAGACCCGGACTTGCAGTTAATAGGATGTTTACAAAAAAAAACGTGGTTAATGAAGGGATTAACGGCTAATTGGATTTAGTCTATTATTTCCTAATTAATAGGCATCATTGTTAGCTTTTATTTTTGTATAAATATAGAGCTATCTCTAAATCATTTGACACACAACTCTCACATTAGACTTAGTAACACTCTGTAACACGATCTAAAGAGAAAAACTCCTCCACTTGTAACCTTTTTCGATTATTAATAAACTGGTGGTGATAGTTTTCACCACCTGGGGTTTTTTTCTTGTTATCCTCAGGATAACGGGTTTTTTCCTCGCAACAAATCACTGTGTTCTATCATCTTTACATTCATTTCAAGCAAGCACATAGTCCCATTTACTAATTTAGTTACGAAATCATCTTTGTTAATTTTTTACCAAAACAATAATATATTTATTTAATCTTATATTGATTGATCCAGCACTTGTCCACTTACAATTGAATGAATATATGTATATATTTTTTTTCAAATAAAACTTATCCTCATAAACATACTTTAGTTTGAATGTTTAGTAAGCTGCAAATTTTTCATTCTGTTAGATTTTAGAATATATTATTTAATTTTTAATTTTTTAATGTTTTACTATTTTTAGTGATAACAAATATTATACTATATATTTATTAAATATAAAATTCTTTTGATTGAGTTATGAATAACAGTGAAAAATTTGGGTTTGGTTGAGTTGTATAGATGAAAGAGAGAATATTAATTTTTTAATAAATAGGTTGGTTGATTTGGGTTGTGAATGTGAGTAGTCTTAAAATTGGTCGAGTATAATGAAACAATTATCAGGGGCGCGCTCTACCCACGCCCACTATGCCAAAAGGCAGAGAAACCCCATCCTTCTCTTTCCATTTGTGTCCCCATGCCGCCGGTGTTGTAATATTTCAGATGAAAAGATGGAGATCTCATCAACTTGTTCTGACTTAAGATAATAAGCTCATAAGCTTAGTCTTACTTCACTGTAGGGCTGTCACTTTTACCCGAAACCCAACTCGAGAAAACCTGAACCCAAACTAATCCGATCCGAAAAAACCCGAACCCGAGAAAACACTAACCCGAACCCAAACTGAAGTAATTCGGGTTAGTTCTTTGGTTTGATTTATTGGTATCGAGTCAACCCAAAAAACCCGAATAAACTTTTAATTTCGAAACCAAATATATTTATAGGTATAATAGGCTAAGTCTTGGCCACTAAGTTTATTAGAATTTGACCCAAATTGACTTTCTCATTCTACCTATTATGGATCGATTATTTATTTACGTTTGACGTTTATGTCTAATAGTAACTGTAATCGAACGATCAAATTACTCCTGATTGTAGACAATTATGGTTGGATTTTGTTAAATTTTACTCTATTTTTGAGTTGTTTTATCAGGTTTTGTTAGTTTATTAATTGGTTATTAACATTACGAGCAAAGACGAATATTTTGCTTTAGGTTTAGCATTGTAGTTTTTATTAATTTTTTTTATCCTTTTGTTTTCTAGGATCTTGAAACCCGATTAACCCAATCCGAAAAACCCGAACCCGAATTACCCGAACCTGAAAAACATGTGAAAGATTTGGGTTGGATTTCGGATCAAGATTTAAAACTTTGAAACATGAAGAACCCGACCAAAAAAAACCCAAAACCTAAAAAATAAACCCGAAGAACACCCCAACTTCACTGTAGAGAAATGAAAGAAGACATATTATGTCCACTTATAAAAGTTGACTGTAAAAAATTTAACATCCATTCATGTCAATAACCATTTGTATTATGTTTGTCTAATAGTTTGGACAAGCTATGTAGTTTTCGCAATGTCTGGGAACAAAAAGGAGATATGCACATATCACGTTACCTTACCATTAAAAAATAAGATCAAACTAAGTTTAATATCGTTATTAGAGGAATAAAACTGAAAGTCGAAATTGTCGTTATTTAAGTGTCGTTGTTTTTCTGAAAAAGGTTTGCGCAAGCTTTTTTATCTGCGCTGTGCAGACCACGCGCAGATATTGCCATCTGCAGACCACGCGTAGACATTGTCATCTGCAGACTGTTTGTTTTCTCGAACACGTTTCATTAAAAAAAGCGTCTGTGCATTCTCTTCTTGGTACAGACATGGCTCATCCACTTCTGAGATCTTATAAAGTTTGCAGAGGGTTAAAACATCACACCCTACCAACACTCACTCTCCACGACTATCAGTCACCGTTCGCACCACCATCCACCACCACCCACCCACCTTTCACCACCACCGTCCACCATCGTCTACCACCCACCGTCCATCACTACCACCGTCTACCACTATCGTTCTCCACCACCACTGTCCACCACCAATCACCACCTTCTACCACCACCACCACCAACCACCAACGCCTTCTACTGCCACCATCCTCCACCACCACCACCACCATCTGCCACAACCACCCATCACTACTACTATCACCATCCACCACCACCAGCACCCCCTATCATCGTTTGTATACCATCACCAGTTTATTTTAGCAATATACAGACATTAAAAACAAACAGTGTTTTTCTTGTAGACTGCAGAAGTTTGGTCCAACTCTTGTTTTACAGACATATGCATATATGATACGCAGACTGTAGACATTTATCTCTAAAAAAATAAACAGCAACTTATTATTGATAAAGATTAATATTGACTGAAAATATAATGTTTTTTTAAAATACGTTATACATTTATTTATTTATTTTTTCAAAATAAATAAATAAATAGATACAACCATTTATCTTTATAATATTGATGAAATAGACATTCAGGCACCCACCGTCTATCTGTCCAAATTCCATTCCTCTTAAACCACCGTGGGACCAAAACCAAAACTACCGCCACAATATCTCCTCCTGATTTCACACACACACACACACTCACTCCAATCTTCTTCAATTCTCCATTAACTGGCAATGGTAGTAGATGGGTAAAGCAACCAGATGGATCCGCTCACTCTTCCGCTCCAAGAAACCCAGTTCTTCCTCAACCGGGTCGGGTTCACATAAACCCAATGTTTCATCCACGGAAGCGTTCAATTTATCGGAAAACTCACTGGATGCCAACAAGCACGCAATTGCGGTAGCGGCGGCGACGGCTGCGGTGGCGGAGGCGGCACTGGCGGCGGCGCATGCGGCGGCAGAGGTGGTGAGGCTGACTGCCGGCGGAGGTGGGGGCAGGGCGTGTTATGACGTCGAGCGGCGGAGGACGGCGGCGGCGGTGAAGATACAGTCGGCGTTCCGGGCGTATCTGGTAATTTACTTATGTGCCCCTGTGGGAATTACGAATTTACGTCGGTGGTGTATTTAATGGGCGGTGGTGGGTTTTGGTGGTGGTTGGTTTTGGTTGATTATTAATATTTGAAACATATCTAAATTTGGTTTTGGGTCACAAATGTTTTTTGGTTTTTCCAACATTTGCACATGGGTCCTCTGGTTTTGGAATTTGTGGACTCAATTGTTTTTGTTTTTCTTTATTTATTTTTTATTTTTATTTTTCTATTTTTAGGATGAATGATTAGAAAATAAATAGTCATCCTCACTTGTGGCCTTGTAGCGGGATGTAATGGGAGACTTGGGTTAGTCAATAAAGACTCAAATTTGGTCCTTAGTGTTATTTTTGGTGGATTATAATAATGAAGGATTTGAGCTAAGTCTTGTGAGTTTGTCTGAGGTTGTCAGTTCAAATTCCAAGCTCACCCGGGTTTTTGTCCCACACAAAAGAGTTCCAGTCTTGCAGTGACACAACAACTATCAAGTGGCAGCCGGTGATATGGTTTCCCGGGTACGCCCAAGCCAAACTCTGAAGCTAGTGTGGGTTTGGTTAAGATAACATAGTCTGGCCAGAGTGGGCAACGGGCTCTCCAAATTTGAGGAGTGCGGTAGCCTAACACAAAAAATATGTCATTGTTCCAAAATAAATAAATATTCTTGTTTATACTGAATTTAAGCTTTTACATATCAAGCGGGAAAAAAAAGTGCAAAAAGCTTAAAAGAGAATGAAATCCGTTAAATTAATATTGCACATGCATATATATAATTAAAAACACATGTATATATGTTTAGATTCATATATGAGAAAAAAGGGTCGTTTATTTTTTCTTTTTGAACAGCTTATGTGCATTATTAAAAAGTCTGGCAAGGAGCTGTAAACAAAAGTCGTTCTAATTTTATTTATAACTAGATTTTATAAATTAAAATAATTTATCTTTTTGTAATTTAATATCTCGGTCAGTTCGGTTTACTCTGTTTCAAATTGTAAACCATAAACCGAACCATGAAACTTCTGATCCATCTGTGATACTATGACTCGAGGCAATCCGATAGTCTAATTTATTAAAATTTGAGGGTCTGTCGGAGTTTGTTATGTAAAAACAACAAAGAAATAAAGAATTTATGAATAGTTACTTGTTAAAAGAAGTTCATATGTAAAGAAGATGATGGAGACACAACTTATGGTTGTAAATAAAGTTTATTTGGTTCTTTTTGTTAAAACAATCGCTACTAAAGAGCGGTTTATATGGTTTCTAATTATCTTATAATACGTTTTGTTTATTGTGTTGCATATAAAGGCAAGAAGAGCACTAAGGGCACTTAAAGCATTAGTAAAACTTCAAGCACTCGTACGAGGCCGCGTTGTGAGAAAACAAAGTGCAGACATGCTTAGGCGAATGCAAGCCATGGCCCGTGTTCAGGCCCGAGCCTGCGCTAGCCGAGCTTCTTTATAGGGCTCGACACATTCAAGCAAGAGGTCCACAAACTCACACACACACATGCACCTTGTAAGCTCCCATATCCATTTCAACCACCACAGATACTTATTTTTATAAAAATAACACCAAATTTCTTTATCTTATGAATGCAGAAATCTAAAACCCCAAAGCGTGTTTTCGTCCATGAGCGGGTAAAAGGGCTAAACTGGTTAGAAAACTGGATGGAGGATACATCGTTGACCAGTAAACAATTTCGGCCTGATGATGAAAGAAGTGACAAGATTCTTGAAGTGGATACTTGGAAGCCACGTCATAACCCAAGCCCAAGTAGCAAGTCGACCCACAACTCACACTCCACATCAACAAAACCGTGGAACCCGAGCTCGAGACACGGGCCACGTGAAGTGTTGCCATTGGGTTCAATGATCCTCCGAGAAGCGGAAAAAACAGTTGCAACTGCTGATAATACTCCTCGGGTCCGGTCTCCTGCTTCCAGGCCCGGAAGTAGCCATAAACGAAGCCCGTTTAGTGAATACTCGCGAAGCGTGTATGGTGATTACCCGAGTTATCCTAATTATATGGCTAACACGGAATCTTCACGGGCTAAACTGCGGTCCCATAGTGCGCCGAGACAAAGGGTTCAGTTTGAGAAATCGGGTTCCACTAGATTGCTTTGGGACTATTCGGATACCCTCTCGGAGAGAGGATTTCAAAGCTAGATTTGATCTTCTTGTTATTGGTTTGCAAAAATGGTGTTTGTTGATTCAAGTGTTTATGATATATGGTCATGGTGATGTCTTAACCTTGATAAATTAAAAACTTAATTGTGTTGTTATTTGAAAGTGTATATTTTTATTTATTCTGTTTTTGCAGTTTTGACATTTGGTACAGTTTAATGGAAAAATTATAGTAAAGTGTAGGATGTTCTGATGCCAAAGAAAAAGAAAATAAGGTACATCATGTTCTAGTTACCGGTGATCTGTTACTCTTGGGGCCTGTTTGGTACGAGGTAATGGAATGGACGACGGAATGGAATGAACATGGTAAAGGAATGGAATGAGTTATTACTATTCCAATGAGATGTTTGGTTACTACATGGAATGGAATGAGAATGAATGATTACTTTGTGTTGCTTGGTAGGTATGAAAAAAAGAAAAATAAAATTAAAATGGTAGTAAGTGGCGGCGGTGGTGGTGGTGGGAGGTAGGTGGCGGTCGTGGCATTGGTGGGCAGTGATAGTGGATGGTGGTGGTGGGCAACAGGAGATAATGGTGGTTGGAAGGGGTGGTGTTAGTGGTGGTGTTGGGGGTGGGTGGTGGAGGTGGCAGGCGGTGGGCAGTAGTGACGGTGGGCGGCGGGTGGTGGTGGTGAGGGGTGGGGGCAATGGTTGATGGTGGCGGCGGGCAGGTGGTGGTGGTGGGCGGCTGCGTTTGATGGTGATGGTTGGTGGCAGTAACGGTGGCAGTGGACGGCAATGGTGGTGGTTGGTGGTGGCGACGGTGGTGGTTGGTGGTGGTGGTGGGTGATGGTGGAGGGAGGGCGGTGGAGGTGATGTAGGATGAAAGAGGGAATGGAATGAAAATAAACATGGGGTATGGATGGAATGAAATTGAGGTGTTTTAAAAGAAATGGAATGGACTAGGTAATGAGTCATTTCAATCCTTTGATCAACCAACACACTTTTCTTCATTTCCTCACAATGAGTCGTTCCATTTCGTCCTCCATTCCTGCATACAGAACGCTACCTTAGTGTAATGATCACAAAGTTTGTAGAGTTCATCAGGTGTTTTGTAGTATTAGAAGGTTAATAATAACATTATATCATGTTTAGTGACCTGTACTCATGCATGGCAAGAGGCCTAACGGAGCTCGAGAGAAGCGTTTGCCGTTTAGACTTGAAGCTCGGTTATGTCTCGGCTCATGAGTACTTGTTTCTAAGCTCAAGTTTGGCTCCGCCTTACCTTGTTTATTATTTAGCCAAACTTGATCTTTGAACCTTGTTAAATGAGCCTCGATATGAACCCGAGTTTGGGCTCGGGCTCAACTAGAGCTTTCTTAGGAAGACAGACTCAAGTAATCACGAGCGGTTGAGCTCGTTTACACCCCTACACAATACAGTGGGTTGGGTCATGTGACGGATTAAGACTGGTTCTGATGAAGGAGATTGTTTTAAGAAAGTATAAATTGGTTTCAAAATGGGTTCTTTAACAAGTTTTACAAAAATGGCCAGTTTAATTTATTGTATAACTTAAATAAACCTATTAAACAAACAAAAATTACTTGAATAAACCATTTTTTTTTCAAAATAACTCATGATTATTATTACTATATGTTACGGATACTTTATAGTCACTTTTTTCAAAAGGTTCAAAAGAAAGTAATATTAATTGCATTAAAAACAGATGCATTTGAAACATTTTAGATGCAATCAAACATAAAAGATGAAATCTCTAAAGTAACACTCCACTACGGGTCACGGGCCAAATACTTGTGGGTCGTCTACTATTTATTTCTCCTTTTGTTTCCCTTTTACAGCAATTGTCTTATTTTCTTGACCACTTGATCTGGTCATCTGGCTCATACACTGCACCCAAAAAAAAAACAATTCAGGTCACAAAACATCAAACCACTTTTCACCAAATTCTAGTAAAAATAATGACTTTATTCTTACTAGTTGCAATCGGTGTTCGGGTCAATAGTAAACCCGAGTGAAACACCACAGAACCCGGGCAAAGTTGCAATGGCGGTTGCGTTTGGATTATAAGTAGTAATAACACCCATCATGCACATGCATAACGACCGTTTGTTTTCTTCCGAGTCACCAAGATTATTAAGGCTAGAAACTGCATCACAACAAGGGGACCCAGGGTACGGGTCAGGGGACCCATATGTTACAAATGATGAGCATGTTGATATTAGTGTGGTCACCGTCACACAGTCTACAGTAGCCGAGGTTTTTGACCTTGATGCCACCCAAAACACTGTCACCGCCAGTAACCAGCAAGCAGCCACCTCCTTAAATCCACCCATTTTTGGAGTTCTTGTCAATGAAGAAGTGCCTGTGTGTCGTGTGTTTATATGTGGGTGTTTAGATGATGATGTGTGGTGGGTTTGCAATAACGATCGTGTGCACTAAAAGCATTTAGGTTGCATGAGCCACACAAACCGCACACAACAATGAATCTTGTTGTTCAATGTTGACTTTTAAAAATGGTCAAAGTTCAACTAGTTTTAACATAGTAATTATTGTATCAAATCAGTTACATATGTTGGATAATTGTTTAATTTCGCACGTACATTTTACTTACTGTGCGTAGTTATTTATATATGTTGTGTATTTTCTTACCTCATACGTAATGGTTACATTAACCCACCCATGTAACCTATAACATATCATGATTCAGATCATTAACTAAATAATTGATTTCAAAACAAAATTTGTAGCAAGTGACAAAGTCTAAAAGCCAGGTTTCCCTCCAAGGATTTGACATAAGTAACAATAAACAAAAAAAAATGATGACGAAATTTTAGCGTTTGCCACCACCGCCACCAAGCTTAGGGCCCTTGCCTTTAGGAACATTTCCGCCCATAGTTTGAGTCTTTTGTTTTGATACCACCTCAGCTTTCTTCGCTTTCTTCTCATCCTTAGTTTTCTTGATTCTTTCCTTGATTTCACTGAAATTTGGTATATAAAAGTAATTAGTTTCAATATTTTAGACCATCATGTAAAATTATAATGAAATGAAAAAAAGTTACCGAAGGGCAGCCTCCCTAGCAGCATCACGAACTTCGGGCTTCTCACTTCGTTTCTTCTGGATAACTTCCAAGGTGACTCCAACAATTGCCCGAGAATACGGCTTTTTGGTTGTGCGGCGTCTTTTCTTCACGGCTTCTTGAGCATTGTCCTGTAAAATTTAAAAGAAAATATTTGGTCATATTATCTTCACACTAATAAACAATGTGCCCCCCACAATAGCTCGTGATTTCAAGCCGGGCTTGAATCAAAATAGTTTTTTAAGTGCAGAATAAAACAGATTTGGCCAGGTTGCGATATCAAAAACACATGTTTTATAATTCTTTACAGTTGTCAAACAAAGAAATTTGAACAATATGAATACTAAGGCTATATTACCACCAAAATTATCCAACTTAATTCAATGAAGTGTTTTAAAAGTTGCATTATCTTTGAGCGACTTCAAAACCAAATAATCTGGCCAGTATCGTTTTAATTCAAACTGTTTAGCTTAAGAATGACCATAGGTTCAGTTGGGATTGGCTTTGGGCTCAAAGCCTTAAACCAAACCAAATAGCCAAAAAACTGTTTAGTTTTTCGGTCTAGGTTTTCTCAGTTTTATCAACTGGGCTTGAACTTTTTGAGCCGAAAAAAATAGGCCCCATAATATGAATTTCAGCCTAAATCTTTTTGTTTCCTTTTGATTAATAATCAATTAGTTATTATACATTTGAGCTAAAATATTTGGGTTACACTAATTTTTAAGATTTTTATAAATTATTTCACATTCAAAATAAAATTTAAAAAACCATAAGGTCCGGTTCGGTTTTAATTATATGTAAATCCAAACCGAACCAACAACTCGGTTTATAACACAAACCAAACCATCCTTTTCGTTTGGGTTCGATTTTTCCAATCATGGGTCAACATTTTTGGTTCAGTTTTTTAACAGCAATTTTTTTTTACAAAATTCGACCCCATACCAGTTTCATTTTTGGATGCACACCCCTAATTTAGCTAAACTTAAACTATAAAACACTTAAAAAAGACAAATCAACCTGTAAATAAATCATCATATTTGTAAAACATAACTGACCTTCTTGTGTTGCTTCCGATACATGGTGGTCCATGTGAGCTTTGAGGGTTTCAACTTATTATGAAAGTACCTTTTGCATTTGGAATTTGCAAACAAGAAAACCTAAATTGAACCAAAACAATCTTTTAATTCATAAAATTGATGTAACAATAACCTATATAAATAACATAAACTTTGTAATCGCATTATATACCTGAGAGTCCGATCTAATAAATCTAATACCCCTCCCAGGATATATCTTCTGCCCACTGAAACGACATAGCTCGGTCCTATAAACACCATACTATTATTAATCACAAAAGATATCAACTTCAAAATCAGATATAAATATACAATCCCAAACCGAAATAATATGAAATCAATGCAATTGAGCCCGAATGTGAATTGAGTATAAACCCTTAAAAACCTAAATGCGAATTGGAGATAATGTTTATTAACCTTGTTAATTAAAGATTATAGTTATGCTATACATTTTGAGGAAAATGATGAGTAATTATGTATCCAACAGAACATGAACGCTTGCAGTTAACAACGTAAGGGAAAAGAATAACATACTTCAGAACCATGACGGCGGCGGCAGCGATTGACGGAAGAACAAAACCCTAGCGATCTCAAATATCTCCGCCATTAAATAGCTTTCTTTAGTAAAAAGAAATAGTGATTGTAACCCTTCCAGTTTTGTTTTTGTCACTTCCTACCCGAAAGCTCGACTTCTATTAGGTTTTCACAAGAAGCGTTGCGCCTGGCCTGTGATCGTATATGTAAGTCGGGCGTTGATGCGGAGAACCGATAGAAGTTCGATCGATATCAACATTTATTATTACTGAAATGTAGATAAAGTAAACACGTTTGTGCGGGCTAACCTTAACAACACCTGTGTTGTAGAAATCGTTAGACGGGTAGTGAGGTAGGGTCAAGCAATTTGCGCTAATTTTTAGACAAGACATTTCATTGAATTTTACATTTAATGTCTTTTTTTGCAATTCTTGTATTTGAGTTAGAAGCTCTATAGGCTTTTGAAGTAGAATACTAGCCTAGAAAATATTCGCTATCTACTAGGACGGTTAGTGAAACCCAAACCTGATGGGAATACCAACCCAACACAATTGGGAGGGGTTGTGCCCGTCCCATTCGGGTTTGGGATGGATTTGGGTTTTTGATATTTTTCGCGGGTTTGGACGGGCTTGGGATTTACAAAGTACCCGATAACCTGACCTGATTACCCGATAATATTAATCCATTTATCTGATTATATACCCGACATATCTGACATAACTTTTCATATATATCTATATCTATTATTATAATATATTTATTATTATTATTATATATATTATTATTAAAGTTATTATTATTATTATTATTCAATTGGTTTGAAAAGTGAAGCTTTTAAATTTATCCTCAGTAGCAATAAAAATAAATAAATAGCTCAAACAATATAAATATATAGAGTGTTAGGTTCAAAAGAAAATTCTAAAAAAGTGGGGAACCGATAACACCCTTCCAACCCTTGATTGTTTTCCCACATTTTTATGGTAGACCCTCAATCACATACGTCACATTATTTTTGTAAGGAAAAAAAACCCACCAACAAAATTCAAAAAAATAATTAAAAAATTATAAAACCGAAAAAAACGAAAAAATAAAAAAAGTAAAAAAAACTAAAATGTTTATCTAGCATCCCCCGTTCCAAAAAAAATCTCGGTTTAATTTTCGAGTTCAGTTTAACTTTTAGGGGTTTAGGTTTTTTTAGCTGGGGGCGGGGGGCAAAATAAAACTTTTCATTAACATTTTACACGTAAAATAACAAATTTCATTAACATTTTACATGTAAAACAACAACTCTTTAAGATTTTACATGTAAAAATTGATATATTGCATGTAAAATAACACTTTTCATTAACATTTTACACGAAAAAAATAAATCGCATTAACATTTTACATGTAAATAATAGTTCTTTGAGATTTTACATGTAAAAGAACACTTTTCATTAACATTTTACACGTAAAACAATAAATCCCATTAACGTTTTACATGTAAAACAACATGTTTCGTTATAATTTTAATGAAAATTCAATAATTATATGTATATATTAAAAACCAACCCGTAACGCCCGTTAAATTTCGTTAATAGGAAAGTAAGCCTTGTAGAGTATTGTATTTTAACTGAGACCCGATCTAGCATCAATAGGGACCTCCTAGTCATTCTCGAAAGTCATGTTAATTAAACTTTGGAACAAGACATCACATCTTGCAAGTTGGAGGGCCAAGGTGTAAATATAGTTTATCTTAACCCTAACTCTTTCTCTCCTCTCTCTTGTCCGATCGGTAGTTTAGAGCAGCCTCCATCCACCATTTTTTTTATTTTCCAGCCATTCCAAGGGTTCAAACTCCAATTCAAGGTTATTATTATATCAATTCAAGTCTTTTTCACCATTAAACCCTTTGTTGAACATGTTAGGGTTGAGTTTTGATCAAAACAGTTTCTGACAGATTCGTACTTGGTTATTGTTCGGTCTGTAACTCGATGAAAATTTATAATTTTTGATCTATTCTTATTTCCATGATGTTCTACTTTGAGTCTAGTTTCCAAAAAGGTATAATATGTAATTTTTGGACGAGATTTGAATGGTTTTTATGATTTTATAAGATCGTGTGTCAAAGCTGATGCAGGGTGACAGATTCTGGGCTGTCTTCCCGACATCATAGCTCTTTTTTGACAACTCCAAATTGGTTGATTCCACTTCTGAAAGTTCATATTTTGAGTTAATATTACAAATCAATTAGAATCGTTTAATTTGGTTTGGTAATAATTTATAAACAAATAAAACACTTTTACTGCGCACTGAAATAACTGCACGTACCTTTCTATGTTGGATAAATTTTTATGATTTTTGTGTTAATTGGAAAAATATAATAAAAATATTTTTAGATACCCAAGATATTTATACAACACTGGTAAAATTTCATAATTTATTTCAACGGTTTTCCTATGTAATAAAATACATCTTTGCATGCTAAAATTTGCATGTTATACTAGTTATTGATCGATACTTTCGTTTTAGGCTTAACCGGTGGCTGTCCATCGAGTACCTTTCGGGGCTATCTTAAGTGAGGGTTTTACTCCGTCATCTTCCTAGGTATGTTATGTGTATCATACGTTAGTATCGTGAGAAATGAAGCCCGTTTGGTTAGTCAATTGTCGATAGATTGAAAACTAGGATTTCGGTTGTCTAGATTTTTAATTGTTGTGTTTAGCGGGTTGTTTGAGAAATTAACAACCAATTCAGATTGTGTAGCCTCAGTATGTTATACAGGCTGTGAAAAACTTAATTTTTATGTTAATTGGCCTGAATTGGTTGTTGGTTGCTCAAACGGGTCTGTACAACGCAATTTCGCGTTTAATTGGTAGTTTATGCGTTGTTCATGCGGATTACCGACCCATTCAACTCGTGTAGTGTCGTGTGGACTTGTTGTCTGTAATTATACTTAATTTAGTCCACACGGGGCTGAGTTGGTTGCTAAGTGAATAAGCAACTCGTAAACGCGCATATTCATCTCATCTAGCAACTTCCGGGGGTAATTTGGGAATTCCCTATTTCCGGGTTTATCTAAGGGTGGTTTCGGTAAATATAAGGCCCCGGGGGCTGTTGTAATTGAAATTGGTGAGGACGAGGCTTAGGTAACTCAAACCATGTTAGAACACCTCATAGGATAAACGAGTTCATTCGGTATCGTTAGTAACTATTGTGTATAATCCGACAGGCATGTGAGTTGTGGGAATACTTAGGGTTTCTCTAGCTCATAGTGATTTTGTGCCTCATGTCAGGTGAGTTCATGATGCCCCTTTTTACCCCTTTATGTTTTGGGCTAGCATACACACCTTATTATGATTTTAACCGATTTTATTCGTTTAAACTATCGGGTTGGTATTGAATAATCTTGTTTGTGGTTGTACCTTTATGAAAACATGTGTGAATTATATTATATGCCTCAGGATATGTTAGACTTGTTTATGGTCATATATACCTTAAGGTTATTCGTATTACTTATGGTTTAGGCTCGAGGATGCTAATAGGCCCAATAGTAACTTCTTGGTTATCCATTAATTATGGATTATACTTGATGATATGGCTTCGTTGGTTAATTGATTTAGATGCTTGTAAGTGTGTATGTGGATGTGTATGTGTTGGTAAACTGTGACCGGGTCAAATATATTACTTGGGGAAGACCCGGGGTGAGGAGGCCCGTGTTGCACGTTTATGTCCTGGTGGGTCAAATATATTACTTGAGTCCTTGACTTCGGGTCTCGTGACTTGGGGTGAGGAGGCCCGCCGTTCTGCCAAACCGTGGTCGGGTCAAATATATTACTTGGGGAAGACCCGGGGTGAGGAGGCTCATATCACATGTTTAGGTTTGTTAAACCGTGACCGAGTCAAACATATTACTTGGGGATAACCCGGGGTGAGGAGGCTCGTGTTGCGTGATTTTTGATTTTGTAAAACCGCGACCTGGTCAAATGGGGAAGACCCGGGGTTAGGATGCCCGTGTTACGTGTTTGTCCAAGAAAAATTATTTATTATTTTATTTACTTATGATTTGACCAAGGAAAGTTATATATTTATTTACTTATGATTTTCTCCTACATTTTATACTTATGAAATTAAATTGTTTAATGAATATTGCTTATTGAAAATTTGAACTCACTCAGCTCAATCTGACTTTGTGTGTATGTTAGATTGATTTTCAGGTTAAGGACTAGAGATGATTGCTTGGTCGTGCTGGAGGCTACTCGGACGGTTGAATGCATTTTTGGTCGAGGGTTTCAAATAAAACAGACATTTTATTTACATTCAATTTTTTGGGCACTTGTACCTGGGTTTGGGATTTTTCTTTGGATACTTAACCTTTTTTCCGCTGCTTATTGTTTGGAATCTTTTCCCCGGTTTTGGGAATTTTGATACTTAGTAAATTCCGCTGTTTAATACTCTGAAATGATTTTAATAAAATGAACTCGCTTTTGTTTTTTTTTAAATTTTTGTGAATTTTGGATATGATTACCAACTGTAGGGTTCTCGGGATTCGGGCTCTTACAACAACCTATGGTTATCTTACGGAATTTAGTGTTCATGAACATCAACAAGTTATGTTTTTTCGCGTATACAAGACAATGCGAGTTTCAATGTGACAGTTATAATTTATTTATAGTTTTTTCTTTTCCTGCTGTCTTTCCACCGTCACGTGTGCAAGAAAAGCCCCCCTCCCCAACCCCACCTAAAAAAAAGCTAACCCCCAACTCGGAAAACCTAAAAACCTATCCCTAAAAGCTAAACTAAACCCAAAAGCTAAACCGAGTAGGTTTTGTTATTATGTTTTTTTTAATAGGGGATGGTAGATAAACATTTTTATTTTTTCACTTATTTTATTTTTTCGCATTTTTCTTGGCTTTATAATTTCTTTTAATTATTTTTTTGATTTTTTTGTAGGGTTTTTGTCCATACAAAAATGATGTGAATGTAGGTGATCGAGGGTGGGAATGGGGTTCCTAGTTCCCCAATGAACTCTCTCTCTCTCTCTCACACACACACACACATATATATCATTGTTTATTTGTTTGTAATCAGTTAGTTATAATTTGTCAAACCCGATAGATACACCGATGGGTTTTTGGTCAGGCATACCTGACGGGTACCCAAAACCCGTAAATTCGTCTCAATCCGACCCATTGGCATCCATACTATTTACCTTGTCTGCAGATTTTGAAATTGAATCTTTTAATTTTGATATAAAATATGAACAACCAAAAGCTTTAAAGTTGTGATAAGTGGTTTTATTTAATAAAGAATTACATAATTAGTCTTTTCATGTCTATTGCTTATTAAAATCCTATATTCGATATATCTAGTAGTACTGACTGACTGCTTCTATTAAAAAATACAAGGGTAACCTTGAATCAGCAAGCATTGATCCACAGCTTCGGTGAGAGTTCTATTTTTACCTTTTAACAACTCTATTTTGTTGTGGTTGTCATGAAATATTGAACTATCACATGAATCCTTTTGAGACATAGAATGAATTGAGCACTTTATTTCTTAATTCAGTTTCATTGTCACTCCTTAGAATCTTGACTGGAAGACGAAATTGTTTTTTAACTTGCACTTTGAAATTTTTATCAATTTCAGCAATCTTAGCCTTTGTGTGTAGAAAGAAGGTATATGCAAATCTTGAGTAGTCATTTGCAATCAAAAGACAATATCACTATTTTGCTAGAGTCAGCATTTTTAATAGTTCAAAAAAGGTTCATTTGTAAAAGATTAAAACATGCATTTGACTTAGATCTTTCAGTTGATTTGTAGGAATCTTTATGTTGTTTTCTTTTTAAGCATGAAACACAACTTTCATCACAAAGAAATTCTTTCATAGGTAACCCCTTAGAAAATTTAATTTAGCAAGATTGTTAATCATCTAAATTAATATGGCCTAATCTCATATGCCATATTTTAGTTTTTTTTGTTAAGACGCTACATTGAAAACAAATTTCAAGACGAATTTATTAACAATAATTACAATATAAATCATGTAACATAGAGTTTAAACCTCCTGGTTTATTCAAATATTTGTATGAATCATTTAAAATATCACCAACATTCGAATCTATTGACAAGTCTGAAAGTTCAAGTGACTTAAATAAAAACAAATTACTAATATGCAATGTATCATGTATGTTCGGGCTTATACTAGACTCATTATGATTAAACTTAAAAAATATTTAATAGTGCTGGAATTAAAGTAACAAAATCATTCTTAGAGAATGTACTTGCAAATCTTCTTTTTTCAACTGTAGCTTCAACCTTGATTTCTTCTTTCATTTCAACTGAAATATCGGTTGTTTATTCAACATTAGTTTCAATAGCCATCAAAACAATGTTTTCAACATTTATTTCACTAGGTGAACTACTCCAATGCACACCGCAAATCCTTGTGTAAAGAGGCTGTTCTGCTTAGGAGGGTTTTGATTTAAAGCAACAATGTTTTGAGTGGAAATAACTGGAGTAGGTATCTAGATAGATGTTTAGATATACTGGATTTAAGGAATGGTTTGAACATACAATATTTGTGGAATAGTAGCTTGTATCATTTGTCCGGTTGGCATGATACGAGTTTGAACAAAATGAGTAGTTGATTGACCATTAAGGTTTGCTAATGGTTGGATGATTGAGATCTTGAAGTAGGATAAATTATGATTTCCCCTTGATTTTACATAGGTGTGAGTTGAGTTTGACTTTTGTAGTCTATAGCAAAATGACCCATTCTATTACACTTGTAGCTATTCATCTTAGACTTATCTAAACCAAATTTTGTTCTATTGTTTATGCCAGGAAATTTTCTTTTAGTTTTCTTGAAAATTTATTGGTTCTGACAATCAAAAGAACAAGTTGTTTTAGAATTTCCATTTCCTCAATATTTGTGGGATCTATATGAAAAGATTCCATTATGAAGGATAGATAATCCGACATAGTTTGAGAACATCATAAGTAGTAAAAGCGTGATTCCCAAATTATGAACCAATTCCAGTTGTAATGTCCATGTGATAGTCATAACCTTGATCAACAATTTGGTTAACTTGAGCCTCATTTCCTTGAAGTGTGTTGTTACTCGGTGTATAACCATCTATTGATTTCTCGGTGTTAACAATTTTTTTCTTTTGACTTATCTTTATTTCAAATTGTCACACCCCAATTGACGGCAATTATAGATCAGGGTGTGAGCGATTGTTCATAAGACATGGTACTATTAAAAGTTGCGATATATTTAGTGAAATCACATTGAATAAATGTAACACATGAAAACAACATTTTGCAAATTACGAATGAAGATAACAAATTTGTTTTCTTGAGTTATTATCTAAGTCTAATGCACCATAGTACAACAAAGCATCTTGAAATAATCACGAAACGCTTGTTATTTATACGAATAACTATTTTAATTGATTCACGAAATGCTTTATTGTGTCCGGGAGTCGATGTGTTTAGTTAACAATTTAATAATAAATGTTTAGTTGAAATAAGTAAAGGGACTAAAAGGTCAAAAGTTCAAATATCATTTACAAGTTATGTAAATCTGGAGGGACTAGTTCTGTCATATTAATAAAGTTGATTTAAGAGGGTCAAAGGGGGCTTGCATCTTCATTTTAGTCAAATTTAAAAGTGTGTTGGTGTGGGAGGAGTGTATGGCGACGTGAACAAAAGAGAAGGAAAAATGGAGTTTATTTCTTACCCTATTTCAAGTTATAATCAAGAACTTGTAATGTATAAATCATCCCTTGTTGAAAGAAGTGCTTAGGAGGTATGTGTTTTCATCATACAACCCTAGATTTGGGTGTTACTGAAAATTGATGAAATATTGAGTTAACTTAGGGGTTTTTGGTTGTTCTTGATTCTGTAATTGATTATGATGTTGATTTCCATAAATCTGTTTGTAGATGTATGCATAACCATGGTTGCATGTTTATGAGTTTTTGAGTATTTTATAGATTTGGGGCGTTTGACTAATAATAGTTTTAATCATAGCTAATATGTGGTAAATGTTTAGTCGATTCTATTTTAATGAAGTTGGAAGTAGTTGGAATAAGTAGCAATACCAAACATTGGTAAGCTATGTGAATGCATACCAAGTGTTTGATGAAATGCCTCAATGAAAGAAATTGGTGAGATTAAAGGGATTAAGGCTAGTAGTAGTACAAATTGGATTCTAATTAACAATCTTAGTATACGAAATCCCATCAATTGACCAACAAAACCCCATCAATCAGTAAAATTGATTGAGGGCTTTTGTTAGTTAGATAAAAATCAACGTTTTTCATGAAGTCAACTTACCCAAATGATGAATGGAACAAGAGATAATTGAGGTCAAAGTGGTCTTGAGTATCAAAGTCAAACCGTAGATGAAAGAACATGAACAATCTTTATGAAATTGATAAAGAAGAAGGTGGATTTCGAGATTAGGGGATCGTGGCTGATTTTTCAGTAGTTTTATGGTTTAGAGGTGTGTTTTGATTAACTATAATGAATTATAACCTGTTTATGAAGTAATTCACTCGATTAAGAAACAAAATAAGCTATTAACGAGAAAATCATGCACAACAACTAAAATAATTCGGATCGGACAACAAGAAAATGACTTGGGATCTGCAACAACATTTCTTGGAGTTTAAGTTTCGTTAATTTAATCGAAAATAAGAATGAATTGACAAAATTAGTCCCTCTAGTTCTCGAAAATGCATTTTTAGCCATTTTAAGAGTTTCTAAGGACTATTTGACATGATTGAAAGTTATGAAATTACAAAATAAGTTAAACCAAGTTAAATACCAATAAATACAAGTTTTAAATAGTTCGAAAGATCCTACATTCCCGAATCGGTTTAAACATAAACGAATATAAATACGAAAAATCCGAGATGTTACAGTCTCCCCTATTTTAGGGAATTTCATCCCGAAATTAAGGAAAACTAAACCACTATCATGTTATAAACAATTAAACTTTAAGGAAAATATTTTTAAATAAAATTTAAAATTTACCATAACATGGAACTTCTAATAGCCTGAGTAACGCTCCAAATGACAATCTGATTAGAACACTTATATATAGGATGTACCAGTGGCTTATCTACCATGTCCTTATCATTTTTACATCTGTACCATTACCCAAACTACTTTCGGTTCTAGATTACGACATACAACTGTACGTATTATAATTTCTATGCGATTACTTAGATAATTATGTTCCAGACCATAATTACTTAGATCATCTGATGGTCCACATAATTCGTCCCATCATGTGGGTTACTAAACATTTTAAAGACATTACTTCTTGAGTAATTAAAAGCTTCAATTAATTTTAAATATAAAATCAGAAGATCATAAATGTTTGAAATATTAAAACGATGAGGTAAACTTTCAAGTTTGTTTAAATGAAAACATTAAGTATTTTTTTAAATAACTTTTAATATGAATGTAAAAATCTTAAATTGAAAGGAAATGAAATCCTAGACGTTGAGAGTGATGAACGGGGATAGCAATATAATATAACCAACGAACTTTCGTGAACTTTACAAATAACAGAAAATAGCAAACTAGAACCTTTTATAAATGTACGAAAAATGTCACAACAAAATTAAGTGAAGGATTAAATTAATAGTTTAATTAACAACAAATCTTAAAATGAGTAATGACATGTGAAACTTTAAATATTGCAAACATTAGGAATGAAATTCTTAAGATCGAGAGTATAAATTTGAACAAGTTAACGAAGATTTTAATGAATCGAGTTTGGTTAGATGAGAAACTTGTGAAATTTAAAGAGAAAAAAAATTGATATGAAATTATAGCATTGCAAGTTGGCATTTGAGATGAGATAAATTCAAATTATAAGATTAAAGTGTTATAAATGTTAAATAATTATTGAAACATTAATGGAAATGCAAAAATTCACGTATTCAAACAAATCGTTAATAGATTAAATTGGGAAGTGGATATTCCTGAATCTCCGAGATAGTCCTATTCCAAATAAATTTTCAAAATTAGATATAATATAAGGTGTGTCATTGGAGTATCCATGCCTTACAAAGAATCTTCCTATTTCCACAAAATCGTTATAAATAATATGAAATAAGTAAATTGAATTATCCATGATTTATCATGGAAATTTAAGTAAATAACGAATATTAAATTAATAGTGACAATGAAAATGAGACGCGAAATGATATAATAAAATAAAAGAAACGCGGGGCTAAAAATGCATAAATCACCATGACTATTCTAACAACTATCGAAGTCATCTCCGAAACATTCAAATTTCTCAAGAAGTATAAAAAATCGAAGTAGGGAGTTGAAATATCCACAACCGGGTAATTTTAACTAAATAATGAAGTTAAATAAAAATGAAAACAAATCGTTGAGACACCCACAAACCATCGCAGTTTTTCAACAACAATCGTGAAAATGTCAATAAATGAAATGGGTGATTGAGTTGTACATGGATCTCCATGGAAATTCAATTAAGGAAAAAAAATCAATTTAATAATGAAAATTACAATAATAATTGAATTTTAAGAATAAAGACTTATAATATGGAAGTTGTGAAAAATGAGAAGTAACAAGAGATTAATGAAAAGAAGAAGTACTAAAATGTTAATAGTTAAAGTTAAGGGTAAAGATTGAAACGCGTTTGATAATTTGACTATACAATAAAATGAAATAACTAAGAGAAAATAAATTAAATAACATAACAAAATAATAATTGGTTAAGCAAACTGTATAAGTGTGTCTTAAGATTGTGTCGAACAATGGGAATTAAAATACGTTCACTAATTAGGGTAAAGTGAATAAAGCACATCATAATTAAGTAAAATCAATTACATAAATGAATACACAAATATCTTTTGATGGGTTGGGCTTTCCATGACATTTTTTGTCCCAACTTGTTAGCATACCAAAATAAATAAATTTGTGAGTTGGGATTTTCATGAGCTTTCCACGGCATATTATTAGCCCAGCTAAATAACATAACATCAATTTGTGAGTTAGGCCTCCCATGAGCGTTCCATGGCATTTTAAATGGCCCAACAAATTAACAAATTATCAAAACAATTGAGTTGGTCAGCCCATGAGCGTTACATGACATTTTAACTTGCTTTTGTGTTTCAGGTGTGTGAGCATTTAAAGATACTAATTGGAGTCTTTTAGGAGTAATTCGGGCATATCTGGGGCTAGAAAATAAGTTACTGGACCCACAATATATGAATTTTGGGTTTCTCAACAAGACAAATCTAAAAATACGGTTATTTTAGCTTGTTCCATGCAAACAGAAGGTGATAAATCCTTCACGTTATGCGATCGACATAAAAACGGGAAAAAACCCTAATCGTTGATATAATTTATTTTTAGTCCCCATTCAACATATCTATCATTCTAGAGGCTATTGACAACGAGGTGATTTTATTCCATCTCAGAGATCCCAGATCGTTAATCCTTTCATGATTTCACCCGTTCAACACATAATCGAGTCATTTATCATGCAGCGGCAAGGCTAAACCACTTTGACCACTTTAGGTGTAGGACTTTTGTATGAAATTGAATGTATCTGTGTTTCCTATCTATAATTGGATTGAAGTGTGATTAGTTTCATGATTAATCTATCTTTATGTTTGTTTTGATTGATTAAACGGCTGTTTATCTGGGATTCTAGTTTATCATCAATTGATTGGTTGCGTTCATTAACGGTTAGGATTATGTTTTTATAGTCATTGAATTGCTACCTTTAATCATTGATCAACTTGGAATCTTATATTAACAAGCTGGTAATACGGTAGATTAAGTTCAGCTGTGCCAATTAATCGAATTAGGTTCTATGAATCGGCACTACCAAAATACTGTGTCTATTAATTGCTTATCAATCTTAACTAATGATTCATAGTTGTTTAGTTTATGAATCATAGTATATAAACATATCTTTGGCCTAGGGTTTTGTTGTTGTTTTATTCCAGCCGTAGAACTTGTGAAGTGCTATTGTCGTGTATTTAAAGATACGACGTTATTATTAATACAAGAAATCGTTTGGTTTAATTGTTGTCTCTTGTTCTTGTTTACATTAATACTCATAATCAATCACTAAGGGGATTCCTCACCCTTAGAGTTTGTAATATCTCGTGTACCGATCCATTCCAGGGACCTACAATTGCTATCAAAGCATTAAGCTCTTATTGTGTGGTTCAGGAGTATCACATGAGTATTAAAACTTGAACAATGAATTTTTCACAAGTTTTACGTTCACAAAATACTCAAAATTCAATTCATAGCCTAACATCACCCACCAAACATCCTGACAAAACCCTACACTTAAAAACACAACCAAAAATCAAAAAACCAATTTTTCCAGCCGTCACAGCGAAGTTATCGCTAGGGTTTCCTCAGTTCAGGTGAAGTTATAATAGGATGAAGTTATAACGAGCGAAGTTCTAACAGGCGAAGTTAGAACTAGGCGAAGCTGATCAAACTTTTGACCTGGTTGTCACACCCCAACCTAAGGTGAAAATGCCGGGGCGTGAGCATGATTTTTCACAGCTCAAAGGTACTATCATAATATAAAAATAACAATATCTATTAAGTTAATTAATTTATTCAAAAGGTGTACACAATATCCAAATATGACAAAATAATCCAAATATGTAAATATAATCTAACATAAATTTAAATAATGACTGTCTTCGTTGAATCCTAAGGTCTTGTCTAGGTTTCCAAACTTCAATCTTCAATTCAAACGATAACCTACATATGCGTAGAAAATACAATATAGTTTGTTAACATAATGTTGAGTGGGACTATCA
The DNA here is from genome assembly GCF_021521415.1 of Bidens hawaiensis. Lineage (NCBI taxonomy): Eukaryota > Viridiplantae > Streptophyta > Magnoliopsida > Asterales > Asteraceae > Bidens > Bidens hawaiensis. Next base: position 185,658 of record NW_027491990.1, on the reverse strand, counting down.
CCAGTTTTGTATTGATATGATATAGTATGATAAATAAGCATAACGTAGTAAATTGCGGTAAACGAATCAAACCATAAGCAAGTAGTTAGACCGTTTCCAAGCGAATCGGGCGTTGGTCAATAATATGAGAACCATATATATGGGAATATTTTGGACACCTCCAAAATATACGAATAAATGAATATTAGCACAAGTAAGCATGTAACAAGTATGTTCGATTAATCACACACAATTACACGTTTGCTATCTTTGAGATATATATATATATATATATATATATATATATAATATGAAATATGAATAATACGCATATTCCCCAAAACTTAGTAAAATAGGGGAATGATAAAACTCAACTTAGATTAAAGGCAAGTGAATACAAATATGAATATACGAGTCGTTCACTAACACGTCAAACAAAATAAACCAACTGACCCCGAAACTTTGAGATATGAAAATATGAGTAAAACAAACTCATTGCCGCTGGAATCATTCCAAACGGATGTTTAGAACTCCGGTTATGTTAAATTTAAGATTTAAACGAGTCGGTACTGACCAGATTCCGAACAGCGAGTCGGAAGTCGGGTTTTTTTCAGTAGCCTTAAAATTTTGTTACGAGAATAAAAGTATTATGGACCGAACGTGAAATCCGACCAGAAGTATGAGAAAACGAATAGTCAAACTTGTTGACTATTTTGCCCTTTAACGGGTTTTAATGAAATTGACCAGTCAACACCCTTTAACCACTGAAATTGATAGAAGGTTATTGACTAGGGAATATGTATGAACGATTTCACAAAAGACAACTTACCCGGATAATGCTTGAATCGATGAGAAACGGAAGTCAAAGGTTGATGTATAAGCAAAGTCAACCGTTTAAGCTTGTATCTTCAAACAATAATGCAAAAACCGAAGGATTTGGTGATTAACAGAAGGGGTGATGGCTGGAGATGCTCCCTTAGGGTTTAGGTAAAGTTTGTGGTAGGTTAGAATGAGTTGTTTATATAGGGAACACTAAAACAAACTAATTATGGTTAATTCACTCGTTTAAGCAACTGAATATGCATTTAATGAGTAAATCAATTAAATAATTTGGAGATTTCGTGTTTGATCAAGGGGTTATGTATATGGACATGTATTTTAGTCACATTCCTTTTCTTGGACCTTAATTCACTTGATTTATGCAAAAAATAAGCGATTTGGATGTTAAAAACGAACTAGGAAAGCAAATCAAGCATGTAATCTGATCACGTGGGTCATGGCTCCGTGTGGCCACACCATGGTGGTGCCATCGCGTAGCACCCCAGCTCTAAGGGGGTTGGAGTTTGACTTTTGTCATATATGGTCCTTATAGTTTGAGATTTGGTTAAATATTGAACCTTTTATGCACAACACAAGAAATAAATAACATAGAGAATGAAAAGGGTATAAAATGAAAACACCAACCTTAAATACTTAAAATTACTTGATAATATTGTTGTTAAAGATTCGAGATAAGTTCCCGAATCGGGTTATATGTAAACGTATACGGGTTTGAAAAATCCGAGATGTTACAGCCTCCCCTACTTTAGGGAATTTTGTCACGAAATTAAGGAAAACAAAACATCATTGTTTTGAAAATACTTAAACTTTTAAGGAAAATATCATAACTTATGAAAGGGTGCTGGGACAGTCTTGCACACACTGATAGGATCTCTAGATGTTACAGCTTGTATCTCAAAGTGCGAAATCCAATGAGAGTGAACACCACAAGTAAACATTAAGCATATTCTTCATTGATAACATCAAAGATTTACAAGATATGACACTTTAGCAACTTTCTCTCTCTAGTCCCTCACTCTAACAAACACCAAAAATCTCCTGATCAACGCATAAGTCTCATATTTTTAGGAAACACATGAAAGCTCTTCAAGGACGGACATGATATACGACGCATATGTTATGTGCCGCATAACATATGTGGCCCTAGTTACTTATGCGCTAACCTAACATATGCAAAACATACATTTGACATTTAAAGCCTTATACAATCATATCTAAGACCCAAGATCATAGCTATAGATGTATATGATCTAACAGACTCCTCCTCAGATATAGCTAGATCTGTCTTTCAATTTATACATCAACAACTTTCTTAGAAACTATAATTTTGTTTATCAACTGGTGTAGTCTTGACAGCACCCCAGCCACCAGAAGCTTCAGTAAAGATATGATCAGATTATTATACGTATCTGATCCGTGATGGTTTCCTTCATTATATGCTTTCGAAGAACATGATATTTGAAAGTAACGGCTTATGACAACTTGATATATGAAAGTAACGACTTTGAATTCTCATCTTTTTCAACAAATCCCATCTTCAATCTCATCTTCTTCATCTGTCATCATGTTTTAATCTGCAAAAATCAAAACAAACAGTTCCGTGTAAGTAAAAATTTAGAAACCGGATATGATAGATCTTACGGATAAGTTGAACCAACTTCAGATAAGACTTTCACAAATCACTCATCAGAATTATTCAAGTAATTTTACCTGAATTTGTACCTTAAACCAACACTTATGTATGAAATGATGAAATACTATTGTCGGTATACATTTGATTACCATATGCAGGTATATATCAAGAAATAGCAATAATTCCTCTCAACAGTAAATTACTATTTCACTTGTGACCTATATCAGTCTGCTATTGTCATACAGTTTATGACAAATTTGTCCTTATGTATGACGGATAAGTTTCTGTTCAAACCCTACATATACGGCGTATATGTATGAACTTCAGGATATGTTCAAACTTCAACTTATGCGGCGCATACGTTTAACAACTTATACGGCGCATATCTTATGCGTCGTATAAGTTCCAAAACTTATGCGTTGCATAAGTATTCCATGAATAAATCTGACATTTTGTTCAAATCACACCAATGTAATGTCTCCAGTACAACTTAATGTCCTTGTACATTAAAAGAATAACTTAATTAAGCTCATTTTGAAAATATACTTCTTACTAAGTCCAAATTAATGACCTTGAATAAAATAGATCACAGTTTTGATTTTTTGTTTGATTTGACATTTTAGAAACAACACAAGTCTCATTGTTTTTAGAAAACCCCAGAGAGATAGTTCACCCGCACATCAAGAGTCGAAAACTAAATCAGAAATAAAATCTTTTTTGAGTTTTCAGTTATAAACAAATATTAAAATGAAACTAACAATTGAAACTAGAAATCAATACAGAAATCACATATTTTTGTGAGTTTGAGCAGGGAATCATATTGACCAAATTACCCTTCCATCATAGGTTTATTTTCGGCGTTTATTATGACAGGTGTTAAGTCAGTCATTGGTATTGTTGTCCACCTAAACCTTCCAAACAAATTATTCAGAAATTTCTATGATACATTTAATTTGGTTCAATTAAGCACGAATCTTATGTGGACCCCACCTATCAGACATAATTTGTATATCTTTATACAGTGAGTTTTTCACATGTATATCGTTTCACTACTTGCTTAAAATTGATTAGCTGTGACTCATGCAAAAATAACAACACAAAACAACTCAGAACGTTAAAATTTCCCTTAAGATCGGTATTACTACATGCAGATAAGGTTCCATTTTAACAAAATAAAAAGATAAAATATGGTGAAGTTGTACATGCCTTAACCCCTAGTTCGATACATGACTTTCACACATTTGTGCTTATAGTATACGCGGAGGAGATCCAAGGCTTGTACGAAACACCAAGAAAATAAAGCAGAATACCCAAATCTTAACCCTCAGGTCGGATAATCTTATCACGTAGGAGAGGATCCATGATTTGAATAAAAATAAAGAAAAAAATTAAGTTGAATTTCTTTGCAAAATAAAAGGAAAAATAAGTTGAATTTTCTTTTCAAAAATGAACGCATGCACACACAACAATCTTTAACTTTTCATTTTCTTTAAAGCAGATATTAACAACAATATTTATGTTTTATATCTCATAATATTCCTTAATTGTTTGTTTTAAAGGCCTACCAATGCACTAATACATTTAAGCACACATCCTTTTATGACTACTTTTTACTGGATTTGGGACCTGATGATCAATGTACTATCATCTTCCCTTTTTGTTTCAAAAACTCATTTTCTGAGGAGCAACATTTTTTAATGTTTTTGAACATTTTTGAATTTTATATTGTTTTTGGCCTTTTCACATTTTTCAATGTTTTTGGTTTTTCTAAAATTTCTCTCCCTAGAATAAAAAACCATATGAAAAGTATTTACAGAAAAATAAAGTGACTCTGATGTTTAGGATCACATGGTATTTGACCCATCCATTATCTCGGTAACCCTTTTATCATCACCGCCCAAAACTTTTAGACCATTTAGTTTTAATAAGTAATGAAATCATGACTTATCAAAAGCTTTGGTGAAAAGATTTGCTTTTTGTTCACGGTGTGAATTTTGTTTACGGTGATCAACTTTTTTTCATAGCAATCACGAATGAAGTGATACCGTATCTCAATATGCTTAGTTTTAGAGTGGTTTACCGGATTTTTAGTAATGGAAATAGCTGCAGTATTATCTACGAAGATAGGGGTAGTAAGAAAATTCAAATCGTAGTCCCGCATCTGTTGTGTCCAGAGAACCTGAGAACAACAACCGGAAGCAGCTACATATTCAGCTTCACAGGTAGATAGCGAAACCGTGGTTTGTTTCTTGCATTTCCAGGTGACAAGACGCTTGCCGAAGAACTGACACCGCTGTAGATTTGGCATTTAGCTTACAGCTTTCATAGTCCGAATCTAAGTATGCCCTCAGCACAAACTCATTGTCTTTTGGATACCAGAGACCAACCCCCGGACATCCCTTGAGATAACGTAGAATTCTTTTGACGATCATGAGATGTGAAACCTTCGGATTCGATTGATATCGGGCGCACAAACATGTGGCATACATGATGTCTGGTTGAGAAGCAGTGAGGTACATCAATGAGCCTATCATGGATCGGTATAATGTTTGATTAACCTTCTTCCCGTTGGGTCAGGACCGATACCATTATTCAATGGTAGAGGAGTATTAATTGCCGATGCATCAGTCTGGTGGATAAAGATACCGTCTGATAACTGTTCCACTTGAAGTCCAAGGAAAAATTTCATTTCCCCCATTGCACTCATCTCAAACTATTTCTTCATCACCTCCTTGAACTGCTTACACAGAACATCGTTTGTCGACCCAAATATGATATCATCGACATATATTTGCACAATCAGTAGATGTTCGTCAACAATTTTGGTGAAGAGCGTACAATCGACGGTTTAATCAAGAGATTTTTGGTGTTTGTTAGAGTAAGAGACTAGAGAGAGAAAGTTACTAAAGTGTCATATCTTGTAAATTTTTGAAGTTATCAACGAAGAATATGCTTAATGTTTACTTGTGGTGTTCACTCTCATTGGATTCCGCACTTTGAAATACAAGCTGTAACATCTAGAGATCCTATCAGTGTGTGCAACACTGTCCCAGCACCTTTTCAAGTGGTATCAGAGAATTATGGCTCGTTACTAGCTTGAATACTACAAGTTTTCAAGGTTTTTCTCTCCTTCTTCACTGATTTTCCCGTTGAGAAATGCAGACTTGACATCTAACTGATAGACTTTGAACCCTTTCCAAGAAGCAAATGCCCGAAAGATCCGAATAGCCTCTAGCCTTGCAACTGGAGCATAAACTTCGTTGTAGTCGATACATTCTCTCTGGTTAAAACCTAAAACAACAAGTCTTGCTTTGTTTCTGACTATTATCCCATTCTCATTACGTTTACACTTAAACACCCATTTGGTGTTAATCTGCTTCTTATTCCCAGGTAAGTCAACTAGTTTCCGGACCCTGAGCTTCTCAAATTGCAATAGTTCTTCTTGCATCGCATTGACCCAGCTCTCTTCGATCAGGGCTTCTTTGTATGTTTTAGGCTCGACCTGCGAAATAAAACACTTGAATGAGAATTGGTTTTGTATAGGAGATACACTTGAGTAGAAACACCGGAGGTTTTGATCGATTTGACATCTTGTTTAAACTCCAGCATTCAAATATCCTATTATGTTATCCTCAGGATGGTAGGATAAAGTTCTTGGCACCATTTATGTAGGTACGGTATTGACACTTCAGATTGGAGAATGTTTACGTCTCTTCAGTAGCAATGATGGATGGAGAGATAGCCTCAAGAATCTCCTCATCTAATTCACCATCGTCATTACACACAGGAGTAGTCTCTGACACATCATCAGGTTGAACATGATTTGGTACATATTGAGGAACTGATGCAGGGACTTCAGGCATTGTTACATGATCTTCTGATAAATGTTGTTGATATAACATTGTCAAAGACTCATCAGAAAGAACTTCCTCAGGGAGTTTGAAACTCTCCCAAAGACTTGTAATGCCTGTAAATTTTGTTAATCGACTCAATCATTTATAAATGTTTGTTTAAAATCCGGGGGTTTCTTCTTTCTAAATTAGAGTCTTGTAATACGTTTTAAAAGTCCTTTTATCCATCCTTTTGCTCAAAACATCACCTCTTATTTCTTGAAGGCTAGTTTAGTATGTAACACCCGCTAATTTTCGTTTAGCTGCATGCACGTTGTAGAGTTTGTATATTTACCGGGTTTGATCCGGCATTCCTCGAGGACATTCCAGTCATTCTCGCAAGTCTAACCAATTAACCTTTCATCCAAGTTATTAACATTTGCAAAGTGGAGGGGCTAGGATGTAAATATGATTATAACAAATTAAAAACCCTAACTCTCCTTGTGCAGTCCGATCGGCAGCTTCAAGGAGGAGGTTCTCCTCATTTTTTTGTGCATTCCGACCATCCTCCAGCCTCCAAAGTTCAATACCAAGGTCGGTTACATCTTAATATAACTCTTTTTCACCATTAAACCCTTTATTGAACACGTTAGGGTTGAGTTTTGATTATAACAATTTCTGACAGATTCATACTCGTTTATTTCTCGGTCTGTAACTCAATGAAAATTTATTGTTTTTGATCGATTCTTGTTTCTATGATGTTCTAATTTGAGTCTAGTTTCCAGAAAGGTATAATATGTAATTTTTGGATGAGATTTGAATGGTTTTTATGATTTTATAAATCGAGTGTCAAAGCTGATGCTGGATGACGGATTCTGGTCTGTCTTCCCGACCTCATAATTCTTTTTCAAAAAGTCCAAATTGGTTGGTTCTGCTTCTGGAAATTAATATTTTGAGTTAGGAATTAAACCCAATTGGAATCGTTTAATTTGGTTTGCTAATGATTTTTATAAAATAAAACCATTTTGTTGCGCACTAAAATAGCTGCTCGTACCTTTTTGTGTTGGAGGAATTTTTATGATTTTTGTGTGCATTTGAAAAATATAACAAAAATACTTTTGAAATCCTAAGACATTTATTAAACTCTGGTAAAAATTTTATAATTTATTTATATGGTTTTCCTATGTAATAAAGTGCATCTTCACATGCTAAAATATGCATTTTATACTCGTATTGATCGAAAAGTTCGTTTCAGGCTTACTGGGTGGCTGTCTTTTTGAGCACTTTTGGGGCTGTTTTTATTTAGGTTCTTGCTCCATAATCTTCTTAGGTATGTCTAGTGTAACATACTTTAATATCGTGAGCTATGGTTTCCGTTTGATTGGTCAATTAGTGATAGATTGAAAACTAGTGTTCGGTTGTCTAGATTTTTGTGTAGCTTCGGTTTGATATACGGGCCGTGGAAAATGATTTTTTTAAGTATTTGGGCTGAATTGGTTGTCGGTTACTCAAACGGGTCGGTACAACGCAAATTCGCGTTCATTGATAGTTGTGCGCTGTGCTTGTAGATTACCGACCCCTCCAACTCGTGTAATGTCGTGTGGACTTGTTGGCTGTGATTTTATTAAATTTGGTCCACATGTGTCTAAGTTGGTTGTTAAGAGCATAAACAACTCATGAACGCGCATATTCGTTCAACTAGCAATTCCCGGGGGTATTATGGGAATCCTTTGCCACCGGGATTAGCTAAGGGAGGTTTTAGTAAATACAAGCCCCCCCCCCCCGGGGAGGGGGGGGGGCTGTTGTAATTGAAGTTGGTAAGGCCGAGGCTTTAGGTAAATCAAACCATGCTAGAACGCCTCCTAGGATAAACGAGTCGGTTCGGTTCCATTAGTAATCTTTGCGTGTAATTCGACAGGCGTTTGAGTTGTGGGAATACTTAGGGACTCTCTAGCTCGTTGTGATTGTGTGCCCCGTATCTGGTGAGTTCATGATGCATCTTTTTAACTCTTTTTACGTTTTGGGCTGGCATACACACTTAACTGCAACTTTACCCGATTTTACTCGTTAAAACAATTTGAAGGACATTGTATTGTCTTGTTAATACTTGTGCATTTATGAAATCGAGGGGATTATATTCTATTCCTTAGGATACTTTAGACTCGTTTTGGTCATAAATCCCTTAAGGTTATGTACATTGTTTATTGTCTAGACTCGAGGATGTTATTAGGCTTGGTGTTAATTGAATACGAGTAGACCTATTTACTCTAGTTCATATTTTGGACTGACTATTATATATTACCTTATAGACTATGATTGTTGACATCATTTAGTTTCGTGTGACTAAGAATTGTGTGAGTAGGCTTATTGATGTGTGTGTGCATGGTGATTACGGCCGGGTCAAATATATTACTCGGGTTTTCAAATCCCGTGGTGGAGAGGCTCGTGTGGTGTGATCATCATTAAGGCGGGACAAATATATTACTCGGGTTTTAAAATCCCGTGGTGGAGAGGTCTGTCATATGTTAAACCATGATCGGGTCAAATATATTACTCGGGTTATACCCGTGGTGGAGAGGCCTGTATCACGTGTTTGGATGTGTAAGCCGTGACCGAGTCAAATATATTACTCGGGGTATGACTCGTGGTGGAGAGGCTCGTATCACGTGCTTATGTCCTACCGCGTCCGGGTCAAATATATTACTCGAGTCTTGACTAGTGGTGGAGAGGCCTGTGTACGTGTGTTCGACCATGAATGTATTATTTGGTGATATTTATTATTTATTTGCTTATTATTCCCCCTACTGTTTTAGATCTATACCCTTAGCAAAAAATTATGAATATTGTTTATGAAAACTTGAACTCACTCAGCTCTAGCTGACTTTGTGTGTATGTTAGATTGATTTTCAGGTTGAGAAGTAGGGAACTATCGCTTGGACGTGCTGGAAACTACTCGGACGGTTTGCGTTTCTGTTTAAGAACTTTTAAATAAAAAGAATTTTTATTTTATTTTATTTTATTTTTGTTTGGGCACATGTCCCTGGTTTTAGGGTTTTTACTACATGACATTTTCTGCTGCTGGTTACTCTAAACCGTTTTAATGAAATAAATGTTTTTATTTCATATTTAACTTTGGGCACCTTTTCCTAGTTTTGGGAACTTTGATGCTCGTTATTCCGCTGTTTATTTACTTTGAAATGGTTTTAATAAACTCAACTTTTTTTTGGCTTTAATGTTTTGTGAAATTTTGGATATGATTACCAACTGTAGGATTCCCGGGATTCGGGGTCTTACAACATTTTCGTAATCAAACAACCTAGAATCCCCTAGTCGTTGAACGGTAGGAGTATATCTTTGACAATCAACATTTTGGAACTGAACAATCTTGTGGAGGCTTGGAATGTATACACATCTTAGTGGACTAGCATATCCCACAAAGAAAACCTTCAACATATTTGGGACAAATTTGCCACTCGGTTCAAGAATTGTGCACGTCGATCCAAACGGTTCAAGCCATTTAAAATTAGGTTTTCGATGATTTAGTAGCTCGAAACACGTCTTGCCGAATTTCTTGACTGTAATTACCTGGTTGAGAGTGTAACAAGCTTCCCCTACTGCTTCTGACCAAAAATTCACAGGTAACTTTGAATCAGAGAGCATAGTTCGAGCTGTTTCAATCAAGGTTCGATTCTTTCATTCAGCGACCCCGTTCTATTGTGGAGTATAGGGTGCACTGAATTCATGAAGAATTCCCCAGTCGTTACAGTACTCAAGCATTTTGTTGTTCTAGAACTCTGTCCCATTGTAACTTCTTATTCGCCGAATCGGTAGATTGTACAAATTCTCCAGCTTCTTGAATAAGATCATTAGGGAATATAAGTCTCATCATTTGATTCCAAAAACATTACCCACGAGAATCTTGAATAATCATCAGTAACCACAAGATAATAGAGTTCTCATGTGATACTTTTGACATTCACCGGACCAAACAGATCCATATGGAGACATTCGAATGGTAATTTGATGGTATTGACGCTTTTCTTCGAATGTGATTACTTTGTCTGTTTTCCTTTTTTATAGTCCAAGCACTCTTCATTTAGTTGAAAATTCTCAAATTCACTCCCTCTACCAAGTTCTTATGAACCAGATGGTTCATCTTCCTCACACTAATATGTCCCATCCTTCGATGCCATAAAACTGACTCCCGTTTTGATGCCCTTGAGATGAAACATTGAGCAGACCCCGAAGATGTTGATGCTGTACTAATGTTCAGGACATAAAGATCATTCTCTCGAGGAGCACGCATAAGAATCCATTTCTTTAGGAATTTTGAATCCCACTTTCAAAATTAAACATTCTCTGTCAGTGAAATGTGAAGAGAAAGTTTTATTCCAAATTTGTGATATGCTTAGCAAATTGTTCTCCAGTTCTGAAATTTAGTTGACCTTCTCAAACATGACTTTCCAATTCGTCAACATGCCTTCCCCAACAATCTGACCTCCTTGGTTTCCAGCAAAACCGACATATCCTCCACGAATAGATTTGACATCTTTGAGTAGGTAAAGAGTACCCGTCATGTCCTAGAAGCTCCGCTATCCATTATCCAATGAGAATCGTGAGATCTTGGAAGCCCCTGCACATACAGTAAACGGTTTTAATGAAACAAGAAAACCCAAGCCTTCTTGGTCTTGGGTTGTTTGAAATTCTTATACAACAACCTTACATCATCAATGTCTGAATCACAAGATATTAAATCCTCACTGGTTACTTGTGGCTCAGGTTCAATTTTTGTTTCCTCAACAACCTCTGGTGGTTTAGTAACAGTTTTAGCCACCTAATTTTGACCTACAGCTTGTTTCTTGCTGTAAAAAGAGGTTTGAGTTGTCTTTGAAACATTTGTTTTAACAACTTCACTTTTAACTGATTTATCACATTTCAGAATTTTCATAGGTTCGAGAGACATACCAGTTTATTCACATTCTCATAACCTAAACCTGGTTTCTTGGTGACCGACTTTTGAGGTGGATAATAATCATTCTTAAATTGATTGGGACATGCATAGAAAACATGTCCAATTTCATTACAATTAAAACAAAGTCTCTGATTAACAAACTTGTTAACTTGAGATGTTATTTCAAGTTGTTCACGCTTGGCCTTTTGTTGATAAAACTCTCGGTTTGATTGATTTCTAAAAATGGCTTCCTTTTCAGATTCCGAGGTCTTACCATGAACAAAAACGATCTTTTTAACATGAGTTGGTTTAACACGATGAGATTGCTTATAATAAAAACTTGTCTTAGCAAATCTCTTCGTGTCAACATGATTCTCTTTTTCTAAAACATGATTATTAACCTTTTCTTCAGTTAACACAGATTCTGCAACTTTGATTCCAGTTGTCATGTCACAACCAGAACTGTCATTATCAACTTTTTTAGATTCAACACAATCATCATCACCAGACTCAGTGATATCATGCAGTGGAGTTTCAACTTCCACATTTAGTGCCTTTTTGAAACCCTTGGGTTTCATAGGGATATAAGCATTCCACATAGGTGGAGGCACGACATGATAATCCACACTTGATGCTATGTTCTCGTTCACATCATCCTTGGTTTTTTTGATGTGGTTCCAGGCATAATATGATCAAGAACATAAGACGAAGCACCATAACTCACCAATTTTAAGTTCACTTTTTGTGTTTCAATCTTGAGTGTTTGTGACTCAAGTTTGAGAGCTACGTTCTCATCAATATGTCTATTAACGGCAATTTGTTTATCCTCAACAGTATGTTTTAACATTGAAATTGTCTTTTGATTCTGTTGGATATTTGCCCACAAATTATTTTCACATTTTTGCAATTTCATATAAGCCTTATTAACCCTTTTAAGATCTAATAAAGCTTGATCATAATGTTTTTTAATTTCCAAAGTTTTATAATCACACTCGTTACACGACATTTCACACTTTTCACATATATTCGAGTTTAGAGTTACCTGATGTGCCATGAATGCCTGATCTGTTGGAGAGCATTCTTCATTTGAACTTTCAGAATCTCCATCGGTAATATCTTCAACTAATCCTTCAATAAGCTCTTCTTTAAACTCAACCGATTCCTCCTCATCACTTGAACTTTTGACCTCTGGAATAACCACCTCTTCTTCTTCTCTAAAGTCAAATTTTCCATGAGGTACTTCTTCTCCATGAAACCAACCTGCAAAACTTTCTATGATATCAGGGGGAAATAATGAAATAAGATAGTCAGAAGGAACCTCGTGAAGTTTATCATATGTTCGTGGAAGTTCGTCATCTGAAGCATTTTAATCATCCACTTGAACATCCTTGTCACTTTGCTCATTCTCAACCTTGAAAATATTGTCCATACTCTGATCTTCAACCACTTCATTTTCAACCAAATTATCAACACAATCATTCACTTTGTCCTCAACCCCTTTAACCACAGTCTCCGAACTGTTACTTTTCTTCACCTCTTGAATACCCTCATCAACCATTTCTGCAACATTCGCTTGAAACACCGATTTCCAGTTAAAACATTAGCCCATTTGAGCTGTGGCAGCCTTTTGTTGTGAGGTTGACGCTTATGTCGGTTTCTTGCTTTTTGATGATTCTGCCTCGGGACGATGATATATTGCTTGCTTGTTGTAGTCCCTTCTAAAGGGATTTGCTGCATTCTCATCCACATTTTTGCTGGTACACTCCCGCTTGAAGTATCCTTTTTCTTTGCACCGAAAGCATCTCACCTTAGATTTGTCAAAACCCAACTTTGATGTCGAACCATCTAGCACATTTCTTCCGGTTATTTCCTTGAACCTTTGAGCCCTCCTAATCACACTTGCCATGCACCACCATATATCTATCATTTCCATTTCTTCTAGATCAATTTAATCGCAGTCCTTTTTTTTTCATGTTATAATTGCCAATACGACCAGCAATCAAACACTCATATGACTCTAAAACTGATCCAAGAAATGCCATGTGTTCCTTTACAGTTTCAGTGGTCAGGTTTCCTGTATTCTTCATATTTATAGCAATGTTGCAATGTATAATATCAGAATCTTGTGTGCTCGAGACTTGAGAGACTGGAATTGTTCCTGAATAACTACTACTATAATGTGGAGTAGTAGGAATGTAAGACCCCGGCTCCCGGGAATCCTACAGTTGGTAATCATGTCAAAAACTTATAAAAATTTAAAACCAAGAAAAATTTCGTTTTATTTAAAACCGATTCAGAGTAAATAACAACGGAATAATAAGTGTCAAGATTCCCAAAAAGTTAAGAAAATTTTTGTAACATCCGCATTTCTGAGAATTATAAATAACAGAAAGTTTTTATAATTAACTGTGTGTCATTAACTTAATTGGGTGTGTTAATGTTTGGATAATAAATGGAATTAGAATTGTGAGTGGGTTGTGGGCCCATAGTCCCCTATATAAACCCAACCCCTCCTTCCTTTCACCACTTTCTTTCCTTTCACCACACACACACACACTCAAGAACAAAGAGTTGCATACCCTAATAATATATGCGAAGAACAAAGGGTTGTATACCCTAATAATATATGCAAAGAATAAAGGGTTGCATACCTTAATAATATAAGCGAAGAACAAAGGGTTGCATACCCTAATAATATATGCAAAGAATAAAGGGTTGCATACCCTAATAATATATGCACAGAACAAAGGGTTACATACCCTAATAATATATGCGAAGAATAAAAGGTTTGCATACCCTACTAATATATGCGAAGAGATAAGGGTTGCAGACCCTAATAATATCTGCGAAGGTTATAGGGCAAAAGGCTCTTTAAAACGTAGAACAGTTATGTATGTATAAAAAAATAATGAAGGTAAGTAAAAGTATGAAAGTAAGAACGAACGTAATATGTGTCTTCGGATATATATATATACATGTGAAAGAATAGTATGAATGTATGGAAGTACGAAAGTAAGAACAAACGTACTATGTGTCTTCGGACATATATATGTATACATGTGTAGGAATGTGAATGGAATGTATGTTACCTGCTTAACTAGAACTCACTTAGCGTAGCTGACTTTTAGTACGCACGCAAGGAAATAGGTTGAGGCAGCTAGCTTGAGGAGGAACACGTGGCATGAACTGGAGAGACTGGCATCTTGGAATAGAAGTGTTACGAATTATGATGTTATGTTAAGACAATTCAACTTTTGCTAAAGACAAGATTGTTGTTTTTGTAAAATGATGGTGAATGTTTAATTATTCCGCGAAAGTTTTAATTAACTTTGATTTTAGAACTGTGATTATGAGTAAATCCAACGCCAAAGTAGGGTTCCGGGAAAGTTGCCTTAAAATTTTAACCCAAAGCAACTCATTTTATTTGAAAACCAGTTCAGAGTATAAAATTAGCGGAAAATCATAAGTACTAAACAAGTCCCAAAAAACCCAAGAAATGTGCCCAAAATCAAATTTAAACATAACTAGTAATAATTGAAAAGAAACAGTGTTCATAAGTAAAATCCCCGACTAGATATGCCTTCAACCGTCCAAGTAGTCTCGAGCATGTCCAAGCGGTAAGCATCCTCCTAGTAACCTAAAAACTCAAACTAACATACACACAAAGTCAGCTTGAGCTGAGTGAGTTCAAGTTTTAATAATTGACATTTGTATAAATCATTCCAAGAATTTTAAATATAAAATGGGATATAAACGGTAAGGCCATAATAAATGGTAAGTAGTCATACTTATATATCTATATAATTACATCCCTATTCATAACATCCAGGTAATAACATCAGGGTCGAGCACACGTACAACCCAAACACGTAACATTCCATCCAACGTATGCAAACACAAGGTAGGCATACGCAAACATACTTAGTCGATAATGACTAATTTATAAAAATTTAGTTTTTCACAGCCCGTATAACATACTGAGGCTACACAATCTGAATTGATTGTTAATTCCCTCAAACAACGCGCTAAAGGCAACAATCAACAAACTAGACAAACGAAATCCTAGTTTTTCAATCTATTGACAATTGATCAATCAAACGAGCTTTATAGCCCACGATACTAAGGTATAAAACATGTGACATACCTATGAAGATGAAGGAGAAAAACCTCACTTCAAACAGCCCCGAGAAGAACACAATTGGACATCCACCGGTTAAGCCTAAAACGAACGTATCAATCAATAACGAGTATAATATGCAGATTTTAGCATGCGAAGATGTATTTTATGACATAAGAAAACCATGGAAATAAATTATGAAATATTTACCAGAGTTTAATAAATGTCTTAGGCTTTTAAAAATATTTTTTTTATTTTTTCCAATACACACAAAAATCATAAAAATTCTTCCAACACAGAAAGGTACGTGCAGCTATTTCAGCGCGCAGCAAAAGTGTTTTAATTGTTAAAAAATCATTACCAAACCAAATTAAGCGATTCCAATTGAGTTGTAATCTTAACTCAAAATGTGAACTTTCAAAAATTGAATCAACCAATTTGGACTTGTCGAAAAAGAGTTATGATGCCGGGAAGACAGACCAGAATTGACACCCCACATCAGCTTTGACACCCGTTTGTATAAAATCATAAAAACCATTCAAATCTCGTCCAAAAATTACATATTATACCTTTCTGGAAACTAGACTCAAAGTAGAACATCATTGAAACCAGAATCTATCAAAAACAATAAAATTTCATCAAGTTACAGACCGAGCAATAAACGATTACGAGTCTGTCAGAAACACCCTGACGTGTTCAACAAAGGGTTTAATGGTGAAAAAGACTTGTAATAATATAATACTAACCTTGAATTAGATGAATATGGATTGATTGTGGCTGGAACAATGAAAAAGATGATGATGGGGGCTGCTACGATCGTACAGAAGGAAGAGAGAGAGAGAGGTTAGGGTTAGATATAATACATTTACACTTTCGCTCTCCAACTTGCAAGATGTGATGTCTTGATTCCAAAGGTTAATTAACATGATTTTCGAGAATGACTAGGAGGTCCCTCAAGTTATAAGATTAACCCCCAAATATAGTACAAAATCTTCAAATGTTTCTTGCCGTTAAACGAAAAAAAATGCCGGGTGGTACATACTAAACTAGCCTTCAATTTGTTGGAGGTGATGTCTTGAACAAAAGGACGGATAAATGGACTATTACAACGTATTCCAAGGCTCTAAATTAGAAAGATGAAACCCCGGATTTTAAACAAATATTTATAAATGATCGAGCCGATTAACGAAATTTACGGGCGTTACAAGTCTACCCTCTTAAAATGGGATTCGTCCCCGAATCCCGCTATACAGGAACGGGCGCAGATTGAGACAAATCCTAATCATCTAATTATACAATAAATGGATGAGACAAAACCCCTACGGGCACAAAGCCTACAAACAGGAACAATGCCCTTAGCTCAACAAGTAAAAAGGTACTTGGAATGATATTACGATACTGCTTGGCTAAAACCATTACATAAACATTCTTGAAGGAGTGAGGGATTGAAGCGGTCAAGTAGAAAGGAAACTTAGAGTGACAGCATGCTACGCCTTAGCTAAACCATTACGCGCAAAACGTTCGAGAGGATGATAAATGAACAGGAGAATATAAGGAATGAGAGGAACTTTAGCGCTAACGACACGAACATTAGTCATATCCTATCCCTACAAAGACAGAACCCTAACACAGTCAAGCACAAGTAGCGTTTAGAACATGGAAGGTAATGGTAACCTGCTAATAACGTTGATCAAGTGTTATTAATCGTTTACTTTACCCGCCCATCCTAAGCACCCCCTGCCCCTAACCATATTAGCGTCCCATCTAACACTTAAGAAATTTATTCACATAATAAAAATTTAAAACTTATAAGAATGACTAAACAATTAAAATTACCTCTTGGTGTGCAGCTACTCGCGGTTGGCATTTCTAGTCCTTTCTTTTACAGTTCGAGTCCAAGCATTCGAGAATGCTCGGATCCCTCGAACCATGGCTCTAATACCAACTTGTAAGACCCCGACTCCCAGGAATCGTACAGTTGGTAATCATGTCAAAAACTTATAAGAATTTAAAACCAAGAAAAATTTTGTTTTATTTAAAACCGATTCAGAGTAAATAACAGCGGAATAATAAGTGTCAAGATTCCCAAAAACTTAAAAAATTTTTTAACCCAAAGCAACTCATTTTATTTGAAAACCAGTTCAGAGTATAAAATCAGCAGAAAATCATAAGTACTAAACAAGTCCCAAAAAACCCGAGAAATATGCCCAAAATCAAATTTAAACATAACTAGTAATAATTGAAAAGAAACAGTGTTCATAAGTAAAACCCCGACTAGATATACCTTCAACCGTCCAAGTAGTCTCGAGCACGTCCAAGCGGTAAGAATCCTCCTCGTAACCTGAAAACTCACACTAGCATACACACAAAGTCAGATTCAGCTGAGTGAGTTCAAGTTTTTATAATTGACATCTACATAAATCATTCCAAGAATTTTAAATATAAAATGGGATATAAATGGTTAGGCCATAATAAACGGTAAGTAGTCATACTTATATATCTATATAATTACATCCCTCTTCATAACATCCAAGTAATAACATCAGGGTCGAGAACACGTACAACCCAAACACGTAACATTCCATCCAAAGTATGCAAACACAAGGTAGGCATACGCAAACATCCTTAGTCGATAACAACTAATTAACATCGCCAATCATTGGCCATACAATAACACATGTATAAACATATGTATATATATTATTCCAAAATTTACCATACTACAAGTAAGTCATCCTTAGTCACTAATGACTAACTAACATCCCTAATCATAGGCCATATGGTAACACATGTGTAAACATACATACATAACATCCCAAGATGTACCATAATACAAGTAAGCCTAAGGGCCATAAGGTAACACATGTGTATACATACATAATTAACCTCCCAAACATACCATAATACAAACAAGCCTATGGGAACTCGTATAAACGGTTCATCATGTAAAATCAGTTGGGTGTATGCTAGCCCAAAACTTGAAAAGAGTAAAAAGTGGCATCATGAACTCAACTGACACAAGGCACGAAATCACCACGAGGTAGAGAACCCCTAAGTATGCCCACAACTCAAATGCCTGTCGGTTTACATACAATCATTACTAACGATACCGAAAGGACTCGTTTATCCTACGAGGCGTTCTAACATGGTTCGAGTTACCTAAAGCCTCGACCTCATCAAGTTAAATTATAAAAGCCCGCGGGGCCTTATATTCATCATAACCACCCTTTGAAAATCCCGGGAATAAAGAATTCCCAAATTGCCCTCGGGAGTTGGTAGAGGAGACGAATGTGCGCGTTTAATAGTTGTTTAGGCACTTAACATCCAACTCAGCCCCGTGTGGACCCAATATGATAAATTCACAGCCTACTATCCCACACGACACTACACGAGTTGGATGGGTCGGTAACATGCAAGCACAATGCACAAACTACCAATAAACGCGAATTTGCGTTGTACCGACCCGTTTGAGTAACCGACAACCAATTCAGGCCCATTAACATAAAAATTTAGTTTTTCACAGCCCGTATAACATACTGAGGCTACACAATCTGAATTGATTGTTAATTCCCTCAAACAACGCGCTAAAGGCAACAATCAACAAACTAGACAAACGAAATCCTAGTTTTTCAATCTATTGACAATTGATCAATCAAACGAGCTTTATAGCCCACGATACTAAGGTATAAAACATGTGACATACCTATGAAGATGAAGGAGAAAAACCTCACTTCAAACAGCCCCGAGAAGAACACAATTGGACATCCACCGGTTAAGCCTAAAACGAACGTATCAATCAATAACGAGTATAATATGCAGATTTTAGCATGCGAAGATGTATTTTATGACATAAGAAAACCATGGAAATAAATTATTAAATATTTACCAGAGTTTAATAAATTTCTTAGGATTTTAAAATTATTTTTTTTATATTTTTCTAATGCACAAAAAAATCATAAAAATTCCTCCAACACAGAAAGGTACGTGTAGCTATTTCAGCGCGCAGCAAAAGTGTTTTAATTGTTAAAAAATCATTACCAAACCAAATTAAGCGATTCCAATTGAGTTGTAATCTTAACTCAAAATGTGAACTTTCAAAAATTGAATCAACCAATTTGGACTTGTCGAAAAAGAGTTATGATGCCGGGAAGACAGACCAGAATTGACACCCCACATCAGCTTTGACACCCGTTTGTATAAAATCATAAAAACCATTCAAATCTCGTCCAAAAATTACATATTATACCTTTCTGGAAACTAGACTCAAAGTAGAACATCATTGAAACCAGAATCTATCAAAAACAATAAAATTTCATCAAGTTACAGACCGAGCAATAAACGATTACGAGTCTGTCAGAAACACCCTGACGTGTTCAACAAAGGGTTTAATGGTGAAAAAGACTTGTAATAGTATAATCCTAACCTTGAATTAGATGAATATGGACTGATTGTGGCTGGAACAATGAAAAAGATGATGATGGGGGCTGCTACGATTGTACAGAAGGAAGGGAGAAAGAGAGAGAGGTTAGGGTTAGATATAATCCATTTACACTTTGGCCCTCCAACTTGCAAGATGTGATGTCTTGATTCCAAAGGTTAATTAACATGACTTTCGAGAATGACTAGGAGGTCCCTCAAGTTATAAGATTAACCCCCAAATATAGTACAAAATCTTCAAATGTTTCTTGCCGTTAAACGAAAAAAAAATGCCTGGTGGTACATACTAAACTAGCCTTCAATTTATAGGAGGTGATGTCTTGAACAAAAGGACGGATAAATGGACTATTACAACGTATTCCAAGGCTCTAAATTATATAGATGAAATCCCGGCTTTTAAACAAATAATAAACGATCGAGCTGATTAACGAAATTTACGGGCGTTATAAGGAACATTGGTTACACAGGCTTGTCCAGTCTGCTCTATAAAAAGTTGTGGGAATCTTAGGGTTTGATGAAGCAACAGATTGTGAACATTTGAAATACAAACCAACATCTTGTGAGATTGCTATTGATTTCATCTTCTGCTTTTTCCTAAGCTCCAGTTCGTGTGCTTCAAGCTTCTCAATAAGTCTTGCAAGGTTCAACCAGGCATATGGAACGGGATTTGACTATTGAATCATTATGAATGTGTTCCACTCTTCAGGTAGTGCGTTAGCCAGTTTATCAATGTACTCGTAATCGGGCTTGTCAATGCCTAATCTCCTCATTTCGTTAACCAAATGACAATATCTCTAAACCAATTTTTCAAATGTTTCCCTTTGACTTGAGTAAAGATATCAAATTCTTTCTTTAGTAATGCCATCTTACTTTTCCTCATGTTAGGGTTTCCTTTGTCTTTATTCAAAAGAGCTTGCCAAATAGAATAGCGTGAGCCATTATGTTGTAACAGTTGAAATTTTTTTTCTTTAATGGCTTGTTGAAACAGATTCAACATTTTCTTCTCTCTTAGAAACTGATTTTTGTCACCAATGTGACAACCTATAATTGCTGCCATTTTCATTCTTCGGGATGATGTATTCTTCCTCAACAGTAGTCCATGTCTCGTAATTCAAAGCTTGAACGTAAGTTTCAAACTTGTCAGCCTAAGACGGATAATATTCCATTCGAAGAAGTTTTGGAGGCTTATTGGATGCTCCCATTTCATTCTCGAGGTTAATGTTCTGAAGTAGGACAGAAGGTTGTGACATAAACGCACTTAGATTGTCCATGATGGTCAACGAATAAGTTCTGGTCAACGTATATCTTGGGTAAGAAATAGTCAACGGATATGTATGATTTGTGAGGTTTAACGGATAGGTAGGTTTAGCGGATAAGTAGGTTGTTCAACGTATAAGTCTGAGAGTCAACGGATATGTGTGAGTGGTCAAACTATGGTGGTCAACGAATAAGTGAAACAACGTATATGTTATATGTAACGCATATGTTTCAACTTATAGCATATACGACGTATAAGTTATGTGTGCCGTATATGCTATACGTGAAAAACATATCCGCTACACTAACATATGCGTGAAGAAAAGCCATTTTGGTAATTTGACAATTTGAAGGTTCAAATGTTAATGAAATTGAATGAATTTCTGAAGGGTTTGACACGAAGGTGTAAGGAAGGTTTTGTGAGAATTTGAAGGACTTTTGACGGTTGGAATTGAAAATAGAGAGAAAAACCTTGAAAACTTGTAGTATTCAAGCTAGTAACGAACCATAATTATCTGATACCACTTGAAAGGGTGCTGGAATAGTGTTGCACACACTGATAAGATCTCTAGATGTTACAGCTTGTATCTCAAAGTGCGGAATCCAATGAGAGTGAACACCACAAGTAAACATTAAGCATATTCTTCATTGATAACTTCAAAGATTTACAAGATATGACACTTTAGTAACTTTCTCTCTCTAGTCTCTCACTCTAACAAACACCAAAAATCTCCTGATTAACGCATAAGTCTCCTATCTATAGGAAACACATGAAAGCTCTTCAAGGACGGATATGATATATGGTGCATATGTTATGCGCCGCATAACATATGCGACCCTTAAGACTTATGCGCTAACCTAACATACACAAAAAATACATTTGACATTTAAAGCCCTATACAATCATATCTAAGACCTAAGAACATAGCTATAGACGTATATGATTCAACAACATAGAACCTCTATTAACCAAAACAACGCTCCAAATGAAAATCCGATAAGGGCACTTATATATAGGATGTACCAGCGGCATATCTACCATGTCCTTATCATCTCGTCATTCGTAGCGTCACTCAAACTGCTTTCGGTTGTAAGCTATAGCACATAATTGCACATATTGTGATTTTCATGCGAGGACTTGGATAATTATGTTCCGAACCATAATTACTTTATCGTCGGATTGTGCGCATAACTCATTTCATCATGTGGGTTATAAATATTTAAAACCATCATTTTGAAAGAAAGAAAACGTTTTGATAATTTTAGATATAAATGCAAAAGATAATTATTAAATGTTTGAGTTGAATAAATAAAACCATATAATTTCTAAAACATCTATTATGGCAAAGATATGAATTTTGGAGATTGAAATGGATTTCTTGAAGCAGACATTTAAAATGATTTATGATGAACGAGAATAAGTTAAGAGTAGGATATTATAAGAAGTTAACCTTGACAGATAAAGGAACTTGATTCATGAGATGGCATGCGCAAAAGTTTAATTAACAACAAATCTTAAAATGACTAATGACATGTGAAATCTTTTAAATATCGTAATCGTTAGGAATAATTCTTTTTTAAAACCGAGAGTATAAGTTTAAACATAATTATAGAAAATTTTGATGAGTCGAGTTTGGTTAGTTTGAGAACTTATGAAATTAAAGAGAAATTGATATAAAGTTATAGCTTTTCAAGTTGTGATTTTTGAGATGAGATTAATTCGATTTAAAATATTAGTATATAATAATTGAAATGTTAATGAAATGCGAAAATATACATATTCAATCAATCGTTAATAGATTAAATTGGGAAGCGGATATTCCCGAATCACTGAAAAAGTCCTATTCTAATTATATCTTTAAATTTAGATAAAATATAAGGTGGTTAATTGAAGAATCCACGAATTACGAGGACTCTTCATATTTCCACAAAATCATTATAAATATTATATGAAATAAGTAAATTGAATTATCGATGATTTATATTGGAAATTCAAGTAAATAACGAATATTAAATTAATTGTGATACCAAAAATAAGATGCGTAATAATAAAGTAAGATAAACGCGAGACTAGAAATACATGAACCACCATGACTATTCTAACAACTAACGAAGTTATCGGTAAAACGTTCAAAATTTTCAAGATGTATCAAAAGTCAAAGTAGGGAGTTGAAATATTTACGAACCGCCGTTTAATTTCAACTAAATAACGAAACTTAATAAATAAATAAAGTGAGTTATCGAGTTATACTTGGATTTCCATGGAGATTCAATCAAAAAGTCAATTTAATGACTAAAGTTAAATTAATTAATGGAAGATTTAATTTAATAATGGAAATTAAATTTGGAGGATGAAAAGTTTAGTTAATTACAATATTTGAGTTTTAACAATAAAGACTTATAAGATGGAAGATAAGTTGTGAAAAGTAACATGAGGTTGAGGAAAACCAAGAGGTAATAAAATATTTATAGTTTAAAGTTTAGGGTAATGATTGAAATGCACTTGATAGTTTATAGTTTGAGAATATGAAAGTAAATGAGAGAAGATAATTTAAATAGCATTATAACAGATATGAGTTAGTATAAGATTTCTTGTTCGGGGCATTTTGGTTTTGTTGAGGTTAGCGGTTGTTTGGTTAAAGGCATAGCAGCAGCAATCTCCTTGGCGATTCTAGTAGCCAGACGGCGATCGTGAGAAGCACACGAATGACGTTGATCACGATGATGAATTCTTAGGGAAAACATTCTATGAGGACCAAAGATGAAATTTCACAAGATGATGGGTAAGTTGCATGAATGAGTTGATGTGAGATAATAGTGAAATGTATTAAAATTGTGCTAGTGATGACTCGAGGACGAGTCGGGATTTAAAATAATGTGAATAATTTTGAGGCATTTAATTAAATAAACAACGTTTATAAAAATTTCGAAAGTAAAATGATATTGGGTTGGGCTTTCCATGGGCTTCCCATGGTAGCTTGAGATCACAAATAAAATAACAAAACATATCCAATGAGTTGACCTTCGATTATCTTTCCATGGCAATATGAATGGCCCAACTAAGTAAAGCAACATAAATTTTGTGAATTGGGCCTCCCATGAGCGTTCCATGTCAATTTATTGGCCCAATTAAAATATCGAATAACAAACAATTGAGTTGGTCAGCCCATGCGCGTTTACATGGCATTTAACTGACCCAACTAATTAACGAATTATCAAATCAATGGAGTTGGTCGGACCATGAGCGTTACATGGCATTTAACCGACCCAACTAAATATCATATCAACGAATCAAATATGAGTAGTTGGTGTATCTCGGGAACCACCCCGGACGATACGTTCCAACCAAAAATCAAATTGGAAACAGGCTGAGAGAAATGGATAGTTGGAGTGCCCATGGATTTACATCGATTTTCACCCAACTAAGCATTTTAAAATAATTAAAAATAAAATTTTGGAAGTTTCCCGAATTTAGCCACGAACCACCGTGAATTCAGTTTTATAAAATGAGTGCAACCGTTTAGCCGGTTACGTTTAACCGCTTAGGGGTCTGGTCGTATGACAACTTGTTCTGCTTTGGCTTTGAGGCTTGAGTACTATGGTCAGGTTATCCTCCAGGTAAGGAATAGCGTCTTACCTTTGGTTCTTGGAACCGTTTTGCCAAGGCCCAACTCATAGTTTCTCGCACCCCCTACGGTTACTTACCGAACTTGTCATACTCCCATGCCCTAAGGAGAGGGAGTAAAAACAAAACTCAGGAATTCTTAAGGAATTTCGCAAAATAAAAGATAATCTACCAAAAATAAAAGATTTAGAAAAATATTTTGAATGTGAGGAATAGTCTCGGAATTTGTCTGTGTGTGTACAATAATTAAATAAGATAAAATAAAACAATTAACTTAAATAAGCTGTAAAAAATTTTAATAGCACATAAGGCAGTTCAGATAGGCACATGGTAACACCCCGGCTTTAAGCGGAATACGCCCGGGTGTGACGTACAGATCACTCATAAGCTCCTAACGCTATTAAAGCGTTAATAATTATATTTATTTCATTTCAATACATCACAAAATACACAATCAAATAATAATACAATAAACTCTGAATTTCATTACGTTGCGTTTCTAATATCCTAATGATCCATGTAGGTTCCCTGGACAGATCACACGAGATATCGCGGTCTACTCAGGTGCGGAATCCCTGCGTAGATCGTTACGAGTGTAGAAAGCAAATCAAACAAACACGATACGATAAACGAACACGTTATATTGATAACCGAACACGTGATACGATATCACTATTACAGACTCACGTTACCGAACAAACTCGTTAACCAAAACTGCTAACAACTATCAACTCGATTAACCGCTATCAAGCCGTAACATCTAATATAAATACACGACAACTTCGCCTGATATGTTCAAGCGAAGTTGTCCATAACTTAGCTTGTTCAACAAGTTCGCCTAGGCGAACTTGTTAACAACTTCGCTTAAAAAAAACATAAATAACATTACAGACTCGATTACAGACACTAGACTATGAACTACTGACATTCATGCACCAACAGACTCCCTCTTGGCAGTAGCTTCATATCTTGATCTTTAAGCTCTTGTCTTGTAATCCTGTATCTTCACGCATGCACTCCTTCTCTAACACAAACTGACACGACTCTTTGATACTTCCTCGCTTCATCCTTCCAAGCAGGAATATAAAAGATTTTCTTCTCATTAAGCACCTTCAGATCAGCTTGCGATAAGTTTACCAAATGCATCGGATCGTAAACTCTAAGGAGCTCTTGTTCATCCTCGTCTTCTTCTTCTGACTCACTATCATCCACTGTCCTCTTCCCCTTCCCCAACGTCCTCTCTCTAGTCACCAACATCCTCCTCGTCTCATCCATAACATCGTCAAGATCTGAGTCAGCCACCGTCGTAGCTGCTCTAGTTACACTCACTTCCCTAACCTGTGCAGCAGAGACCTGCACTTCTTCATGTGGATCAAAACGATCCATGTCGAAGAATCCTTGGTCGCCAAAAGCAGCATCAAGGTCAACATCCTCCTTAGCCGATACAACAGGCACAGTAGGTACATCTCGAGTTGCTCCTGCCTGTTGTGGTTGAGGGTCTCTGAACTCGTCCCCCCGAGCTGGCACATACCCCGGGTTTATCAAGTACCCGAAGAGTGGAGTATGCCTTGGACGCAGTTCAGGCTTGCTCCTCGCACTGGATGTACGGCATTGAGCAAAGATACATTTGCTCACATTCTCCACGTATCTTATCGGGCGTCGTTGAGGCAAATTCGGAGCCACATGGTTCAAGATCATCTGGATGAATCTTGGATACATTATGAACCGCTCACGAGCTATCGCCCTCCTTTGTCTGTCGATCTCATAAAAGACCATCTGACTAAAGCTATAACGTTTGTTATAAGTCAGAGCAGTCATTGCTGACTGCATGGTCGCACCCATACCATCAGTGCCCGCCTTCCTCCCAGACATGCATACTATCATAACGTGCATGAGGAAGCGCCACTGATCAAGTAGGAACCCTTTCCGTGTCTGGGTATCGCCCAAGGGACCAGAATATCCCATTCGTAGGAATGCTCCATCACGAAACGGAGCCACAAAGTCAGTCGGGTCGTCCCGAGTCTCCTCTCCAAAACATAACGCCACCCGAATTTGTTCAGATGAGAACTGAACTTCTTGATTATTGACTGTTGCTCTCATAACTGGGGGCTCAACACGACAATCGTACTCCACCGTCTGCCAGAAGTCCTCGATATTGGGTAAGGATATCGGCAGTGTCGTCGTGATTGCGTGGAATATCCTCGAGCGTAGGAGGAATGTGATTATCTCGCGATAATCCTCCACACCACTCGCTTCCGGGTCTAAGGTGATGAACATGTTGTGACCCGGGAAGAATTGCCTCTGATTATCTCCTCCGTCATCTCCTCCAGCACCTCCAGCACCGGCAACAGCAGCCATCTCTGCAACAAACGAACCAAGTTAGATAAACATTAAGACATAACACAAGTTCGCTTGTTACCATGAGCGAAGTTGTGATAAAAACTGTATAGGCGAAGTTAAAGTTGGGGCGAAGTTGGGAACAACTTCGCTTCATCTTTAAGTTCGTCTAATAATTGTTAAGTTAAAAGGATCCAGGCGAAGTTAATGATAACTTCGCCTCACCACAACAATGCTTCAGGCGAATTTAAGCTTCAGGCGAAGTTGAGCATCAGGCGAAGTTACGGATAACTTCGCCTAAACCTTAAGTTCGCCTGAATATGAATCGGCGACAGTGAGTTTGATTCAAACTCGAAAATCTGGTGTTTCGGCCAATTTTGACGATTTAGGAGACTAAAACACATGGTATTAAGGCAGTCCGGACGATCAGTTTGTTCATGAACACGTAAAACAAGTTTTGAAATCGGGTATAGGTTTCGAACGTCCGAGGTCGTTAACCGGGTGTCGAAACAACCTAGGATTAACAACATCGAACATCGAGTATAAGATATAGAACCCAAACACACCTTGAATACTGATTGAAATCGGAAAAAAGATAATCGGATGAAAAAACGGATATAAGTTCGCTGTGAAGTTCGAGGATAAGTTCGCTTTGATTTTCAAATAATGAACTGTGACCTTTGAAAATCATTATATAGGGGCGAAGTTATACAGGCGAAGTTACGGTTAACTTCGCCTAGGCGAAGTTATTCACAAGTTCGCCTGTTTAACAACATCGCCTATATTTACAAAATCAACCCTTATAATTTGAACATTTTGCAATTAACATTTAAAACTTCCCTTTAAGAATTAAATAACACGATCAAGTCCAAGTAACCAGTTATAAAATCATAAACTACCTAAGTACGAAAAAACTGTTAAAAAATTAAAGTACAAGGGATCAAATTTCAGTCTCGATAGGGACTGCTACGTTTTAGAAAAGATCCGAACAGGAATCATACTAATTACGTGACTGTCACATAGATCCGTGTTTAGCTGTATTATGACATATAGAGACAGGTTGTAAGCAGGTAAATAACTTAAGATGGTTTTCATCGTTTCTGTGATACGAGTTAAGTTCAATTAAGCCTCAAAATTTAAGTGGGTAACAACTCAGAGATTATGATGCCTCCTATCTATTCTCAAAGCGTATTTGGCCCCCAAGTCACCCCGAATTGACCTCGACCCTTAGTGTCTGATTAAGTTTGTAATTACTCTTCATCTGGTTCCCGTTCTCCTTCTTACTCTATGATCGAGAAGTCTTGACATTTTTAGCTATAGAAAGTTCCAATAACTCACAATTTTTTTTTTTTTTTTTTTTTTTTTTTTTTTTTTTTAATAACTCACAAATTTACATAGACTTCAGAGTAGTAAATAACCGCAAGTCCCGAATCTGGATCACTGCAGTTTCTTGAAATGCTATCTTTACGGGAATCAGAACACACATGGGCTCGTGTATGACTGGGTAATCGCTTTTCTGCCTATCATTCGGAAAGTTATATATGAAGACATGCAAAACTCTTAAGGAGTTTCCACGTAAAATCAAGTAGATTTAGTTTGTATCACGTCTACTTTTAAGCACCATAAAAAGTTACCATGACATACAATGACTGTCCTAAAGCCTTTTAAGCCTAATAACTTCACTAGTTAAGCACACAGAATCAGTATATCTATCATTTTCCAAGGTTGGATCAATTTTCTGTTAAACATAGCTAACGAACTTCTTACGAAGTAGTAGACTTGAAAAATAATTTCATTTCCCCTTTTTTAAAACATTAATCACCCCGACCAAAACAAAGTCTTCAGGTAAACGGCTATCCCGAAGATCCAATGGATCAGCTGGACCGACCACATACTAGTATGTGTCCTTCTAACTAATTAATATGATCGACTAATTTTAAGCGAAAGACTGAAAACTCATCATAAACCGCCCGGTCACTTTCAGTCATCTGGTTAATGGCTATCCTCAAAATCTACAAGTAGAAAATGAGGACCAAAACATATCCGAAGACAAGTCCTTCAAACTGAGGTAACCGACATATTTTAAGCGATAGTGACGTTTTTTTTTTTTTTTTTAAAAAAAATAACAAGAAAAGCATGGTTACTCGGGATTGATCATCCCATTCAGCTCGATAAGGTTTTGAAATCTTGTTTTGTCAAACGCTTTAGTATAAAGATCAGCGAAATTATCAAGCGTATCCTCCTTTTCAAGCACAATCAGTTTCTTCTCAGCACAATCCCGTATAAAATGATGACGTATGTCAATATGTTTAGTTTTACTATGTTTCACGGGATTGTTAGTTACTGAGATAGCAGCTGTGTTATCAATGCAAATAGGTGTAAGTAAGAAATTCAGACCATAGTCGCGCAACTGTTGTTGAATCCAAAGAACCTGGGAGCAGCAGTTGGATGCTAACATGTATTCTGCTTCACAGGTTGAAATTGCGACCGAAGTCTGTTTCTTGCATTGCCACGACACCAATCTGCCACCAAGAAACTGACATCCTCTAGTTGTTGACTTCCGACTCTGATTGCACCCTCCATAATCAGAATCTGTGTAAGCGACTAGCTCCAAGTCTCCTCCTCTCGGGTACCACAATCCCAGCTTCGGCTTGCCCTTGAGATACCGCAAGATCCTCTTCACACCCTTCATGTGAGATTCATTTGGGTTTGCCTGAAAACGAGCACAAAGACAAACAGCAAACATTATATCAGGCCTAGACGCAGTTAAGTACATTAAAGAACCTATAATAGCCCGATACTGAGTTGGGTCCACATCTGCATCACCGTCTGACTCAGCACCCAATTTGTGATTGACGCAGATAGGAGTGTCGAATGGAGTGCTGTCCTCCATCTTGAAGCGTTTGAGCACATCATGGACATACTTGGTCTGATGAATGAACATCCATCCTTCTTCTGATCAACCTGCAATCCTAAAAAGAAAGTTAGTTCACCCATAGCACTCATTTCAAACCTTTTCTTCATGACGTCCTCAAACTCCTGACACATGGAGACTTTTGATGCAGCAAAAATAATGTCATCCACGTAGACTTGCACCAACAGGAAGTCGCTTCCTTCTCTCTTAACGAACAATGTGCTATCAATTTTCCCTCTTTTAAACCCATTTTCAAGCAAGTAGTCTGATAAAGTTGAGTACCAGGCACGAGGTGCCTGATGTAGTCCATACAATGCCTTGCTTAACTTGTACACGTGGTCTAGAAAGTCTGGGTCAGGAAAACCCGGAGGCTGCTCAACATATACAACCTCATCAACTTTCCCATTCAGAAATGCACTCTTCACATCCAACTGAAATACCTTCATCTTTTTATAAGCAGCGAACGCCAAAAACAATCTAATGGCTTCCAACCTTGCGACAGGAGCGAACACTTCATTATAATCAATCCCCTCTTGTTGATTAAATCCTTTCACGACTAGCCTCGCCTTGTTTCTTATGATAATCCCTTTCTCATCTCTCTTGCACTTAAACACCCATTTTGTGCCTATCGCATGCACATGCTTCGGTTTTTCAACCAAAGTCCAGACTTCCATTTTCTTGAACTGAGCCAACTCTTCTTGCATGGTTTCGACCCACGAGCTGTCCTTTAAAGCCATTTGATAATTCTTCGGCTAAATCTGGCTGATAAAGTAGGTGTACAAGCATTCGTTGATTATCCCTGTCTCCTTGATGCTTGTGTAAACACAGGTGTGCTCATTCAAGCTACGTCTTGTTTGTACACCGGAGGACACATCACCAATCACATTCTCCAAAGGGTGATCTTTATGAATTCTCGTGGTCGGAACAGAACCGACATGCAAATTGTCTTCCAAGTTAGAAGAGAGCTCGTCAATAGTTGTTTCATGCTGAGAGTGAAATGGATTGAAAAATTCTTCTTCAGTCGAGGTAGCAGGGGTATCGACAACATTTGATGAGGAAGGTTGACATTTATCGATCAGCTGTCTTTGCAATAGGTTTTCTTCCTCATCAAGGATCATCTTCGTAGCAACTGTCTCTTCTTCTTCAGCAATATCCAAATACGGTATGTTAAAAGACTTAAAAAGTTTAACATAGTCGAAAAACTCAGCAGGTCCGTTGCTAGTTTTTGGCGGTTGGTAACTTGTGATATCGGTGTTACACACCACCTCAACCTTGCTGGTCGATGTATTGAAGACACGTCTGTTGGGAGTCCCAACAACATAACCAACTAAGATTCCTTCATCGGCTACTTCACCAAATTTAGAATTTGTCTTCAAAATCGAACAAGGGGACCCGAATGGTTCAAGACCACTCAAGTTGGGCTTTCTCCCATGCATTAGCTCATAACACGTTTTACCAAGTCTTTTAACAGTTAAGACCCTATTCAGAACATAACAGGCTGTAGCAACAGCTTCAGCCCAAAACACCACAGGAAGCTTCGAATCAGCCAGCATAGTTCTGGCTCCTTCAATTAATGTTCTATTCTTCCTTTCAGCCACTCCATTCTGTTGCGGTGTATACGGAGCGCTGTATTGGTGTTCAATCCCTCTCTGAAGGCAGAAGATCTCCATCTCAAAATTCTTGAACTCCGTTCCATTGTCACTCCTGATGAACTTAACCCTTTTATCCATAACGTTCTCAACTTTGGTAATCAAATTCTTCACCATCTGAGCCGTTTCGTCTTTTGATTTCAGGAAATACACCCACGAATATCGTGAGTAGTCATCAGTGATCACCAAGCAATAAGAAGTTCCTCCTAGACTTTTTGCATTCACGGGACCGAAGAGATCCATGTGAAGCAACTCCAGAGTACTGGCAATTGAATTGACTTTCTTGGTGAGATGGGATTTCTTGTGCTGCTTTCCCTTCTTGCACGCTATACATTTATCTTCAAAATTGAAATTCTTCAAGGGAACGCCCAGCACAAGTCCATTCCTGACAATGTGGTTCATCTTCCGAAGATGAATGTGCCCCATTCTCCTATGCCACAATTCGGACTCTGATTCACTTGCTTTTGTCATAAGGCATGATTCTGCCGTGGCCATTTCAGTTGATCTCATATCCATAATATATGTATTTCTTTCACGTGGAGCCTTCATCACAATCCACTCCTCTGGTATCTGAAAACCAGGTTTCAACACAATCGCCTCATTCTTTGTAAAGTGAACGGTGTACTCCTTATCACAGATCTGCGACACACTCAGCAGATTGTGCTTCAATTCTTCTACAAAGTTAACCTTCTCCAAAGTCATCTTTCCGTTTGACACCGTTCCCATTCCAGTAATCTTGCCACCACTTTCACCGGCAAAGCTCACTCTCCCTCCTTGAACAGGTTTCAAATCGTGTAACAAGTATTTGTTACCCGTCATGTGCCGGGAACAGCCGCTATCTACAACCCAAAGATTGTTGGCAGCCCTGTTCAACTGTTCCTGCACAATAAAGCAAAAGATTAGAATTTAGGGACCCAAGACCAATTGGTCTTGGATCTATACATCCCAAACTTTGGCTTTCCAAAGTTAGTATTTCGGTAATTCCTGTAAGTCCCATTAGGATATCTCATTGAAGGTTGATAGTGAGGCCTACCAAACCTTTGTGAATTGAAAGAATTATTGCTTGTGGTTTGGTTATAAGCAGTGTAAAACTGAGATTTGTTTCTATGAAAACCTGAATTAGTCACATTTTTGAATTTTAAGTGGTTTTCATTTTTAGCAGCATGATAGTTACTATTAGGTTTATTCTCAGCTTTAGTAGGCCTTACACCTCTGAATCGCTGCTTCAGAGGGCAATTTGCAACAAGATGTCCTAATTGATTACATCTAAAACAACACCTATGCTCAACCTTTTTATCAACCGTTGTTTTAGATGTCGAGGCTATATTACCGCCCGTTCGTCTCACATATGGTGGGACGTACGGGTTTAGTGGAGTACTCCTTTTGTTTGTTTTATCTTTTTCTCCACTCTTGGGTAACACAACCTCCTCTTTTGCCTTACCAGACTCGGATGACTTATCCAAATCTGACGAGACTGGACTTTGATCAGAAATTTCAACACTTGAAACAGGCGAACTTGTTTCGCCTCTACTAACATTTGGTTCTTTAACCGTTACTTTAATTGGCACTGTCTGAGCAACCTCAAAGTCAACAGATTTCTGAACACTAGGGTTAAAAGTGTAATTGTGATTGTACGGTGGTGGAACCTCATGATAACCGATTCCTCCTCTCTTAGCAGAGGAACCTTGATCACTAACAAGGTGATCAAGAATAGCAGAAAAACTTCTGAACTGCTCCAGTTTTTGATTCAGTTCCACCACTTTCACCTGGTGGTCAGCAATCTGTTTTTCTCTCTCAGCAATTAGTTTGGTCTTTTCCTCCAAAACTTCATAACTTAAATCAATCACTTCAATTTTTTCAGCAAGTTTTGTTTTTAGACTTTTAACATCTTTTTCACAAGCTTTTATTTTAATTTTATAATTATTTTCTCTTGATTTAATAAAGTGATGATCTTCTTTTAAGGTTTTAAATTCAGCATCCAACCTAACATACTGATCGGTTATGGTTGCTAGTTGCTCAGACAAGTTCTCACATTTTGAACAAGTTGGTTTAGAACATACCTCGGAGAGCTGGTCATTAACGTCTGCCATTAGAGCTTTTTCCTCTCCGGTAACCTTCTCACTTTCTTCAGTTTCTACCTTTGCCAAATTTGTCTGCTCAAAAGTTTCTTTAGAAAGCAGGTTCCAGTTGTATTCACCATCTTCTCTGGACATCATGGCACTATAATCTTTTCTACCCTCACTTTGCTGTGGAGACCTACCCTGACTTCGTTCCACACGCTCATTCCTGCATTCTTTTTGCAAAGTGACCGTTTTGTTGACAATTGTAGCATCTCACCTTTGCCTTGTCAAACCCCGGCTTTCCACCGACAAACTTCCTTCCCGTCTTTCTCATAAACCTCTTTACTCTTCTCACGATCATGGCCATTTGCCATTGTAAATCCATTTCTTCCATATCGTCAGCATCAATCTGATCGTAATCTTCATCCAACATAGCTGGATCAACAACCTTCCCTTGAATGTAGTTCTCATAGGAAGCAATGAAAGAAGCATAGAGACCAAACTGCTCTTCAGCAGACTTGACACTCATAGGCATCTTGGAGTAGTTGTTGCTGGGAGAACTTGGAGAGCAACTACTCTTACTTACCTGGGGTTGAGAACCACTCGATCCAGCTGCTACATAGCAAACATCCCCATTTGTGTTAACTGATACATGCCCTTCATGTGATGAGTTGGGGCCCGACTCTCCCTTTGTGTAGTAGGCAGCAGATTCAGTCTTCGATCCTGAGCTAGTGTTGACTTTAGCTCCATACATACCTGGATCTTGAACCTGATCCATAGGTGTCTCTTTCCTGACCATGTTAAGCTCAAAGGTTCTGAGCTTGTTGACTGTCGTTTCTAGATCATATGTGGGAAAGTCTTTGTCTTCCCTCATCAGCACAGTGTACATCTCCCATTTTGGTGGGAGAGCATCTAGAAGCTTCTCAACTATTTCTTCTTCTCGGTAGGAAATAGAATAGTTGCTCAATTCAGTCATCAGATGGTAATATCGAGTGATAATATCATCTAAGGATTCATTCTTCAAATACTTGAAGACTGAGAACTGGGTTTTGAGCAATTTTATCTTTGAAGCACGGATTCCTACATTCCCTTCAAATCTGTTCTCAAGAGCTTCCCAAAGCTCTCTTGCTGATGTATACTTTCTGAACGTATGAAGGATCTCTTGAGGAAGAGCCATAGTAATAGCAGCATGAGCCTTGCTCTCGGCTTCATACATCTTTTTCTCTTCTTCTTCCATTCTACTATACTTTTTAATTTGATCACGACCTTCATACTCCATAACTGGTGGAATATAACCATCCTGGATGCATACCCACATCTTCGCATCCTGGTATTTGACGTACTGTATGAACCGATCCTTCCATGCAACGAAATCGGTTCCCTTCAGCAATCTTGGGGCCTTAGTAGCTGACCCTGCTTCAACTTCCATCTTCACTAACTCAGAGATGTTGATCGACGACATCTTTCCCGAAAAGTAAGAAACCTGAAAAGTTAATTTTTTTTTTAAAGTAATGTAGGCGAAGTTACGGATAACTTCGCTTGAAGTAGGCGAAGTTGTAGGGAACTTCGCTGAAGAACTTCGCTGATAACACTGCTGATTAACTTCGCTGATTCTTAACTTCGCTTGAGGTAAGCGAACTTAAGAAGTAGGCGAAGTTGTAGAGAAATTCGCTTGAATTAGGCGAACTTGAGAAGGTAGGCGAAGTTGTGGATAACTTCGCTTAACCTTATATCTTCGCCGAAACCCTACGCACAGTGACGGCAACTTCGCCTGATGAACACGAAGTTTCTGCAGATCTGTAAATCGGATTTTAACGAGGTTTTTGACGGTGTAAAGGCTTTAACACGATGGTAGGAGGTAAGAATGATCAAAAGCACAGAAAACACGTCCCGCGAATAGTCGAAACGGGACGATTTCTACACCCGCGTGAATATCCCGAACCACACAATCGAGCAAACGCTCTGATACCAATTGTAGGTTCCCTGGACGGATCACACGAGATATCGCGGTCTACTCAGGTGCGGAATCCTTGCGTAGATCGTTACGAGTGTAGAAAGCAAATCAAACAAACACGATACGATAAACGAACACGTTATATTGATAACCGAACACGTGATACGATATCACTATTACAGACTCACGTTACCGAACAAACTCGTTAACCAAAACTGCTAACAACTATCAACTCGATTAACCGCTATCAAGCCGTAACATCTAATATAAATACACGACAACTTCGCCTGATATGTTCAGGCGAAGTTGTCCATAACTTCGCATGTTCAACAAGTTCGCCTAGGCGAACTTGTTAACAACTTCGCTTAAACAAAAACATAAATAACATTACAGACTCGATTACAGACACTAGAATATGAACTACTGACATTCATGCACCAACAATCCAACTACTCTAGTCTTCAATCCTTAAACTTCAACCCGTAGCACGTTTAAAATAATATATTTTGTCAACAATAATGTTCGTGAGAATTCATAAAGTTTTGCATATATATAATACGAAAAGTGTAAAATTCACAAGTCAAGATGTATCGTCTTAATCATATAACAAAAGAAAAGTAAATACATGATATTCCTGTTCGCTTGACATAAGTCAAATCTACTAAGGAACCCCCGTTCACCGAGCTATATAGAATATGATAATGATACCGCCATTAACAAATGGACGGCGCAGGCACGTCCCGTCGGACCCTCTCACTATGAGTATGTGTATGATACCGCCATTAACAAATGGACGGCGCAGGTACATCCATCGGACCCTCCCACTATGAGTATGAGTCTCCACCAACAAAAACAGTAAACAACTAGCACATAATCACATAGTTTACAAGCAATATGATACAAAACAAATATATACAAGACACGCATGTGAATTTTAGTTTGACACAAGAAAACCAAGTTTGGACGTGCTACACCCCAAAACGTGTAAAACTAAAAAGGGGTTATGAAAACTCACCTTTGCGATTGGAGATAATTTGAAAGAAAGCCGAAAGCGAGTTTAAAGAAAACCGAAGCGATCAACCGTCACGAACTACAAAGAAAATCAAGACTAGCTACCGGGATTTAATTAACTTTGGTTTTAGATATTTTGCATATTTTTATCTCTTAAAGCAATAATATTATTTTAAGTTTTACGGGTATTAACAAGTTTTAAGGTCACGATGACATATTTTAATGACTAATAAGATGAGGTTCAAAATACTTATTGAGCGAGGTTTGAAATATATAAACTTATTTTTAACAGCACAAAGTTAATAATATAATATTAATCGGCTTTATAACGAATTTTAATGGAAGTGAAAGTCGGCTCTTAGGTGAAATGTGATAATTACAAATTATATTTGTTTTTATTTAATTTAAAATAATTTTGTTTGATTTATAATAATTTTTATTTGATTTAAAAAAGGCCTAAAAAAACGAAACAAAAGCATGTCCAGACCCGGGTTCGAACCCGGGTCTCTAGGACCACACTTAAGTATCTTAACCATTTGAACCTGCCTTTTATTTGGTATTACAGCAGAAAACAATTATACTTAAACCATCCCTCAGGTTCGTCTTCTTCCTTGAACCCTAGATTTCTAATCAATCAACTTGTTCCATGTTTGGTTGATGATGAACAAGGCTTCGTCGGGAAACGCACTTTAACTATTGCTTTCGGATTATTTAGCGTATATTAGATAGATTTAAGGTTATGAACGAATTTGGATGAAGATTAGACTCGTATTTATACTATCAAATGGAGCGTATAAGCTTTAATGTTTGTTATTGATATTTTAAAATTATTCCGGCCGTTTCGCGGATTAATTAACCCGGATTAGTCGTTGTTACTCATTATTATTCGAATATTATTGTTCGCCGTTATAGTCTATGCGTTTTATGGCTTTTAATTGGTTTGAAAACAAGTTTGGTTGTGGGTTTTGGACTCGCCGGAGCTCATTTGCCGTTACCGGCTGGCCGGAACTTCCTACCGGGAAAATGATGGGTAAAGGGGTGGGGGAAGGTTTTTATTTTATTATTATAACTTAAACTAATTTACAACTTCAGTCCCTGCAGTTTCTAGATGTATTAAAACAGATTTTAAGTAAAGTTTACCAATAAACCCTGAACTTTGAAATGTATTAGAAATGTAACAAAAATTATAAACCTTGAATAATGTTCGTACTCTGCTCAAATAGATTGTAATTTGTTTAAATCTTAAAGATTTAAACTTTAAATCGAAACGTATATAAAACTAACAAACGATAATTGAAAAATTAAAACGAGTTGGATTTTTGGGTGTGCAAAATAACGAATGTTACAGGATTAAAAAATTTTGGAAATTTCATCCTGAAATTAAAATAAAAATAAAATTTTAAAAGAAAACAACTAACACATGGGGTTGTTTAACAATTTTAACAATTTTACAAATACATAAAGTAGTAAAAACAATAACGTCATGCTTTGAATGTGTCACACCCCGACGACTTAGGGCCTAGGCGTGACACCCGTAGTTGGTACCTGTTTTGAATATATATCAGAGTTGCGGGTAATTAGCGGAAGTCTTTGATTATAATAAAATATTAATTTATTTTAAAATCTCTTGGATAATAACTATCCAAGTATTTTGGGTTTACAAACCTTGTTTATTCTTGTTTACAATATTTTATTTATTTAGAAACTGAGCCATCTCCATCTACGAGCATCTATCTCCATGAATGACTCTAATTCCTTGCTATCTGTGCTATACTTGTTTTCCTGTAATGTGGGGAAAAATACGTCAGCGATATGCTAGTGAATTGTTGACTCTGAAAACATTTGACTGACAAGATAGTTTTGGAACAAACTCAGCAGAAACGTCTCTTATTTCTGGGAACTTGTGCCACTGCCATACACACACAATTATGGTTCTCCATGAACTGTTGCCCATTGGAGAACTTTCGTTATGTCTGTTATCCTGTGGCCACGTAGCCTTGATTGATGGGTTAATAGATATGTTTGGATCCAGACACATATGTACTCGGTCTGAGTTGCTTTTATTGTCTACCTTGTGACTTAGGGATCACATAATCCCTTAATATTCAGAGACCACGTAATCTCATATAAATATTTGACTGACTGTTTAGATAAACAACCCGTTTATCTGACTTTAAAAGGTTTAACGTATTCACTTGTGATTGTGATTGTCTTTTCTGAATGATGTGGTGATCTCGTTTGAAAACCCTTGTGAATGAATGATGATTGATCTATAATAAAATAAGTTTATATAAATACCCGGATCGTCTCTTGATCCAGCTAGAGACCTTTAGTCTGGTTTTGATAGCTATAAACCTTGACTGATCATTTGTTTGAATAAAATATTTAGACGCATGGCCTTTTCATTTGTTTACAAATGATGAGTTAAGTTTCTTCTTCATGAAGAAGCATCTGTTGATAGGTTTCTTCGTTAAGAATAAACATTGAATTGACTATAACCCTGGTATGTAAAATCTTACGTTTCTTAGTTATGAAGAAACTACTATATCTGTCTGTATGTATAAGCTTATGTTTCTTATTCATGAAGAAACATTATTTTAACTATAACCTTTGCATGTACAAAGCTATTATAAACATAATCATGATCAAGGTTTTGGGTTATACCCCTGACTATGGTCTAAGCCATATAATATAAAATAATAATTAGGCAGAACCCCTACCTTATTCAGTATTAGGAGTTTGTTGCCTATGATTGGTCAGGCGGCACTTTTACTCTATATAGTATGACAAGGCTTACACCGTCAGAGCTTCGGGGCTTGGCACGTACTACGAGATTGGCACGCTTCTCAAGATCGGCATGCAAAACGATGCAAACGTGTGAAAAGTGAAGTGGTTGGTGTGAGTTGTGATGTACTGAACACCCCCTATCTCTAGGTTTACTGAGTCATCAGTAGGGTTGCCACGTGTCGCCAGGTGTTTCCATGTGTCACGCATGCTGAGATGCAACTTCGCGTATCGCGAAGAGACCTGATCTGCAACTTCACATATCACGAAGATGCTTCGAGGTCCGTTCAAGTCTTTTGTCTTACGCGTATCACGAAGATGCCTGCTTTGCAACTTCGCGTATCACGAAGATGCAAGTTTCAAATTTCCATTTTCAGTCCTTGTACTATCCAAAAATACCAAAGCGGCCTTTATGCGACTCGCGACGATGCGAGCGTGCGCCATCAAAACGCCACATTACGCCCATCGTCCGAGTCCGAGTCCGTGCGCGTGCGCGTGCGCGTCGGGTGCTTCGCACCCTCTGCTAGGACTATGGAGAGTGATTAGCCACATTAAAACATTTCTAGGGAAACATGCTTCTTTATAAAGAGCTTCCATTTCTTTGTTTGTTTCCATGTGGGATGAAAATTCCATTCCCTTATTTATACCCATGGGGAATGCTTCACTTTTCTTCCATCTTTCCATGTGGAATGGAAATTTTTCTTATTTCCTTAAGATATGACGCTTTCTTTTTCTTATTTTATTTTTCTCATTACTTGTCTTTGTAATTATTCTTAATCCTTCTACTTTCAAAGTTGGCAACTTTAGCCTAAAATAAGTATGGGTTTTTCCTAGATGTTACTTCCTCCCCACCTTGGAATGAATCTCATCCTCGAGATTCGCTGTCTTTGGTTTGGATGATTAGATTCTCTTTAATCTGACTCTCGAGTTTAATTCCGAGTTGATAAATATTTGAAATACTTGAATCGTTGCATCTTAATTGATATTATCAGCCAATGATTCAGAATATCATAAGTAATTGTAAATTGCTAAGCACAGTGGCCAATTGTGTTTAATTATTTACCTTACCTCTTGTAGTCTAAACATTTACTGACGTTAAATAAAATGCCTGTCAGATTCAGTCTATTGAATCATTTTAACTTATTCATCTTGATAACTTTCAAGATGCTTTTATTTATCTCACGTTGTCTTTTGCTTGACAAATTCTTTCATTTATATCCATCGGTTATCTTTTTTAAATTTCCATGTTCATACAGCCGATTGATTAAAACATACTCCTTCTATCTAATTCAACGCATTCTTTTCTTTATTTCACTTTTCTACAGATGATGGACTATATTAACCATATAGTCTTTATATTCTTTGAATAAAACGGTCTTTTTAATGAATATAAGTATTCTTGTGCTAAGACACGATCTATATGCGAACATCTTTCTTTATTTACATTAGGGATTTAAAAACCCTATTGCGGTTACAAAACTTTTCGTTTTAAAACGAGTTTACAGCAGTTTATAAGAGTTAACTTAACTATTAGTTATTTTTAATGCCTTAGAATCTTGCATATTCATTCAGCATACTCTTATCCGCTTCTATTCTTGATCGCCAGATGCTTCTTGCATGTTTAACATATTTATTTTGGCGTTTTCTTTCTTAGCTCCGCTTCCACTTGCATTGCTTTTCTTCTTTAGATATTCTGTGCTGAAGTGCCCATTTTCTCCACAATTAAAACACATAACTGTTTTTCTTCTACAATCATTTTCAGAATGACCAACTTTCTTGCAGAAAGTACATATGATCAGTGGATTAGTTTTGGGAATGTTAGTCGATCTTAAACATCTCCCATGGTGTCTTCTTCCATAATTCGAGCAGATTGGTCTTGTAAATTTGAATGACCCTTCTTCTTTTTCTTTGTTTTATTTGTTCCTCTTTCCTCAGTTTCTTTCCTCTTTCACTTATCATTCCTGTCTACTTCTTGATTTCAGATTAGACCATTCATTAGATAACCAGCCAATTCCATGGCTAAGTCAACAGTTTGTGGTAGATTGGATCTCACCATATCTCTAATCTCCCAAGGCAATCCCCAAATATATCGGGTCACTTTGTTTTATTCGGGTGTTACCATGTGTGGTACTAGTCTACAATACTCATGAAA
Organism: Bidens hawaiensis; assembly: GCF_021521415.1. Classification (NCBI taxonomy): domain Eukaryota; kingdom Viridiplantae; phylum Streptophyta; class Magnoliopsida; order Asterales; family Asteraceae; genus Bidens; species Bidens hawaiensis. The sequence continues at coordinate 144,128 of NW_027491990.1, read as the reverse complement.
CTTAGTATTTTATTCTCTGAGATTTGTGCCTTCCACTTTGTGATTCAAAGACTTAGTTTGAATAAGATCTCTTTCATGCATGGGACAGAACCTTCGTATTACAAGTTCTTTAAATGCTTCCCATCCCATTTGGTATAAGAATTCTCTACCCTTTGTCATGATTAGGTCATTCCACCATTCTAAAGCTTCACTCTTGAATAGTTGAGACGCGTACTGAATCTTTTGAATCTCAGTACATTAACTTATGATGACGATAGACTCGAGCTCTTCAAGCCATCGTAATGCTGATATGGCACCTTGATCACCAAAGAATTCTTTTGGTCCATAAACTTGGAAGTTCTTGAAATTACAACCTTGGATTACTAACTTCTTCTTAAAATCATGATTGAGACTGTTATCAGCGCTAGAACTATGAACGCTTTCTTCATGGTCATCAGGATTTCGGTATGGATGAGGTCTAACAGTTTTGTTTGAATGCAAAGATTTACTTTTATGTGATCTTCCTTTCATTGCATCGACGAGAGGAGTGATTGCATTATGAATCATTTCTTGTACTTTGACCATAAATTACTCAGTAATCTCCTGGGCATGCTCGAATACTTTGTTGCTTCTTGGATTTGAAGCTTCATCATTGTTTCCTTGATTGATTGGATTTAACATTTCTGTAAACATAATTTATTTAGTATGAAAGAAATATATTATTGATAATAAACGTTCGCAATAATGGCGTGATACTGAAATAGACGATATAAGTATGAAATATCTATTTATGCTACGTTTAATGATTTTGTTGTATTTCGAGAAAAATTATGAAAGATCTCTTGTTGACTTTTCCTTTCCTTTCCTTTCCTCAAATCTCAAATATCTCTTTCTTGAGATTATCTATCTTACATAAGGCACAATCTCGATGATTTCTCTTTGATTGAAGAATAATGTTTGGATAATCGTGTGATTGACAAATTCATGTATCTCATCACCACTTTGTGATTTTCTGATTATCTTTGTTCTTGAATCAGCAAACTTTGAGAATTTCTCTTAATTCTCTTTCTAAGTCTATTCCTATTAAAATATTTTATCTGTCGTTGACTTTGAGCAAAATATCTTTTGAAATTTGTCCACCAGGACCTTTCCTTAATCCTATTGATGGATCTTCTTTTACTTTCAATTATATCAGAGATATTACTCGGAAAATTTTGTGCTTTCTATTCTTGACATACTACGATAAAATTTTAAATACAAGTTCAATATTTTGGGAATTTTAAAACATATCTTTTATTCATTGTAGTTACAAGAGTGCACAAAATTATTATAGCTACTACTCTTCTTATTATCTATTTCTTCCAACGGAAAATTAATTTCTTAATCTTACTGCCCTTCTTAAGATTCTCGGTTGTCTCCTTTTCTTTTCCTTTTTCTTCTTCCATATTGTTGAGCATTGATTCGACAATTTTTGTAACATTAACTTCATAACATGTTGAGTCATCTCTGATGTACATTCCTTCATAATCTGTCCTCCGGCGTTCATTTTGAGGATGAGCAAAGTAAGGATCTTGGTTTATTGGATAATTGAAATATTCATGCCCCTGAGGATTTTCTTCTGGATCAGTCATTATTTCTTTTCCTTTTGATTTTATTGATCTTTGGGACCCACTTGATCCACTTGATCTTGTTCCCTGCATATCTTGTCTTCGCATGATATGGGCTAGTGGGATGTTGGAATCGAAAAAATCTGAATTTTCTTCCATTAAGGTCTGATATGAGTCTTCACTACTAGATATAGGGATTGGAAGTAAGGCTATCCCTATGCACCCTTTTCCTTTACCTGACCGAGGTTGATATGATCCTTGGCTGGATTGACAATCAGACATCTGTATGATGTTAGATGAGAAATAGGATCGCGTTCCTATCTTATCCGTAATAGTTTATTTATTCAAGTTGTATTTATATACTTCCAGTTACGTACCTATTTTGTTTAAACCAGTATCTGTATAGGATTAAATTCTATCCGTATCATGTTTAATCATTTATTGTTTATATTAGTTGATATTCTTAATTGTATACCAATGTTTTGTAAGACCCCAAATCCAAGGAATCCTACAGTTGGTGATTAGCGGAAGTCTTTGATTATAATAAAATACTAATTTATTTTAAAATCTCTTGGATAATAACTATCCAAGTATTTTGGGTTTACAAACCTTGTTTATTCTTGTTTACAATATTTTATTTATTTAAAAACTGAGTCATCTCCATCTACGAGCATCTATCTCCATGAATGACTCTAATTCCTTGCTATCTGTGCTATACTTGTTTTCCTGTAATGTGGGGAAAAATATGTCAGCGATATGTTGGTGAATCGTTGACTCTGAAAACATTTGACTGACAAGATAGTTTTAGAACAAACTCAGCAGAAACGTCTCTTATTTCTGGGATCTTGTGCCACTGCCATACACACACAATTATAGTTCTCCAAGAACTGTTGCCCATTGGAGAACTTTCGTTATGTTTGTTAGCCTGAGGCCACGTAGCCTTGATTGATAGGTTAGCAGATATGTTTGGATCCAGACACATGTGTACTCGGTCTGAGTTGCTTCTATTGTCTACCTTGTGACTTAGGGATCACGTAATCCCTTAATATTCAGAGACCACGTAATCTCATATAAATATTTGACTGACTGTTTAGATAAACAACCCGTTTATCTGACTGTAAAAGGTTTAACGTATTCACCTGTGATTGTGATTGTGATTGTCTTTTCTAAATGATGTGGTGATCTCGTTTGAAAATCCTTGTGAATGAATGATGATTGATCTATAATAAAATAAGTTTATATAAATACCCGGATCGTCTCTTGATCCAACTACAGACCTTTAGTCTGGTTTTGATAGCTATAAACCTTGACTGATCATTTGTTTGAATAAAATATTTAGACGCATGGCCTTTTCATTTGTTTACAAATGATGAGTTAAGTTTCTTCTTCATGAAGAAGCATCTGTTGATAGGTTTCTTCGTTAAGAATAAACATTGAATTGACTATAACCCTGGTATGTAAAATCTTACGTTTCTTAGTTATGAAGAAACTACTATATCTGCCTATATGTATAAGCTTATGTTTCTTAATCATGAAGAAACATTATTTTAACTATAACCTTTGCATGTACAAAGCTATTATAAACATAATCATGATCAAGGTTTTGGGCTATACCTCTGACTATGGTCTAAGCCATATAATATAAAATAATATTTAAAAAGAACCCCTACCTTATGTAGTATTTGGAGTTTCTTGCCTATGATTTGTCGGGCGGCACTTCTACTATATATAGTGTGACAGGGCTTACACCGTCAGAGCTTCGGGGCTTGGCACGTACTACAAGATTGGCACACTTCTCGAGATCGGCACGCAAAATGATGCAAATGTGTGAAAAGTGAAGTGGTTGGTGTGAGTTGTGATGTTCCGAACACCCCTCTATTTATAGCTGAAATTCTGCATCTTCGCGTATCGCGAAGATGCTCTAGGTTTGCTGAGTCATCACTAGGGTTGCCACGTGTCGCAAGGTGTTGCTACGTGTCGCCATGTGTCACGCATGCAGAGATGCAACTTCGCGTATCGCGAAGATGCTTTGAGGTCGGTTCAAGTCTTTTGTCTTTCGCGTATCACGAAGATGCCTGCTTTTCAACTTCGCGTATTGCGAAGATGCAAGTTTCAAATTTCCATTTTTAGTCCTTGTACTATCCAAAAATACCAAAGCGGCCCTTATGCGGCTCGCGGCGATGCGAGCGTGCGAAGTGCCAAGTGCGCCATCAAAACGCCACATTACGCCTATCGCCCGAGTCTGATTCCGTGTCCGTGTCCGTGCGCCTACGCGTCGGGTGCTTCGCACCCTACGCTAGGACTATGGAGAGTGATTAGCCACATTAAAACATTTTTAGGGAAACTTGCTTTCTTATAAAGAGCTTTCATTTCTTTGTTTGTTTCCATGTGGGATGAAAATTCCATTCCCTTATTTATACCCCTGGGAAATGCTTCACTTTTCTTCTATCTTTCCATGTGGAATGAAAATTTTTCTTATTTCCTGAAGATAAGATGCTTTCTTTTTCTTATGTTATTTTTCTCATTACTTGTCTTTGTAATTATTCTTAATCCTTCAACTTTCAAAGTTGGCAAATTTAGCCCAAAATAAGTATGGGTTTTTCCTAGATGTTATAGAATGGCCCGAAAGATGCCACAAATGGGAATATGGCAATGTCACTTATATATAGGATGTACAAGCGGCATATCTACTATGCCCTTATCATACTGCATTTGTCTCGTTTTTCTAAGACCATTCCTGGATTCGAGTTATTGCTCACTACGTACTTATTATGTCTTCCATGCGAGGACTTGGATAATTACGTGTCGACCCATAATTACTTTTATTGTCAGATGGTCCACATAATTCGTTCCATTGTGTGGGTTTAACGATATTAACAATAAAATGAAAACTTTGAAAATCAAGACAATAAGTTACAAGGATTAACAACAAATCTTACTAATCTATTAAAGCAACACAATTTATACACATGTCACTCAACTAGGTTATCCACATAGGCCTCCATGTCATCAACTTTCCTTATATCTAATTTCCACATATTACCCATTAAATTTATATCAACATATTTTCTTGAAGCACGCGACCCATTTTTTATGACCCGATGGCCTGATTTCCATTATTATAAGCACGTGACCCATTTTTTTTATGCCAAATCACCTTATTCATATTATATAAACCTTAATATTACAAACCCTAATATTCATTTTTATTTCTCTCTCTCTCTCTCTCTCTCTCTCTTACAGATTACTCACTTCTACCTACTGTCTCTTCCATATTTCCGGTAAAGTATTAATTCTATGGTAATGGTCGATTCTCATATATTGTTCATTAGTGTCATTGTCATTTCATTTTCTTTGCAGTTTGTTGTTTGCATTGTTTTTAATTGTAATATCATTTTCGTATAATCTATTTAAGGTCTACATCAAAATCCAAGATTCAGTGGACATGTTGAAGTTTCTCTAACTGTTCTATCTTCCATATAATGAATGGTTTACTTAGGTTTTGATTACAATTGTTATCTTAAATATAGTTGATTTAAGTCGTTATCAAAATTATTCTGTTAATTATTCCAGTTATATCCGGTCTTAATTATTCTGGAATTATACGTTTTTTATTTTTTAATATAGCCGGAAGAATATATTATGTAACATTAATATAATTTTAATTATTGCATCTTAATGAAGGCCCAAATTGGTAGAATAGCTAATTTCCTGGATAGAGTATTTGCTGGAAAAATGGCTTTGTTTTTGTACAACAATGGATGTTAAGTTATGATTATTTATGTAGGTTACACAATTCATGTAATTTAAACCATTTTTAGATGATCAATATTTATTTTGACTGTTAACATGTGTGAATCTTATCTTGAAATTTCTGTCAATTGTTAACAACTTTGTTAATTTTTTTCTTATTTTCTTTTTACATAACTTGTTTTCCAGTTTATAACCGATTTCTATTTAAAAATATAAATACGGAATTTTACCTTTTATTATGCTTAATATTCATAACATATTTAAACCCATTGTATATATGGAATTTGGCCAATCTCGCAACAAACTTTTAAAGGTATCGATACTCTCCAATCTCGGCAATCTCGCAACAAACTTTCTGAACATCTAACCAAATGATCGGTGAGAATTGAATTTTTATTTGCTAATCATAATGGTTACTTTTATATGATGATTTATGAAAATAAATTCCCTTCATATCCCAAGTTTCAGTTTATTATTCAAATTAAAATTATTATTATCATTACCGTGTATTTACTTATAGGTTCAAAGGTATATAAATACCGTGATTATGGTAACAATACATTAATTGTTTTGACTAACAATAATGGTTTTGTATTTATATGCCAATATTTAAATAAGTTAAACAATTGGCTTTTAATACTTTCTTAAACAATAATTATTAAATTAGATGTCTATTATTATTGTTTTATTTTTGAAGGTGAAGGCATATTGTTTTATTTTTGAAGGTGAAGGCAAGATTATCAAGCAATTATTTAATCATATCGTATATCAAACTAAATTATATCTATTTAAGAAGTGTTTTGATACTCCATTTTCATCAATAACCAAAACAAGTAATATATAATTGTAAGGATCTGAGTTAACAGCTATCTAAGCTTCCTTTATGGCCATTGTCCTTACTATAATTTTTTAAATTACCGCGTTTTAATTAAAGTAACCGATAAATAATAATTATTAATTAATTAATGTATTTACGTTTTTATATGGATTCTTACGATTCGTGTTTTAGTTAAGGTAACCAAAAATTAATTATTAATTAATGTGTTTCTGTTTCTATTGATATTCCTATAATTTTTATATTTTTATTAAGATAACCAAAAATTAATTATTAGTTAATGTATTTCCGTTTTTATATACAATCTTATAAATCCATGTCTTAAACTTTTAATTAAGGTTACGAAAAACGTGTTAAAGTTGTTGAACAAGAAGTATGATCAAGAAGTTTATGTGGTTAAGAATGTATTTGTAGAAACATAACTTTAAATGTATTTGTATTCATAGTATAAGTTATTAAAATATTTAAATTTTCATTCATTTTTGTTAGTCTTTGTATGTTTTTATATTTGAATTAAAATAACAATATCATGTCTTATAATTCATGTAAAATTATCTTTTTTTCATAAATATGACATTTGCATTAGTTTATATTATATGCATATATATGACGTTTTAAATATTTCCACCCGTGTATAACACGAGATATATCCTTGTAAAATATATAAATAAAAACTTGAGGTCAAGAATAAGCGAAAATATTTTGTCTAAATAAATGAAACCATAATGGTTTCATAAACGATGTTATTGAAATTACAATGAAATGAGCGAGATTCTTAAAGTAACAAATATTGGATAACAACTTTAAGGTCAACCAACATACTAAACGAAACATTAGGATCGAAAAAAAAGAGTAAGTAATTGTGGCATGAGCCACAAAATATAAACACGTAAATTGATAAAGCATTGGGTCTGAGAATAAGATAGATAAATGAAACTTTAATAATAGGATCGAGTAAGTTCTTTGGAGTCAATAATGACTCGTTAAACAAATAGAAATTTTCAATAAGGAAAATATCAACGTGAATATGGGCAACATTTGAATAAATAATTGCAACTTTGAGATCAAAGTAAGACATTGGTCTCAAATTGGTAAAACATTGAGATCAAGAATAATAAAATGATCAAAACAATTCATGTAACAATAATAAACTCAACATGTGTATAAACACGCTCACAGTCCCAACTTCCATTAAACGATTACGTATATGCGAAAATTGGTTATAGACCACGAGATTGAAATTTACAAGCTAAACCGATTCAAAATGTAATTTGAATGAAAAATAGTCCACTAATTAACGAATAACCAAACTCAATGTTAACATTGTAAACAATCTTCGAAAGAAATCGATACATAAAATTATTATGATAATGTCCAAACAGAATAATATATTTACAATACACACACACGCACACACACACATGAAGTAGAAAGAAAAGGAGACAAAAGGTAGGTTGCGACGCTTGTCTTCTTAAAGATGGTTGTGGTATGAAAGTTGTTTAAAGGCGGTGTCATGATTTCTTAATCGAAACTCATTGACATTGACAAATAAGGGAAAGAAATGATTGTTGAGATTCGTTCAAGTTTGTGAAAAATCGATTGTAAAAACGTGGTGTTTTTATAACTCAAGGAAAAGTTATAACAATTTGCATAAAAAATATCCTTAGCTAGCGCTAAAGCTTAGAAAACTTAGTGAAACTTTTAATGTAAAGATTGTTATATATATATATACACATATATATATAGGGGTAGGATCTAGTGAAAACTTCTCTTAAAGAGAAAACTTAAAAACTCCTAAAAAACAATTTTTAACTTTTTTTTAAATTTTTTTGAAGTTTCTTTTTTTCCCATTATTCTTATATGTTGTTATGGGTTAAAAAAAAAAAAAAAAAGACTTGCTGGTAACCTTGTCAGTATAGTGCGCATGTGTAATAGTGTGCATTGCATATATGCAAAAGTGTTTGTATTGCATAGAATACAACACTATTGTACATATTTGATACACACTATTGTATATCGGCAATATAAGACTAATACACACATCGAATACATATTAGTACGTATGTGTAATACAACATTAACTCACATGTGCACCACATCGACTTTTATTTTATTATTATTTTTTTTCATATAATACAACACTACTACACATATACAATACACAAATATTGAATATATGCAATAAAACACTATTAAACTCAAAAATACATAGTAATAAACATGTGTAATACAACGGTATCGCACAGTAATACGTATGTGCATTACAGCGGTTTTTTTTATTTATTTTTTTTTAGTGAAATATAAGAAAATATAAGAATAATGGCTAAAACAGAATTTTGAAAATATTTTTTTATTTTTAATTAAAAATAATTTTTTAGGAGTTTTTAAGTTTTCTCTTTAAAGGTGAGTTTTCTCGTGATCCTCTCCCTATATATATATTTATATTGTTTGGCGGCGCTTTAGAAAGATAGAGGTAGGTAGATAAAATTAGTCGTTGATGATAATATAATAGCCTCACGGAATAGGGATTGTTTAAAGCAAACTATTTTATTTTATTTTAAGGATTTTATAATAATAATAATATTGATGGTAATAATAATAATAATAATAATAATAATAAAAATAAAAATAAAAATAATAAAAATAATAATAATAATAGTGATAAAAATGAGCCATTTGACTTGTCGTAAATTTCTTTTGAAGGAAATCAACTTGAATATATTTCATATGACAAAATATTTTGTAAGTATATGAATATGTATTTTTATTAATTGACTAATTAAAATAATCGAGATTTGAATTCCAAGTAAAAGACGTTTATAAGAGAATAAACGTGGAAGAATATGCATAGAAAATTATTTATTTAAAAAAAGTAAAAATTTAAGCATGGTTGGTGACTTTGAAAAGATTAAGTGTTGATGCTAAAAAACGAATAAACATTTAGTAGGACGAGGTACGCAGGGTGAGGTATCGCATAGCGGAAACGAATTAGGTCTTTCGGCGTCTTGCCGGCGTGTTTGAGTTTCTACAATAGTGCAGGCTTGAAGTATGAGTATAAGGTAAGGTAGAAGGTTTTGTATAAATGGTTGGGCAACAAATCGTGAGAATAAACGTGTAGTGTTAAGTATGTATAGTTTCGTGACAAGAGTTGATAAGGTGCCCGAAATTATCACAGCTTGAAGTATTTCGACATCCCGGTAGAGGAGTGGTGGGTTCTCATGTAAATATCTTTGTTGGGTTAGTTTTGAATATCCAAGAGTTATGTTGGGTTTGGATTGACATAGGCATAGCTTTGAGGTTTGAATGTATCATGTGGTTAGTGGAAATCATGGCCGAGATCACGGTGGTCCTTATTCGATGCTCTAGGTTGTCGTTTTGTGGGTAGAGTTTCGAGGGCAACTTCGAGGAGAACAAGAAGACATGTCAAGAAGCGTGAAGTGTGGTGCAAAAGTATGAAATTCGTATCACCATGACCTTTCGAATTTTCAAAACAGTAAATGAATATATAAGTGTAAGACCCCGAATCCCGGGAATCCTACAGTTGGTAATCATATCCAAAAATTCTCAAAAATTTAAGTCAAACCATTTCATCTTATTAAAATTCGGTTTATAGTGATAAACAACGAAAAATCACAAGTACTAAAACCAAGTTCCCAAAACCATAATTTAAATGTTTAAAGTAATAAATAAAAAGAAAACAGTTTGTGTATTAATCTCCGACTAGTTATGCCTTCAACCGTCTAAGTAGTCTCCAGCACGTCCAAGCGGTAAGCATCCTCCTCTAAACCTGAAACTCACACTAACATACACACAAAGTCAGCTTGAGCTGAGTGAGTTCAAGTTTTAAGTAAACAATATCGGTAATAACAAATATGGTAGACATACCAAAAGTTTTTAAAGTAAAAAGAGTGCATCCATTAAGTCATCGTTACCGAAGACTAAACAATTTCATACATACATATACAAAAGATATATATATCAACATCCTTGCAAGTACATCCCTATATATATAACAATATATATATATATATATGTATATAACATCCACGTATAACATTCAGGGTCGAGCACACGTACAACCCAAACACGTAACATCCGATGATGATCATGCCACACGAGCCTCCCCCCTCACGGGCTTTTCAGGGCCCGCCACAGGATTTAAGAACCTGAGTCGTATAGTTTGGCCCGGCCAAGATCACCATCCATCCGTATGCAAACACGCGGTTTAACATACCAAACACGTGATACGGGCCTCCTCACCCCGGGTCTTCCCCAAGTAATATATTTGACCCGACCACGATTTATAGAACGGCGAGCCTCCTCACCCCGGGTCTTCCCCAAGTAATATATTTGACCCGCCGGGTCATAAACATGCAACACGGGCCTCCTCACTCTGGGTCCTCCCCGAGTAATATATTTGACCCGGTCACAGTTTACCATCACATACACATTCACATACATACATACAAACATCTAATTCAAACATCCAACCAACAATATCACCACATACAATCCATAAATAATGGATAATCTAGGCATTCAATACTAAGCCTAACAGCAACCTCGAGGCTTAGAGCCCAAGTAATATGCATAACCTTAAGGGATATATGACCCTATAACGAGTCTAAAATATCCTAATGCATAAAATATAATTTACACATGTCTTCTTAAAGGCACAACCACAAACAAGATCATACAATACCAACCCAATAGTTTAAAGGAATAAAATCGGTTAAAATCATAATAAGGTGTGTATGCTAGCCCAAAACATAAAAAGGTTAAAAAGGGGCATCATGAAATCACCTGAAACGAGCCACACGAACACCAAAGAGTTTGAGAACTTCAAAGCCAATCCACAATTTACAAGCCTGTCGGAATGCACACAAATATTACTAACTAAACGTACCGACTCGTTTATCCTACGAGACGTTCTAACATGATTTGATTGACCTAAAGCCTTGACATTACCAAATTCAATTACATCAGCCCCCGAGGCCATGTATTTACCAAAAACACCCTTAGTTAATCCCGTGGGCAAAGGGTTCCCAATTTACCCCCGAAAGTTGTTGACTTTATCGAATACGCGCGTTAACGGGTTGTTTATGCACTTAGATACCGACTCAGCCCCGTGTGGACCAAATTTAGTAAAATCACAGCCCACAAGTCCACACGACGCTACATGAGTTGGATGGGTCGGTAATTCGCAAGCACGATGCACAAATTACCAATAAAAGCGAATTTGCGCCGTACCGAACCGTTTGAGTAACCGACAACCGATTCAGCCCCAATAACATAAAAATATAGTTTTTCACAGCCAACAAATCATACCGAGGCTACAACATCCGAATTGGTTGTTAATTCCCTCAAACAACGCGCTAGACGCAACAATTGACAAACTATATAGAATATGATAACGATACCGCCATTAACAAATGGACGGCGCAGGTACGTCCCATCGGACCCTCCCACTATGAGTATGTGTTTGATACCGCCATTAACAAATGGACGGCGCAGATACGTCCGTCGGACCCTCCCACTATGAGTATGAGTCTCCACCAACAAAAACAGTAAACAACTAGCACATTATCACATAGTTTACAAGCAATATGATACAAAACAAATACATACAAGACACGCATGTGAATTTTAGTTTGACACAAGAAAACCAAGTTTGGACGTGCTACACCCCAAAACATGTAAAAGTAAAAAGGGTTATGAAAACTCACCTTTGGGATTGGAGATAATTTGAAAGAAAGCCGAAAGCGAGTTTAAAGAAAAACCGAAGCGATCAACCGTCACGAACTATAAATGAAATTGCAAAGAAAATCAAGACTAGCTACCGGGATTTAATAAACTGTGGTTTTAGATATTTTGCAATATTTTAATCTCTTAAAGCAATAATATTATTTTAAGTTTTCTGGGTTTTAACAAGTTTTAAGGTCTCGATGACATATTTTAATGACTAATAAGATGAGGTTCAAAATACTTATTGAGCGAGGTTTGAAATATATAAACTTATTTTTAACGGCACAAAGTTAATAATAAAATATTAATCGGGTTTATAACGAATTTTAACGGAAGCGAAAGTCGGTTTTTATGTGAAATGTGATAATTACAAATTACATTTGTTTTTATTTAATTTATAATAATTTTGTTTGATTTATAATAATTTTTATTTGATTTATTTGAATTAGAAAAAGGCCTAAAAAATGAAGCAAAAGCATGTCCAGACCCAGGTATGAACCCGGGTCTCTAGGACCACACTTGAGTATCTTAACCATCTAAACTAGCCTTTTATTTGAAAAATATTTTGAATGTGAGGAATAGTCTCGGAATTTGTCTGTGTGTGTACAATAAATAAATAAGATAAAATAAAACAATTAACTTAAATAAGCTGTAAAAAATTTTAATAGCACATAAGGCAGTTCAGATAGGCACATGGTAACACCCCGGCTTTAAGCGCAATACGCCCGGGTGTGACGTACAGATCACTCATAAGCTCCTAACGCTATTAAAGCGTTAATAATTATATTTATTTCATTTCAATACATCACAAATACACAATCAAATAATAATACAATAAACTCTGAATTTCATTACGTTGCGTTTCTAATATCCTGATGATCCAACTACTCTAGTCTTCAATCCTTAAACTTCAACCTGCAGCACGTTTAAAATAATATAATTTGTCAACAATAATGTTCGTGAGAATTCATAAAGTTTTGCATATATATAATACGAAAAGTGTAAAATTCACAAGTCAAGATGTATCGTCTTAATCATATAACAAAAGAAAAGTAAATACATGATATTCCTATTCGCTTGACATAAGTCAAATCTACTAAGGAACCCCCGTTCACCGAGCTATATAGAATATGATAATGATATCGCCATTAACAAATGGACGGCGCAGGTACGTCCCGTCGGACCCTCTCACTATGAGTATGTATATGATACCGCCATTAACAAATGGACGGCGCAGATACGTCCATCGGACCCTCCCACTATGAGTATGAGTCTCCACCAACAAAAACAGTAAAAAACTAGCACATAATCACATAGTTTACAAGCAATATGATACAAAACAAATATATACAAGACACGCATGTGAATTTTAGTTTGACACAAGAAAACCAAGTTTGGACGTGCTACACCCCAAAACGTGTAAAACTAAAAAGGGGTTATGAAAACTCACCTTTGCGATTAGAGATAATTTGAAAGAAAGCCGAAAGCGAGTTTAAAGAAAAACCGAAGCGATCAACCGTCACGAACTACAAAGAAATTCAAGACTAGCTACCGGGATTTAATTAACTTTGGTTTTAGATATTTTGCAATATTTTAATCTCTTAAAGCAATAATATTATTTTAAGTTTTACGGGTATTAACAAGTTTTAAGGTCACGATGACATATTTTAATGACTAATAAAATGAGGTTCAAAATACTTATTGAGCGAGGTTTGAAATATATAAACTTATTTTTAACAGCACAAATTTAATAATATAATATTAATCGGCTTTATAACAAATTTTAATGGAAGCGAAAGTCGGCTTTTAGGTGAAATGTGATAATTACAAATTATATTTGTTTTTATTTAATTTAAAATAATTTTTTTTGATTTATAATAATTTTTATTTCATTTAAAAAAGGCCTCAAAAAACGAAACAAAAGCATGTCCAGACCCGGGTTCGAACCCGGGTCTCTAGGACCACACTTAAGTATCTTAACCATTTGAACCAGCCTTTTATTTGGTATTACAACAGAAAACAATTATACTTAAACTATCCCTCAGGTTCATCTTCTTCCTTGAACCCTAGATTTCTAATCAATCAACTTGTTCCATGTTTGTTGTAATTAGGTTAGGGTTTTTGATTAATGACTTACAATGAAACAAAAGCATATATTATTTACCTAGAAACATATTTGGTTGATGATGAACACAGCTTCATTGGGAAATGCACTTTAACTATTGCTTTCGGATTATTTAGCGTATATTAGATAGATTTAAGGTTATGAACGGATTTGGATGAAGATTAGACTCGTATTTATACTATCAAATGGTGCGTATAAGCATTAATGTCCTTTATAGATATTTTAAAATTATTCCGGCCATTTTGCGGATTAATTAACCCGGATTAGTCCTTCTTACTCGTTATTATTCGAATATTATTATTTGCCATTCTAGTCTACGCGTTTTATGGCTTTTAATTGGATTGAAAACAAGTTTGGTTATGGGTTTTGGGCTCTCCAGAGCTTATTTGCCGTTACCAGCGGCTGGCCGGAACTTCCAGCCGGGAAAACGATGGGTACAGGGGTGGGGGGAGGGTTTTTATTTTATTATTATAACTTAAACTAATTTACAACTTCAGTCCCTACAGTTTCTAGATGTATTAAAACAGATTTTAAATAAAGTTTACCAATAAACCCTGAAATTTGAAATGTACTAGAAATGTAATAAAAATTATAATGCTTGGATAATGTTCGTACTCTACTCGAATAGATTGTAATTTGTTTAAATCTTAAATATTTAAAATTTAAATCCCGGAGTTACGAAACGTATAGAAAACTAACAAACGATAACCGAAAAATTAAAACTGGTCGGATTTTCGGGTTTGAAAATAACGAATGTTACAGGATTCACAACTTTCGGAAATTTCGTTCCAAAATTAAATTCTAAAAGAAAACAACTAATACATGGGGTTGTTTAACAGTTTTAACAATTTTACAAATACATAAATTAGTAAAAACAATAACGTCGTGCTTTGAAGGGCCCAAAAGACGCCACAAATGGGAATATGGCAAGGTCACTTATATATATGATGTACCAGCGGCGTATCCACCATGCTTTTATCATACTGCATTTGTCCCGTTTTTCCAAGATCATTCTAGGATTCGAGTTATTTCACACTAAGTACTTATTATGTCTTCCATGCGAGTACTTGGATAATTACGTGTCGACCCATAATTACCTTTATCGTCGAATGGTCCACATAATTCGTTCCATTGTGTGGGTTTAACGATATAAACAATAAAATGAAAACTTTGAAAATCAAGACAATAAGTTACAAGGATTAACAACAAATAAAATATATAAAGAAAAACATGAGGTCAAGCATAAGCAAAAATATTTTGTCCAAATAAATGAAACCATAACGGTTTCATAAACGATGTTATTGAAATTTCAATGAAATGAGCGAGATTCTTAAAGTAACAAATATTGGATAACAACTTTAAGGTCAACCAACATACTAAACGAAACATTAGGATAAAAAATAACAGAGTAAGTAAATGTGGCATGAGCCACAAAATATAAACACGCAAATTGATAAAGCATTGGGTCCGAGAATAAGATAGATAAACGAAACTTTAATAATAGGATCTAGTAAGTTCTTTGGAGTCAATAATGACTTGTTAAACAAATGAAATTTTCAATAAGGAAAATATCAACGTGAATATGGGCAACATTTGAATAAATAATTGCAACTTTGAGATCAAAGTAAGACATTGGTCTCAAATTGTTAAAACATTGAGATCAAGAATAACAAAATGATCAAAACAATTCATGTAACAATAATAAATTTAACATGTGCATAAACACGCTCATAGTCCCAACTTCCATTAAACGATTATGTATATGGGAAAATTGGTTATAGACCACGACATTGAAATTAACAAAGTAAACCGATTGAAAATGTAATTTGAATGAAAAATAGTTCACTAATTAACGAATAACCAATCTCAATGTTTACATTGTAAACAATCTTCGAAAGAAATCGATACATAAAATTATTATGTTAATGTCCAAACAGAATAATATATTTACAATATATATACACACACACACACACATGAAGTAGAAAGAAAAGGAAACAAAAGATAGGTTGCGACGCTTGACTTCTTAATGATGGTTGTGGTATGAAAGTTGTTTAAAGGCGGTGTCAAGATTTCTTAATCGAAACTCATTGACATTGACAAATAAGGGAAAGAAATGATTGTTGGGATTCGTTCAAGTTTGTGAAAAATTTGATTGTAAAAACGTGGTGTTTTTATAACTCAAGGAAAGGTTATAATAATTTGCATAAAAAATATCCTTAGCTAGCGCTAAAGCTTAGAAAACTTAGTGAAACTTTTAATGTAAAGATTATTTAACCTATATATATATATATATATATATATATATATATATATATATATATATATATATATATATATATATATATATTTATATATATATTGGCGGCGCTTTAGAAAGATAGAGGTCGCTAGATAAAATTACTCGTTGATGATATTATAATAGCCTCACGGAATAGGGATTGTTTACAACAAACTATTTTATTTTAAGGATTTTATAATAATAATAATATTGATGGTAATAATAATAATAATAATAAAAATAATAATAATAATAATAATAATAATAAAATAAAAATAATAATAATAATAATAGTGATAAAAATGAGCCATTTGACTTGCCGTAAATTTCTTATTAATTGACTAATTAAAATAATCGAGGTTTGAAATTCCAAGTAAAATACGTTTATAAGAGAATAAACGTGGAAGAATATGCATAGAAAATTATTTATTTAAAAAAAGTAGAAATTTAAGCATAGCTGGTGACTTTGAAAAAATTAAGTGTTGATGCCGAAAAACGAATAAAATTTTAATAGGACGAGGTACGTGGGATGAGGTATCGCATAGCGGAAACGAGTTAGGTCTTTCAGCGTCTTGCCGGTGTGTTTGAGTTTCTACAATAGTGCAGGCTTTAAGTACGAGTATAAGGTAAGGTAGAAGGTTTTGTATAAATGGTTGGGCAACAAATCGTGAGAATAAACGGGTAGTTTAAGTATGTATAGTTTCGTGGCAAGAGTTGATAAGGTGCCCGAAATTATCACAGCTTGAAGTATTTCGACATCGCGGTAGAGGAGTGGTGGGTTCTCACGTAAATATCTTTGTTGGGTTAGGTTTGAATATCCAAGAGTTATGTTGGGTTTGGATTGACTTAGGCATAGCTTTGAGGTTTGAATGTATCACGTGGTTAGTGGAAATCATGGCCGAGCTCACGGCGGTCCTTTACTCGATGCTCTAGGTTGTTTGTTTTGTGGGTAGAGTTTCGAGGCCAACTTCGAAGAGAACGAGAAGACATGTCACGTAGCGTGAAGTGTGAGGCAAAAATATGAAATTCATATCCTAAAATCGGAATCCATCTATATAAATTATAAATAAAGAATTAAATCGAGTAAAGCAAAATTTGAAATGCTCATGAGTCGGCGTGAGTTTTTGCTTAATTTCGTAAACTTTCGAGGAAACATATGAAAAATTATCAATTTTGAAATAAAACATGGATTTAATACAATTTAATATAAGTAGTGAAATCGACTTGAAAATCGAGTGTTCATGTACCACCATAAATTTTTTACTTTTCAATTAAAACCATAATAATAATTAAATTGCATAAAGAAAACGAATTGAAAATCGATAATTCATGTATCACCATGACTTTTCGTGTTTCAATTCAAAACATAAGAAATAATGAGTATTTATAAATAAAGAAAACGAATAGAAAACCAACTATTCATGTATCACTATGACTTTTCGAATTTTCAAAACAGTAAATGAATATATAAGTAAAGGAAATTAATTAAAATTTAACTATTCACATAACCCAATGACTTTTAAAACCGCAATATAGAATATTGAATATTCGGAAACACACGTTGTATGAATCATCATAACTTGTATGTTCCAATAAAAATAAAAATGTGTAATCAAATCGAACCGAAAGTTAGGGATTCGTGTATCACCTGGACTTGACAGACTTTCAGTTAAAACGTATAAATCAAAATACGTAATCAAATCGAACCAACAGCTATTTATTCGTGTATCACTACGACTTGTCAGACTTTTTGTTAAAACACATTGTAAAACATTGAAGGTTGGAGTCACACGTCGCATGAACCAACGTGACTTATGTGACATCCTAACGAGTGCAACCATATCCTTATCACAAAGAGGACATGATCACGGTTGAAAACAAAAAGTTGTGATTCGTATGATGTTTGGTGTGGTACATTTTGGTCTACTAAGTTTCATGCCCATCCTGAACTATCTAGGTAAGCAACCAGGTACGACGTCTTATTGGATATATGCGCATTGCTTATCCTTAGGTTTCAATAACCATGGTGTCAAGAGTTCAGAAAACAAGCACGCCCCCCCCTTCCAGTTACTACATACCCGCCACATAGAACCATATTTATGAGGAAGGAATATCAATTTGAAAATTACTTGAAATTACTTTTAAGAAAACTTGTTTTAGGTCTAAGCCTTGGAGTTTGTGAGTGAACATGTGTGCAGGCGACATTATGAAATATTATATATATAAATATAAATAAAAGCAAATGAATGAACTTGTAAGTGCAGGCACATAGCACATAGAGTATGCATGCAATTTGAGCCATAAAATAAACTATAACCATACTAGGCCAATATGCCTAACAACCTATCTTATAGTTACAGCTATGAAACCAATCTGTAGCACCCCGGCTTTAAGCGGAATACGCCCGGGTGTGACGTACAGATCACTCATAAGCTCGTAACGCTATTAAAGCGACAATAATTTTATTTATTTCATTTTAATACATCACAGACACACAATCAAATAATAATACAACAAACTCTGAATTTCATTACGTTGCGTTTCTAATATCCTAATGGTCCAACTACTCTGGTCTTCAATCCTTAAAATTCAACCTGCAGCACGTTTAAAATAATATAATTTGTCAACAATAATGTTCGTGAGAATTCATAAAGTTTTGCATATATATAATACGAAAAGTGTAAAATTCACAAGTCAAGATGTATCGTCTTAATCATATAACAAAAGAAAAGTAAATACATGATATTCCTGTTCGCTTGACATAAGTCAAATCTACTAAGGAACCCCCGTTCACCGAGCTATATAGAATATGATAATGATACCGCCATTAACAAATGGACGGCGCAGGTACGTTCCGTCGGACCCTCTCACTATGAGTATGTGTATGATACCGCCATTAACAAATGGACGGCGCAGGTACGTCCATCGGACCCTCCAACTATGAGTATGAGTCTCCACAAAAAAAACAGTAAACAACTTGCACATAATCACATAGTTTACAAGCAATATGATACAAAACAAATACATACAAGACGCGCACGTGAATTTTAGTTTGACACAAGAAAACCAAGTTTGGACGCGCTACACCCCAAAACGTGAAAAGTAAAAAGGGTTATGAAAACTCAACTTTGGGATTGGAGATAATTTGAAAGAAAGCCGAAAGCGAGTTTAAAGAAAAACCGAAGCGATCAACCGTCACGAACTATAAATGAAATTGCAAAGAAAATCAAGACTAGCTACCGGGATTTAATAAACTTTGGTTTTAGATATTTTGCAACATTTTAATATCTTAAAGCAATAATATTATTTTAAGTTTTACGGGTTTTAACAAGTTTTAGGGTCACGATGACATATTTTAATGACTAATTAGATTAGGTTCAAAATACTTATTGAGCGAGGTTTGAAATATATAAACTTATATTTAACGGCACAAAGTTAATAATAAAATATTAATAGGGTTTATAACGTATTTTAACGGAAGCGAACGTCGGTTTTTAGGTGAAATGTGATAATTACAAATTATATTTGTTTTTATTTAATTTATAATAATTTTGTTTGATTTATAATAATTTTTATTTGATTTATTCGAATTTGAAAAAGGCCAAAAAAAAATGAAACAAAAGCATGTCCAGACCCGGGTTCGAACCTAGGTCTCTAGGACCACACTTGAATATCTTAACCATCTTAACCAGCCTTTTATTTGGTGTTACAACACAAAACAATTATACTTAAACCATCCCTCAAGTTCGTCTTCTTCCTTGAACCCTAGATTTCTAATCAATCAACTTGTTCCATGTTTGTTGTAATTAGGTTAGGGTTTTTGATTAATGACTTACAATGAAACAAAAGTATATATTATTTACCTAGAAACATGTTTGGTTGATGATGAACACGGATTCGTCAGGAAATGCACTTTAACTATTGCTTTCGGATTATTTAGCATATATTAGTGTAAGGCCCCGAACCCCGGGAACCCCACAGTTGGTAATCATTCAAACACTCGTAAAATTTAAAAAACTTAAGAACCGTTTCTTCCATTAAAACAAATGTATCAGAGTATAAATTTTGCGGAAAACATGAAAAATGAAATAAGTTCCCGAAACCCGGGAATTTTGCCCAAGAACCAAAATAAGTATAACTTTTATAAGTTTCCTTGAAATAAAATATTCATAAACAATTCTTCCTTCCAGTATGCCCTTCACCATCCAAGTAGCTCCGTGCACGTCCAAGCGATAAGGCATCCTCATCGCTAACATGCACCCGAAGTCAGCTTGAGCTGAGTGAGTTCAAGTTAAGTAAAAGATATCAGTAGTAAAATCATGATAGCCATACCAAAGGTTTTATAAAGTAAAAGGGTATATCCATCTAATCATTATTATCGAACTTAAACATCCTCATACATACGTATACAAATGTATATGTAAACATCCATTCAATAACATCCCTATATACATAACAGTATATATATATATAACATCCACGTATAACATCAGGGTCGAGCAAACGTACAACCCAAACACGTAACATCAGTGCATGCAAACACGAAGTAGGCATACACAACATCAGTAGTCGAAACGACTACAACATCGCCAAATAGAGGCCAAGAAATAATGTATATATATATATATATATATATATATATATTTAACATCCCAAGGCTTACCATATACTAGCAAGCCTATATAAAATCATTTTAAAAACATTTCATCAAGTAAGAAAACATTTAGGTGAACATGCTAGCCCAAAAGTAAAATGAGTAAAAGGGGCATTATGAACTCACCTGAGATCGATAGAATACTTGCAACGAGCTAGGAAGTTCCTAAGGGCAAAATCACAAGCAAGGGCCTGTAAATTATACATAACGCGTTACTAAACTAGACCGTAGGAACACTCTAGCCTAATGGGCCGTACAAGCCCAACACTTGGCCCAAGGCCCAACAACTTGGCCCAAGGCCCAATACGTGGCCCAAGGCCTAATACCTGGCCCAAGGCCCAATACCTGGCCCAAGGCCCAACAACTTGGCCCAAGGCCCAATACCTGGCCTTGGGCCCAATACCTGGCCCAAGGCCCAAAGATAGTCAAATCGGGTCGAATGCGCGTGAAATAATCCTTAAAACCATTTGTTAACCGCATCAGTCCCGAATGGACCAAATTCCATCTTAACTCTTTTCATTCATCATAATTATGTCACCCGAGTTGATAGGGTTGACGGTTCCTTTTTACAACACTTACTTTAACATTTAAACGAAAATTCGCGCACCGCCGACTCGATTGACGAAGCACTAACCACGACAGCCCCGAGCACCAAAAAAATAATTTTTCCACGGCCCTTAAACCACCCTAGGGCTGCACAAACTGAATCAATCGGTCACCCGATCAACTAACGCATCAAACTCAACAATTTGCAATTCTACACCTGTTAAACCCTAGTTTTCGAACTAAAATCGATTGACCGACCTAAACACCTCCAATGACCATGAAATTTTAATATGATGTACATGTCATACCTAGTGGAATTTTGATGTGAAAACCTCACTCAAAACAGCCCCGGAAACGCTCAATTGGGCAGCCACCCGGTTAGCCTACAACAAGATGTTTTTCGATCAATACACGCAATATGAGGGTCAATTAACATGAAAAAGACTTGGGGAATCGTAGTACGTACCTTGAATTAAAATTATAAGGCTTATAATTGACTGCACAAGAAAAAAAACGTGGGTCTTGGTCTTGAAGAAGCTGCCGATCGCACAACTATATGTGGCTAGGGTTTTATTTATTTTTTTTATGTTATAACTTAAGATATTACACTCTAGTCCTTCTAGATTCAAGTGTAAGGCAAAATGGAAGGAATGGTTAGGTTCTTTAACGTACTGGGATGACGTGAAGGCTTCCGAGAAACGTCGATTAAGTCCCGAGAGTTATACATACTCTACAAGCTTTAGTTCTTCAAACCGGAGTTAACGGGTGTTACAATTAGATAGATTTAAGGTTATGAACGGATTTGGGGTCTAACAAGTTGGTATCAGAGCCCTGGTTCGATGGATCCGAGCTGGACTCGAACTGTAAAAGAAAGGACTAGAATTGCTAACCGCGAGTAGCTGCACGTCAAGAAGTAATTTTAATTTTTAGTCATTCTTGTAAGTTTTAAATTTATATTATGTGCATAAATTGCTTAAGTGTTAGATGGGATGCTAATATGGTTAGGGGCAGGGGGTGCTTAGGATGGGCGGGTAAAGTAAACAATTAATAACACTTGATCAACGTTATTAGCAGTTTACCGTTACCTACCATGTTCTAAATGCCACTTGTGCTTGACTGTGTTAGGGTTCTGTCTTTGTAGGGATATGATATGGCTAATGCTTGTGTCTTAGCGTTAAATTTCCTCTCGTTCTTTAAATTCTCCCACCCATTTCTCATCCTCTTGAACGTTTCACGCATGATTGTTTAGCTGAGGCGTAGCATGCTATCACTCTAGGTTCTTTTCCTTTTACTTCTTGAGGTTTAAGCCTCATTCCTGTTTGACTCGGGCGCTAGTAGAGGTTTTGTCCCTATCGTCCTCTTGTGTATTTAGATGATTAGGTTTCGTCTCTATCCGCGTCTATTCCTGTTGCGACAGGATTCAGGGACGAATCCCATTTTTAGGGGGGTAGACTTGTAACGTCTGTTAATTTCCGATAAAAAGGTTTAACCTTTTAGTGTTGTGTACACCTTCCGGGCTTGACCTGGCAATCTCCCGAGAGCTCCTTGCCACCCTCGTAAACTTATCTTACTTAACTTTCTTACAAGTTCACCCATTGTTAAAGTAGAGGGACTAGGATGTATTATCGTTATTATATTATACAAAAATAAATAAATAAATAAACCTAAACCCTTACACCGATCGGCGCCCCCATCCCCCTCTCTTCTCGATTTCCGTGCTAGACCAGCCCGTTTCCGGCCATCCAAACTTCAATTCCAGGTCCGTTCTATCTTAGTATAACTCTTTTTCACCATTAAACCCTTTGTTGAACACGTTAGGGTTGAGTTTTGATTATAACAAATTCTGACAGATTCGTACTCGTTTATTGCTCGGTCTGTAAATCGATGAAAGTATATTGTTTTTGATCGATTCTTGTTTCTATGATGTTCTACTTTGAGTCTAGTTTCTAGAAAGGTATAACACGTAATTTTTGGACGAGATTTGAATACTTTTTATGATTTTATAAGATCGAGTGTCAAAGCTGATGCGGGATGACAGATTCTGGTCTGTCTTCCCGACATCATAACCCTTTTTCGACAAGTCTAAATTGGTTGGTTCCACTTCTGGAAGTTAATATTTTGAGTTAGGAACCAAACCCAATTGGAATCGTTTATTTGGCTGGGTAATGATTTTTATAAAAATAAAACCATTTTGTTGCGCACTGAAATAGCTGCACATACCTTTCTGTGTTGGAAAAATTTTTATGATTTTTCTGTCCACTAAAAAAATATAATAAAAATATTTTTATAAACCTAAGAAATTTATTAAATTCTGGTAAAAATTTAATAATTTATTTCAAAGGTTATCCTATGTAATTAAATGCATCTTCGCATGCTAAAATCTGCATGTTTTACTCGTTATTGATCGATAAGTTCATTTTAGGCTTAACCGGTGGATGTTCAATTGTGATCGTGTCGGGGCTGTTTGAAGTGGGTTTTTGCACCACAATCTTCCTAGGTATGTCCTATATAACATACTAAAATTTCATGGTCATTGGAATTGGTTAGGTCGGCCAATTGTTAATAGTTTGAAAACTAGGATTCGGTTGACTAGTTTGTGAGTTGTTGTGTTTAACGCGTTGTTTGAGGGAATTGACAACCAATTCGAATGTTGTAGACTCGGCATGATATGTTGACTGTGAAAAAATGATTTTTTTTAGTATTTGGGGTGAATTGGTTGTCGGTTACTTGAACGGGTCGGTACGGCGCAAATTCGCGTTTATTGGTAATTTGTGCATCGTGCTTGCGAATTACCGACCCATTCAACTCGTGTAGCGTCGTGTGGACTTGTTGGCTGTGATTTTACTAAATTTGGTCCACACGGGGCTGAGTCGGTATCTAAGTGCATAAACAACCCGTTAACACGCGTATTCGATAAAGTCAACAACTTTCGGGGGTAAATTGGGAACCCTTTTGTCCCCGGGATTAACTAAGGGTGGTTTCGGTAAATACATGGCCTCGGGGGCTGATGTAATTGAATTTGGTAATGTCAAGGCTTTAGGTCAATCAAATCATGTTAGAACATCTCGTAGGATAAACGAGTCGGTGCGTTTAGTTAGTAATCTTTGTGTGCAATCCGACAGGCTTGTAAACTGTGGATTGGCTTTGAGGTTCTCAAACTCTTTGGTGTTTGTTTGGCTTGTTTCAGGTGAGTTCATGATGCCCTTTTTACTCTTTTTACATTTTGGGCTAGCATATACACCGAAATACAAATTTTATACGATTTTCCTCGTTACAACGATTTGAATGGTATTACATAGCCTTACTCATGATTGTGCATTTTGAAAGCTATATTTGAATTATTTGCTATGATTTAGGATATTTTAGACTCGTTTATGGTCTTATATCCTTTAAGGTTACATACATCGTTGATGGTCTAGACTCGAGGATGTTAATAGGCTTGGTAGAAATTGAATACGAGTAGACCTATTTACTTAGTTCATGTTTGGGATGATATAAATATATATATATATATATATGTATGTATGGAGGTATGTATGTATGTATGTATGTATGAGTATGTGTTACCTTATAGACTACGGTTGTGTGATAACATTTAGTTCCTCACGACTAAGAATGATGTGAGTAGGCTTATTGATGTGTAATGCCCTTGCTTAGCTGCATACGGCTAACTGTATAACAAGGCACGTGTATCAATTATCTATCACTTCTACTTCTTACATCTAGGTGAATGAGACCCTCAACTAACGGGGGTCCGGGGGCGGCGCCCCTGGTAGCGGGGTCTAGGGGCGGCAGCTCCAAGCAGGTCCAAGGGGCAGAGGCCCTGGCTGGGGTTGAGCTGTTAAACACGCAAATTGAGCCACAAAATATAAACACGCAAATTGATAAAGCATTGGGTCCGAGAATAAGATAGATAAACGAAACTTTAATAATAAGATCGAGTAAGTTCTTTGGAGTCAATAATGACTTGTTAAACAAATGGAAATTTTCAATAAGGAAAATATCAACGTGAATATGGGCAACATTTGAATAAATAATTGCAACTTTGAGATCAAAGTGAGACATTGGTCTCAAATTGGTAAAACATTAAGATCAAAAATAACAAAATGATCAAAACAATTCATGTAACAATAACAAACTCAACATGTGTATAAACACGCTCATAGTCCCGACTTCCATTAAACGATTACGTATATGGGAAGGTTGGTTATAGACCACGACATTGAAATTAACAAAGTAAACCGATTGAAAATGTAATTTGAATGAAAAATAGTTCACTAATTAACGAATAACCAAACTCAATGTTAACATTGTAAACAATCTTCGAAAGAAATCAATACATAAAATTATTATGATAATGTCCAAACAGAATAATATATTTACAATACACACACACATACACACATGAAGTAGAAAGAAAAGGAAACAAAAGGTAGGTTGCGACACTTGTCTTTTTAAATATGGTTGTGGTATGAAAGTTGTTTAAAGTCGGTGTCATGGTTTCTCACTCGAAACTCATTAACATTGACAAATAAGGGAAAGAAATGATTGTTGGGATCGCTCAAGTTTGTGAAAAATCGATTGTAAAAACATGGTGTTTTTATAACACAAGGAAAAGTTATAATAATTTGCATAAAAAAATATCCTTAGCTAGCGCTAAATCTTAGAAAACTTAGTGAAAGTTTTAATGTAAAGATTTTATATTTATATATAATACATACATAAAAAATCGATTATATATATATATATATATATATATATATTGTTTGGCGGCGCTTTAGAAAGATAGAGGTCGCTAGATAAAATTACTCGTTGATGATAATATAATGGCCTCACGGAATAGGGATTGTTTAAAGCAAACTATTTTATTTTATTTTAAGGATTTTATAATAATAATAATAATAACTCTAATAAAGGTATTAATGATAATAATAGTAATAATAATAGTGATAAAAATGAGCCATTTGACTTGTCATAAATTTCTTTTGAAGGAAATCAACTTGAATATATTTTATATGACCAAATATTTTGAGAGTATATGAATATGTATTTTTATTAATTGACTAATTAAAATAATCGAGATTTGAAATTACAAGTAAAAGACGTTTATAAGAGAATAAACGTGGAAGAATATGCACAGAAAATTATTTATTTAAAAAAAGTAAAAATTTAAGCATGGTTGGTGACTTTGAAAAGATTAAGTGTTGATGCTGAAAAACGAATAAACATTTAGTAGGACGAGGTACGCAGAGTGAGGTATCGCATAGCGGAAACGAGTTAGGTCTTTCGGCGCCTTGCCGGCATGTTTGAGTTTCTACAATAGTGTAAGCTTGAAGTACGAGTATAAGGTAAGGTAGAAGGTTTTGTATAAATGGTTGGGCAACAATTCGAGAGAATAAACGTGTAGTGTTAAGTATGTATAGTTTTTTGGCAAGAGTTGATAAGGTGCCCGAAATTATCACAGCTTGAAGTATTTTGACATCGCGGTAGAGGAGTGGTGGGTTCTCATGTAAATATCTTTGTTGGGTCAGGTTTGAATATCCAAGAGTTATGTTGGGTTTGGATTGACTTAGGCATAGCTTTGAGGTTTGAATGTATCATGTGGTTTGTGGAAATCATGGCCGAGATCACGACGGTCCTTTACTTGATGTTCTAGGTTGTCGTTTTATGGGTAGAGTTTCGAGGGCAACTTCGAGGAGAACGAGAAGACATGTCACGAAGCGTGAAGTGTGGGGAAAAAGTATGAAATTCGTATCCTAAAATCGGAACCCATCTATATAAATTATTAATAAAGAAATAAATCGCGTAAAGCAAAATTTTAAATGCTCATGAGTCGGCGTGAGTTTTTGCTTAATTTCCTAAACTTTCGAGGAAACATATGAAAAATTATCAATTTTGAAATAAAACATGGATTTAATTCAATTTAATATAAGTAGTGAAATCAAATTGAAAATAGAGTGTTTATGTACCACCTTAAATTTTTGACTTTTCAATTAAAACCATAATAATAATTAAATTGTATAAAGAAAACGAATTGAAAATCGACAATTCATATATCCCCATGACTTTTCGTGTTTTCAATTCAAAACATACGAAATAATGAGTATTTACAAATAAAGAAAACGAATAGAAATCGACTATTCATGTATCACCATGACTTTTCGAATTTTCAAAACAGTAAATGAATATATAAGTAAAGGAAATTAATTAAAATTCAACTATTCACATAACCTAATGACTTTTAAAACCGCAATATAGACTATTGAGTATTCAGAAACACACACGATGTATGAATCATCATAACTTGTATGTTCCAATAAAAATAAAAATGCTTAATCAAATCGAACCGAAAGTTGGGGATTCGCGTATCACCACGACTTGACAGACTTTCAATTAAAACGTATAAATCAAAATGCGTAATCAAATCGAACCAAAAGCTGTTTATTCGTGTATCACCACGACTTGTCAGACTTTTAGTTAAAACACATTGTAAAACATTGAAGGTCGGAGTCACACGTCGCATGAACCACTGTGACTTGTGTGACATCCTAAGGAATGCAACCATATCCTTATCACAAAGAGGACATGATCACGGTTGAAAATATAAAGTTGTGATTCGTATGGCGTTTGGTGTGGTACGTTTTGGCCTAATAAGTTTCATGCCTGATATAATGCATAATATTTATAAATCCCTTGTATATTTTACATAATATTTTATTAGTTTTTCTTCCGTTTTTATTAGAATTTGTATATTACTAACACATTTGAACAATGTAGGTTCTGGAGGTTTATCGTGGTTAAAAGGGCGAAAAACGAGCTAAAACAAGCCAAACCGGTGAACCGGAGCATCAAAATTGAACCGGACCGCATCAGGAAACGAACCAGATCATATCAGGAGTGAACCGGACTAGGACCAAGCTTATTTGGCCACGCTACACGGCCAAATAAGGGGATATGTTAGCGTAGCGCGGACAAATTGCCCACGTTGCGCGGCCAAGTGGGGGTATTTTGGTAGCGCGACCAACCTAATTTCTAGAATATTCCGGGTTTTGGGCTTTAATCACTATATAAACACTCCTAATCTCACCCTTAATCAGACCTGAACTTGCCAGCCGAATCTGGAGAGTTCCCGAGCTTAGGATTGCTACTTTTGGTGACTTTGGAGTTGAAGAATCATCTGGTGGTGTGCGTATTGGTTGAAGACGAAGAACACAGGTTTTATCTTCTGTTTTCTTTCGTTTTCTTTTATATCCGCCATGAATTCTTCGTTGTTTGTTTTGTTTGGTTTCACTATGCTATGCTAAACATTATAAACTGCCTAGGCTTATGATAAACCTATTTTGATGTTGTGTTTTGATTGGGATTTATTTATCGTTATGGTTTTATGATTTAGTAAAACGTTTAATTATATTAAATTGATGCATATGGATATTTAGGATTGTTTGATTAATTGTTATTATTCCATAGTTGCCTTAATTATTGTTTGTCATTATGATAGG
Organism: Bidens hawaiensis; assembly: GCF_021521415.1. NCBI lineage: Eukaryota > Viridiplantae > Streptophyta > Magnoliopsida > Asterales > Asteraceae > Bidens > Bidens hawaiensis. The sequence continues at coordinate 115,104 of NW_027491990.1, read as the reverse complement.
TTGCTATTAGGTCAATTACTTTGTGTTCTTGATTATTTTATGATTGATTTGCAATAGGATCATAGGAATAATAATTATTAATTAAATGAACCTAAGTGTGCTGCTAACCTAAATATGTAAAGTTCTAGGTTATTGATAGATCTTTATTATTTGATCTTGCTAGATTTAGTTCTTCGTAAGGAGTTCGTCTAGGTTTGATTATTTAATTATTGTCTATTGAATTAATTAAATTTTTTAAATTGCCTTTGATTTCCGCGCTATAGGTAGGATTTCGTATAAAGGAACTAAGTCATAATTAATTAGGTGACTGTAAGGGAACTTGATTTTTAATACTGGTGTGCTTAAAACTTGTTAGAAACCCATAGGTGTCTTCTTGAGAAGGGTCAGGGGTCATGTTCGGGTTTTCTTTTAAGTGTCTATTTTACGATCCCAGTCCATAACTAAATATTTTTCCGGTTAATTCATTACTTAAGTTTAGGAGATTCTAGCCTAGGTAGTTTTCTCATCATCATCTTATTTTAATTAACAAACTCTTGCTTTCACTTAAATTACTTGTTTTCTTAATTAGTTTTTAATAGTAGTATTAATTAGTATTTTAAATAAACCCCCCCAACAAATATAAATTAATAAGTCGTGTTTGTAGTCGAGTCTAATTAGCTAATAAGCGTAGTTTAGAGAGTCTCGTGGGTTCGATATCCGAATTTACTTAGCTTTATTAAAGTCGATCAGTTCACTTGCCGGTTAGTTGTTTAGTCGAGTTCTAGAGAGTCTAGAGTATTACTTAGTGTTTATTTTTAGTTAATTTAGTTAATAATAATAAACTACTTTTAGCACATCAAGTTTTTGGCTCCGTTGCCGGAGACTCTTGGCGATTGCGTTATTAGATTTGATTAGATTTACTTGCTACATACGTGCTACTTGTTTTGTTTTGTTTTGTTTTGTCTTGAGTCGTAGGAGTCTACTTAATTTAGTCTAATTTTAAGTTTAGTTTATTTTATTTATTCTTAGTTTTATTTTAGTGTTTTCATAGATTTAACTCAGTTGGTCTTGTGTGTTTTTCAGGTTTATGCCACATCTAAGTTTGCAAGGACCACCTCCGTTAAAGTCTGAAGCCAGTTCGTCATCACCGATCAACATAGATTCTCCACCGAAGTCATCACCACACAGTTCAACGTCGTCGAGTCCCAGAACCAATCCCGATATTTAAATGGCCGACAACCGAACCGTTTACCAACAAGCCATCGAGGGTTTCACAGTGTAAGGCCCCGAACCCCGGGAACCCCACAGTTGGTAATCATTCTAACACTCGTAAAATTTAATAAACTTAAAACCCATTTCTTCCATTAAAACAAACGTATCAGAGTATAAATTTTGCGGAAAACATGAAAAATGAAATAAGTTCCCGAAACCCGGGAATTTTGCCCAAGAACCAAAATTAGTATAACCTTTATAAGTTTCCTTGAAATAAAATATTCATAACAATTCTTCCTTCCAGTATGCCCTTCACCATCCAAGTAGCTCCGTGCACGTCCAAGCGATAAGGCATCCTCTTTCAAATCCTGAAACTTACACTAACATGCACACAAAGTCAGCTTGAGCTGAGTGAGTTCAAGTTTTAAGTAAAAGATATCAGTAGCAAAAATCATGATAGTCATACCAAAGGTTTTCTAAAAGTAAAAGGGTACATCCATCTAATCATCATTACCGAACTTAAACATCCTCATACATACATATACAAAATGTATATGTAAACATCCATTCAATAACATCCCTATATACATAACAGTATATATATATATATATATATATATATATATATATATATAACATCCACGTATAACATCAGGGTCGAGCAAACGTACAACCCAAACACGTAACATCAGTGCATGCAAACACAAAGTAGGCATACACAACATCAGTAGTCGAAACGACTACAACATCGCCAAATAGAGGCCAAGAAACAATGTATATACACACACACATATATATATATATATATATATCTAACATCTCAAGGCTTACCATATACTAACAAGCCTATATAAAATCATTTTAAATACATTTCATCAAGTAAGAAAAGATTTAGGTGCGCATGCTAGCCCAAAAGTAAAATGAGTAAAAAGGGCATCATAAACTCACCTGAGATCGATCGAATACTTGCAACGAGCTAGGAAGTTCCTAAGGGCAAAATCACAAGTAGGTCCTGTATATTATACATAACGCGTTACTAAACTAGACTGTAGGAACACTCTAGCCTAATGGGCCGTACAAGCCCAACACTTTGGCCCAAGGCCCAACACTTTGGCCCAAGGCCCAAAGATAGTCAAATTGGGTCGAATGCGCGTGAAATAATCCTTAAAACCATTTGTTAACCGAATCAGCCCCGAATGGACCAAATTCCATCTTAAACCTTTTCATTCATCATAATTATGTCACCCGAGTTGATAGGGTTGACGGTTCATTTTTACAACACTTACTTTAACATTTAAACGAAAATTCGCGCACCGCCGACTCGATTGACGAAGCACTAACCCCGACAGCCCCGAGCACCAAAAAAATAATTTTCCCACAGCCCTTGGACTCCCCTAGGGCCATGCAAACTGATTCGGTTGGTCATCCAACCGATTAACGCATCAAACTCAACAATTCTAGACACCCGAACATAACAATCAAACTACAACTAGTTGATCAACTTAACGAACACCTAAGAACATGATCTTTGAGTATGATATACGGGACATACCTAGGAAGATTGTGGTGCAAAAACTCGCTTCGAACAGCCCCGACAAGAACACAATTGAACATCCACCGGTTAAGCATAAAATGAACTTATCGATCAATAACGAGTAAAACGTGTAGATTTTAGCATTCGAAGATGCATTTAATTACATAGAATAACCTTTGAAATAAATTATTAAATTTTTACCAGACTTTAATAAATGTTTTAGGTTTATAAAAATATTTTTATTATATTTTTCTATTGGAGACAAAAATTATAAAAATTCCTCCAACACAGCAAGGTACGTGCAGCTATTTCAGTGCGCAACAAAATGGTTTTATTTTTATAAAATTCATTACTGAACCAAATTAAACGATCCTAATTGGGTTTGGTTCCTAACTCAAAATACTAACTTTCAGAAGTGGAACCAACCAATTTGGACCTGTCGAAAAAAGGTTATGACGTCAGGAAGACAGACCAGAATCTATCATCCCGCATCAGCTTTGACACTCGATTTTATAAATTCATAAAAACCATTCAAATCTCGTCCAAAAATTACGTATTATACCTTTCTGGAAACTAGACTCAAAGTAGAACATCATGGAATTAAGAATCAATAGAAAAAAGTGGATTATCATTGCGTTACAGACCCTACAATAAACGTATATGAATCTGTCAGCAAACTGATATCATCAAAACTCAACCTTAACGACCAATAAGCGCGTTAATATGATCAATTAAGGTGTAAAAGACATGGGGAATCATAAAACTGACCTTGAATTGAAGTTTTCACGGCTGAAACATGGCGGGGCAGAAGAAAAACGAGCAGGGGGGTTCTCTTGGCCGATCGGCTGCTGCTAGAGTTAGGGTTAGGTTATTTTTTTTTTTATGATATAATATAAGAAGTTACATCCAAGTCCCTCCAAATAAAAGTATAAGGCATTATGGAGGAAAAGTTAAATGGTTTAACATACCGAGATGACATAAAGGCTTCCAAGAAACGTCGGTTACATCCCAAGAATTAAACATACTTTACAAGCTTTAACTCTTGGAACCGAAATTAACGGGCGTTACACACCGGAGATCACTCGCCCATCATCAGCCACGTAATCGATAACCCTAATTTCTGGTGATTCTCTCTTACGTTATAGCCAATCTCATTCAGAGTAACCTATTTCATGGTCGTGACGATGAAAACGCACCAACACACATCAACCATCTTACCCGTGTAATGTTCAACTTTCAAGGTGCTAATAAAGACGCGATTTTCCTTCACTTATTCCCGTTTTCACTCACGGGTCATGCCGCCACTTGGCTTGATTCACAACCTGCTGGTTCATTCACTACTTGGGAGGCGTTGCGCACTGCATTCATCAAGAAATACTTCCCGCCTTCCAAAGCATCTCGCCTCCGTGATCAGATCCACTCTTTCTACATGGAGCCGGATGAGCCATACTATCAAGCTTGGGAGCGCTTCCAGAACTTACTGTCCCGTTGTTCACAGGATGGTCTTACTCCTTAGGCCCTTGTTGAGAAGTTTTACAATGGGTTGACATATGAGACTCAGACTTGATTCGCCACTGCTGCTGGAGGTAATTTAATGGATAAGAAAAATGTAATTGAGTGTAATGAATTATTTGAGAGTTTTGCCCAATCAGAATTTGCTAAAATGCCACATAACGGGAATTCAAATCCCGTCACTAGTACACCCTAATCCATCCGAGGTGTGCACCAAGTTGATCTGGATACTAGTATGGCTGTTGCCTTAGAAAGCCTAACCCTTGAGATAGGAGAACTTAAGGCTAAGGTAGATAAGTGTGAGTTGTGTAGAGGAGGGCATGGGACTTTAGAGTGTCCGTTGATGAGTCTAGAGCAGGTAGAGTTCATAGGAGGGAAAAATAGGATTCCTAATGCGTTTAATGGAAATAATAATTCGAATTGGAACAATTATAAAAGTAATAATTATAACTCTAATTGGCGTTCCTCCGGTGCACCCCTTGGTTTCCAATAAAATTTAAATCCTAATCGAGGACAGGATCAGTCGTTTAGTGGGGATCAAAGTAGTTGTAACGCCTGTAAAAATTTCGTTGAGAAAAGAAAAGAAGGGCTTATGCCTTCTATGATTGTATGTTCTATCGGAACTCATTCTGACATCTTCAGGGACCTCCTGGTCATTCTCGTACGTTAAGTTCTTAACCTTTTCATCCTAGTTATAATAATTTTCAACCTCGAGGGGCCAGAGCGTAACATTTAGTTTTATATATATAAAAAAAAAGAAAACCCTAGCCTCCCCCCCCCCCTCTAAATCCCGATCGGCAGCTTCAAGTGGAGGGTTCTCCTCGTTTTTTTTGCTTTCCGTCCATTCTCCAGACTCCAAATTTCTATTCCAGGTCTGTGCTAAACTTATACGAGTCTTTTACACCTTAATTCATCATCATATTTCGCGTATTGATCGATAAATAGCTTGTTTTAGGCTTACCGGGTGGCTGTCCAATTGAGAAATTTCGAGTCTGTTTCGGTTGAGGTTTTTGCACCAAAATCTTCTTAGGTATGTCTAGTATAACATACTTTATAATCGTGACCATTGGTGTTCGTTTGATTGGTCAACTAGTTGTAGATTGAAAACTAGTTTTCGGTTGTCTAGAATAGTGCTTTGTTGCGTTTAACGCGAGGGATGAAGTAAGTGATGACCAATTCAGTTTGGATAGCTTTGTTTTAGTGTACGGGCTGTTGGAAAATCATTTTTATAAGTATTGGGGCTGAATTGGTTGTTGGTTACTCAAACAGGTTTGTACAACGCGTGTTCGCATTTATTGATTAGTTGGTGTGTTGTGCTTGCGAGTTTCCGACCCATGTGACTCGTGTAGCGTCATGTGGACTTGTTGGCTGTGAATTTATCAAATTGGGTCCACACGGGGCTGAGTTGGATGTTAAGTTCTTAAACAACTCTTAAACGCGCATTTTGGTGTCACCTAGTGCTTCCGGGGGTAATTTAGGAATTCTTTATTCTCGGGAGTATCTAAGGATTGTGTTGGTGAATGTAAGGCCCCTGGGGCTGTTATGATTGAGTTTGATGAGGTCGAGGATTTAGGTAACTCGAACCATGTTAGAACATCTTGTAGGATAAACAAGTCCTTTCGGTGTCGTTAGTAATGATTGTATGTAAACCGGTAGGCGTTTGAGTTGTGGGGATACATGGGGTTATCTAGCTCGTGGTGAATACGTGCCTTGTGTCAGGTTCATGATGCCCCTGTTTACTCTTTTCAAATTTTGGGCTAGCATACACACTTAAGCGATTTTGCTTGATAAACAGTTAAATTATTTTGCATAGGCTTATTTGTGTAGAATATGCCTTTGGATGATATTTATGTATGTTTGTACGTATGGTTATACATGTATTATTGTATGGCCAATAATTGGCGATGTTAATTAGTCGTTATCGACTAAGGATGTTTGTGTATGCCTACTTGGTGTTTGCATACGGATGGATGGTGATCTTGGCCGGGCCAAACTATCGGATGGATGTTGATCCTGTGGCGGGCCCGGGAAAGCCCGTAAGAGGGGAGGCTCGTGTGGCATGATCACCATTGGATGGAATGACACGTGTTTGGGTTATATGTGTGCTCGACCCTGTTGTTATTACTTGAATGATATTTATAGGAATATAAATATATAGATGTATATATATGCATAAGTATGAATACTTATTGTTGACGATGGACTAACTGTTTGTATGCCGTCTTATTTTGAAACTCTTGAAATGATTATTATAAATGACAATTTTTAAAACTTGAACTCACTTAGCTCAAGTTGACTTTGTGTGGATGTTAGTGTGAGTTTCAGATTAGGAGGAGGATGCTTACCGCTTGGACGTGCTCGAGGCTACTGGGACGGTTGAAGGCATGTCTAGTCGGAAAGTTTTCAATAATAAACATTGTTTATTTTCAATTTGTACTAAATACATTTAAATTTGGTTTTTGGCATAATTCCCGGGTTTTGGGAACTTTGTTTTAGTACTTGTGATTTTCCCGTGTTTATTACTCTGAAACGATTTTTTTATAAGATGAATTTGTTTGACTTTAAATTTTTGAGAATTTTTGGATATGATTACCAACTGTAGGATTCCCGGGATTCAGGGTCTTACAAGTTGGTATCAAAGCCATGGTTCGAGGGATCCGAGCATCCCTGAATGCTTGGACTCGAACTGTAAGGGGAAAAGACTAGAATGCCAACCGCGAGTAGCTGCACGCCAAGAGGTATCTTTAATTATGTAGTCATTCCTTTGAATTCTTAAATTTCCATTATATGATTAATTGTTTAAATGTTAGATAGAATGCTAATGTGGTTAGGGTTAGGGGATGCTTAGGATGGGTGAGTGAGGTAAACAATTAATAACACTTGATCAACGTTATTAGCAGTTTACCGTTACCTTCCATGTTCTAAATACTACTTGTACTTGACCGTGTTAAAATTCTGTCTTTGTAGGAATAACTCATGGTTAATACTCTTCCATCTAAGAGAGGTCGTCCGAGTGTTTGTGGCCGTGTTCGTAAGCCACGTGTCGAGGCTGAGAGAGAGAACCCGACCCCTCAGCAGGAAGAGGCCCCAGTTCAGGAGGAGGTGGAAAGCCCCGCCTTAGGTCTTGCTATACGCGCGGCCATCGCAGATGAGGTTTATCAGGTTCTTCAGAGCGTTATTCCCGAGATTGTTGCTGAGGCGGTTAGGGTTGCAAAAGAGTCGATGATTGTTAAGAGTGCGGATAAGCAGGGAAAGGGTCAAGAGACTCAGATTGAAGACAATGTAATGGCACCAAGTGGGGAGGAGGAAGAAGTTCATGCGTTTAATGTTTCTTCTAGAGGTTGTTCGTGTAGGGATTTCAAGAAGTGCGACCCTCCCGCTTTCGATGGTACTAAAGATGCGTTGGCAGCTCATTAGTGGGTTAGAGAGATGGAAGCCGTGTTGAGGGTCAGTAAGTGCAAAGGGGAGGACATGGTGACTTATGTTACTGCCTCATTTCGTTTCGAGGTGCTGTGGTGGTGGGATAATCTAGCTCAGGCTATGGGTGAACGTTCTATTAGGAGGATGGCTTGGGAAGAGTTGAAGCAGTTGGTTATCGATCATTTTTTCCCTCCGCATGAATTAGATAAGATTGAGCAAGATTTCTTAGCTTTAGAAGCGGGTGATATGTCACATCGAGAGTATACTACAAAATTCAACCAAATGGCTCGTTTATGTCCCGATCTAGTTACACCTGAAAGTAAAAGAATCAAAAAGTATGTGAAGGGCCTTTCGGTAGATGTTCGTAGGGGTATGGTGACCACCGGCATGAGCTCTTTCCATTCGGTGGTTACCCTGGCGGGTACATTGTATAAACAGAGAGAGATGGTGAGCCCAACTGAATCTGAAAAAGATTGGAACCCGAGCTCTAACTCCAATGGAAAACATTATGGGGGTAATGATTCTGTGTCGGCTGGGAAGAAAGCGAGGACGGAGTCGTCAGATCGTAAGAGTAAGGGGTATAGCAATAGATGCTAGAAGTGCGGGAAACCGCATAGGGGGGAGTGTAGGCTTGGGACTATCCTTTATTTTCATTGTGGGGAGACTAGACACCCCCACTACGATTGCCCGTCGTTGACATGTTACCGGTGTGAGGGGTCTGGTCATTTGGCCTCTCGGTGTACTGAGTTTAAGGCGGAAGGTTCTGAGCGGGGAAATTCTTCTAGAATTAAGTTGGAAGGCGAACCAAATGCTAAGGCTAGGGCCTTCAATATTTCTAAGAATGAGGCAAAGGAGGACACGGACACGATTTCAGGTAATCCCTTGTAGTCGTATTATTCGTTAAAATTTTACTGTTTATCTTTTTCTTTCTCTCGAAATCTTTAGTGGGTAATGACTTGGCTAGGAAGTAGTACGCTATCATTCCGTAAAGGCTCTACGTTTACCAGTCTTGTGTATGATTAGGGGATTGGGAGTTGTCTCAATCTGCGCTCTTACTTGTATAGCGGGATTCAGGGATGAATCCCATTCTAAGGAGGGTAGACTTGTAACGCCCGTAAAAATTTCGTTGAGAAAAGAAAATAAGGGCTTATGCCTTCTATGATTGCATGTTCTACCGGAACTCGTTCTGACATCTTCAGGGACCTCGGTCGTTCTCGTATGTTAAGTTCTTAACCTTTGTTGGTTCATAATGTCAGTAGTTCATAGTCTAGTGTCTGTAATCGAGTCTGTAATGTTAATTATGTTTTATATATGTCTTAATCGAAGTTACTGACAAGTTCGCTGTTTAGGCGAACTTGTTAGTCAAGCGAAGTTATGGACAACTTCGCCTGAACATGCCAGTCGAAGTTGTCGTGTATTTATATACCTAGGTTACGGCTTGGTTTTCGAGTCGAGTTCCAGTTAGTTGTTCGTGTTAGTTTGTTCGAGTTGTTACGAGAGCTGTAACGTGTGTCTGTAATAGTGATATCGTATCACGTGTTTGAGTTATTATATAACGTGTGTTCGTTTCGTGTGTTCGTGTGATTCGTGTTCTATACTCGTAACGATCTACGCAGGGATTCCGCACCTGAGTTGATCGAGATATCTCGTGCGATCCGTCCAGGGAACCTACAATTGGTATCAGAGCATTTGCTCGATTGTGTGGTTCGGGATATTCACGTGGGTGTAGAAATCGTCCCGTTTCGACTATTCGCGGGACGTGTTTTTTTGTGTTTTTGAGTCAATCTTACCTCCTACCATCCTATTCAAGCCTTTGTACTGTCAAAAACCTCGTAAAATCCAGATTTCAGATCTGCAAAAACGTCCGTGTTCATCAGGCGAAGTTGCCGTCAGGATACGTAGGGTTTCGGCGAAGATATAAGGTTAAGCGAAGTTATCCACAACTTCGCCTACCTTCTCAAGTTCGCCTAACTCAGCGAAGTTCTCTACAACTCCGCCTACCTCCTAAGTTCGCTTACCTTAAGCGAAGTTAAGCATCTGCGAAGTTCTTCAGCGAAGTTAATCAGCGGCGAAGTTAAGGCTTAAGCGAAGTTATCCGTAACTTCGCCTACAGTACTTTTCAGAAAATTTTTTGATTTTTTTCGGGTTTCTTTGTTTTCGAGAAAGATGTCGTCAATTAACATCTCTGAGTTAGTAAAGATGGAAGTAGAAGCAGGGTCAGCTACTAAGGCCCCAAGGTTGCTGAAGGGAACCGATTTCGTTGCGTGGAAGGATCGGTTCATACAATATGTCAAATACCAGGATGCGAAGATGTGGGTATGCATCCAGGATGGTTATATTCCACCAGTTATGGAGTATGAAGGTCGTGATCAAATCAAAAAGTATAGCAAAATGGAAGAAGAAGAGAAAAAGATGTATGAGGCCGAGAGCAAGGCTCATGCTGCTATTACTATGGCTCTTCCACAAGAGATCCTTCATACGTTTAGAAAGTATACGTCAGCAAGAGAGCTTTGGGAAGCTCTTGAGAACAGATTTGAAGGGAATGTAGGAATCCGTGCTTCAAAGATAAAATTGCTCAAAACCCAGTTCTCAGTCTTCAAGTATTTGAAGAATGAATCTTTAGATGATATTATCACTCGATATTACCATCTGATGACTGAATTGAGCAACTATTCAATTTCGTACCGAGAAGAAGAAATAGTTGAGAAGCTTCTAGATGCTCTCCCACCAAAATGGGAGATGTACACTGTGCTGATGAGGGAAGACAAAGACTTTCCCACATATGATCTAGAAACGGCAGTCAACAAGCTCAGAACCTTTGAGCTTAACATGGTCAGAAAAGAGACACCTATGGATCAGGTTCAAGATCCAGGTATGTATGGAGCTAAAGTCAACACTAGCTCAGGATCGAAGACTGAATCTGCTGCCTACTACTCGAAGGGAGAGTCGGGCGCAAACTCATCACATGAGGGTCATGTGTCAGTCAACACAAATGGTGATGTTTGCTATGTAGCAGGTGGATCGAGTGGTTCTCAACCTCAGGTAAGCAAGAGTAGTTACTCTCCAAGTATTCCCAGCAACAACTACTCCAAGATGCCTATGAGTGTCAAGTCTGCTGAAGAGCAGTTTGGTCTCTATGCTTCTTTTATTGCTTCCTATGAGAACTACATTCAAAAGAAGATTGTTGATCCAGCTGTGTTGGATGAAGACTATGACCAGATTGATGCTGATGATCTGGAGGAAATGGATTTGCAATGGCAGATGGCTATGATCGTAAGAAGAGTGAAGCGGTTTATGAGAAAGACCGGAATAAAGTTTGTCGGTGGAAAGCCAGGGTTTGACAAGACGAAGGTGAGATGCTACAACTGTCAGCAAAACGGCCACTTTGCTAAGGAGTGCAGGAATGAGCGTGTAGAACGTGGTCAAGGAAAGTCTACACAGCATAATGAGGGTAGAAAAGATTATAGTGCCATGATGTCCAGAGAAAATGGTGAATACAACTGGAACCTGCATTCTAAAGAAACTTTTGAGCAGGCAAATTTGGCGAAGGTTGAAACTGAAGAAAGTGAGAAGGTTACCGGAGAAGAAAAAGCTTTCATGGCAGATGTTAAAGACCAGCTCTCCGAGGTATATTCTAAACCTACATGTTCTAAATGTGAAAACTTGTCTGAGCAATTAGCAACTATAACCAATCAGTATGTTAGGTTGGATGCTGAATTTAAAACCCTAAAAGAAGATCATCATTTTACAAAAGCAAGAGAAAATAGCTATAAAGTCAAAATAAAAGCCTGTGAAAAAGATGTTAAAAGTCTAAAAACAAAACTTGCTGAAAAAATTGAAGTGATTGATTTAAGCTATGAAGTTTTGGAAGAAAAAACCAAACTAATTGCTGATAGAGAAAAACAGATTGCTGATCACCAGGTAAAAGTGGTGGAACTGAATATAAAACTAGAGCAGTTCAGAAATTCCTCTGCTATTCTTGATCACCTTGTTAGTGATCAAGGTTCCTCTGTTAAGAGAGGAGGAATTGGTTATCATGAGGTTCCACCACCTTATAATCACAATTACACTTTTAACCCTAGTGTTCAGAAATCAGTTGACTTTGAGGTTGCTCAGACAGTACCAGTTAAAGTAACTTGTAAAGAACCAAATGTTAGTGGAGGCGAAACAAGTTCGCCTGTTTCAAGTGTTAAAATTTCTGATCCAAGTCCAGTCTCATCGGATTCGGATAAGTCATCCGAGTCTGGTAAGGCAAAAGAGGAGGTGGTATTACCCAATGGTGGAGAGAAAGATAAGACGAATAAAAAGAGTACTCCACTGAACCCGTACGTCCCACCATATGTGAGACGAACGGGCGGTAATAAAGCCTCGACATCTAAAACACCGGTTGATAAAAAGGTTGAACATAGTTGTTGTTTTAGGTGTAATCAATTAGGGCACCTAGTTGCAGATTGCCCTCTGAAGCAGCGATTCAGAGGTTTAAGGCCTACTAAAACTGAGAATAAGCCTAATAGTAATTATCATGCTGCTAAAAATGAAAACCATTCAAAATTCAAAAATGTGACTAATTCAGGTTTTCATAGAAACAAATCTCAGTTTTACACTGCTAATAACCAAACCACAAGCTATAATTCTTTCAATTCATAAAGGTTTTGAAGGCCTCACAATCAATCTTCAAGGAGATATCCTAATAGGACTTACAGGAATTATCCAGAGACTAACTTTGGAAAGCCAAAGTTTGGGATGTATAGATCCAAGACCAATTGGTCTTGGGTCCCTAAATTCTAATCTTTTGCTTTATTGTGCAGGAACAGTTGAACAGGGCTGCCAACAATCTTTGGGTTGTGGATAGCGGCTGTTCCTGGCACATGACGGGTAACAAATACTTGTTACACGATTTGAAACCTGTTCAAGGAAGGAGAGTGAGCTTTGCCGGTGAAAGTGGAGGCAAGATTACAGGAATGGGAACGGTGCCGAACGGAAAGATGACATTGGAGAAAGTTAACTTTGTGGAAGAATTGAAGCACAATCTGCTGAGTGTGTCGCAGATCTGTGATAAGGAGTACACCGTTCATTTTACAAAGAATGAGGCGATTGTGTTGCAACCTGGTTTTCAGATACCAGAGGAGTGGATTGTGATGAAGGCTCCACGTGAGAGGAATACGTACATTATGGATATGAGGTCGACTGAAATGGCCACGGAAGAATCATGCCTTATGACAAAAGCGAGCGAATCGGAGTCCGAATTATGGCATAGGAGAATGGGACACATTCATCTTTGGAAGATGAACCACATTGTCAAGAATGGACTTGTGCTGGGCGTTCCCTTGAAAAGTTTCAATTTTGAAGACAAATGTCAACCGTGCAAGAAGGGAAAGCAGCACAAGAAATCCCATCACACCAAGAAGGTCAATTCAATTGCCAGTACCCTAGAATTGCTTCACATGGATCCCTTCGGTCCCATGAATGCAAAAAGTCTATGAGGTACTTCTTACTGCTTGGTGATCACTGATGATTACTCACGATATTCGTGGGTATATTTCCTGAAATCAAAAGATGAAACGGCTCAGATGGTGAAGAATTTGATTACCAAAGTTGAGAACGTTATGGATAAAAGGGTTAAGTTCATCAGAAGTGACAATGGAACGGAGTTCAAGAATTTTGAAATGGAGATCTTCTGCCTTCAGAAAGGGATTGAACACCAATACAGCGCTCCGTATACACCGCAACAGAATGGAGTGGCTGAAAGGAAGAACAGAACGTTAATTGAAGGAGCCAGAACAATGCTGGATGATTCGAAGCTTCCTGTGGTGTTTTGGGCTGAAGCTGTTGCTACAGCTTGTTATGTTCTGAATAGAGTCTTAACTGTTAAAAGACTTGGTAAAACGTGTTATGAGCTTATGCATGGGAGGAAGCCCAACTTGAGTGGTCTTGAACCATTCGGGTCCCCTTGTTCGATTTTAAAGACAAATTCTAAATTTGGTGAAGTAGCCGATGAAGGAATCTTAGTCGGTTATGTTGTTGGGACTCCCACCAGACGTGTCTTTAATACATCGACCAGCAAGGTTGAGGTGGTGTGTAACACCGATATCACAAGTTACCAACCGCCAAAACCAAGCAACGGACCTGCTGAGTTTTTCGACTATGTTAAACTTTTTAAGTCTTTTAACATACCGTTTTTGGATAGTGCAGAAGAAGAAGAAAGAGTTGCTACGAAGATGATCCTTGATGAGGAAGAAAATCTAGTCCAAAGACAGCTGTTTGATAAATGTCAACCTTCCTCATCAAATGCTGTCGATACTCCTGCTGCCTCGACTGAAGAAGAATTTTTCAATCCGTTTCACTCTCAGCAAGAAACAACAATTGACGAGCTCTCTTCCAACTTGGAAGACAATTTGCATGTCGGTTCTGTTCCGACCACGAGAATTCATAAAGATCACCCTTTGGAGAATGTGATTGGTGATGTGTCCTCCGGTGTACAAACAAGACGTCGCTTGAATGAGCACACCTGTGTTTACACAAGCATTAAGGAGACAGGCATAATCAACGAATGCTTGTACACTTGCTTTATAAGCCAGATTGAACCAAAGAATTATCAAATGGCTCTCAAGGACAGCTCGTGGGTCGAAGCTATGCAAGAAGAGTTGGCTCAATTCAAGAAAATGGAAGTTTGGACTTTGGTTGAAAAACCGAAGCATGTGCATGCGATAGACACAAAATGGGTTTTTAAGTGCAAGAGAGATGAGAAAGGGATTATTATAAGGAACAAGGCGAGGTTAGTCGTTAAAGGTTTTAATCAACAAGAGGGGATTGATTATAATGAAGTGTTCGCTCCTGTGGCAAGATTGGAAGCCATTAGATTGTTTTTGGCATTTGCTGCTTATAAAAAGATGAAGGTTTTTCAGTTGGACGTAAAGAGTGCATTCCTAAATGGGAAAGTTGATGAGGTTGTGTATGTTGAGCAACCTCCGGGTTTTCCTGACCCAGACTTTCCAGACCATGTGTACAAATTAAGCAAGGCGTTGTATGGACTACATCAGGCACCTCGTGCCTGGTACTCAACTTTATCAGATTACTTGCTTGAAAATGGGTTTGAAAGAGGAAAGATTGATAGCACACTGTTCTTCAAGAGAGAAGGAAGCGACTTCCTGCTGGTGCAAGTCTACGTGGATGACATTATTTTTGCTGCATCAAAAGTCTCCATGTGTCAAGATTTTGAGGCCATCATGAAAAAGAGGTTTGAAATGAGTGCAATGGGTGAACTAACTTTCTTTTTAGGTTTACAGGTTGATCAGAAGAAGGATGGGATGTTCATTCATCAGACCAAGTATGTCCATGATGTACTCAAACGCTTCAAGATGGAGGACAGCACTCCATTCGATACTCCAATCTGCGTCAACCATAAATTGGGTGCTGATTCTGACAATGACGCAGATGTGGACCCAACTCAGTATCGGGCTATTATAGGTTCTCTAATGTACTTAACTGCTTCTAGGCCTGATATTATGTTTGCAGTTTGTCTTTGTGCTCGTTTTCAGGCAAACCCAAAGGAATCTCACATGAAGGGTGTGAAGAGGATCTTGCGGTATCTCAAAGGCAAACCGAAGCTGGGGTTGTGGTACGCAAAAGGAGGAGACTTGGAGTTGGTCGCTTACACAGATTCTGATTATGGAGGGTGCAATCAGAGTCGGAAGTCAACAACTGGTGGATGTCAGTTTCTTGGTGGCAGATTGGTGTCGTGGCAATGCAAGAAGCAGACTTCAGTCGCAATTTCAACCTGTGAAGCAGAATACATGGCAGCATCCAACTGCTGCTCTCAGGTTCTTTGGATTCAACAACAGTTGCGCGACTATGGTCTGAATTTCTTACTTACTCCTATTTGCATTGATAACACAGCTGCTATCTCAGTAACTAACAATCCCGTGAAGCACAGTAAAACTAAACATATTGACATACGTCATCATTTTATACGGGATTGTGCTGAGAAGAAACTGATTGTGCTTGAAAAGGTGGATACGCTTGATAATTTCGCTGATTTATATACTAAAGCGTTTGACAAATCAAGATTTCAAAACCTTATTGAGTTGAATGGGATGATCAATCCCGAGTAACCATGCTTTTTATGTTTATTAAAAAAAAAAAAAAAAAAAGAAGGTCACTATCGTTTAGAATTATGTCGGTTGCCTCAGTTTGAAGGACATGTCTTAGGATATGTTTGGTCCTCATTTCTACTTGTAGAATATGTGGATAGCCATTAACCAGATGACTGAAAGTGACCGGGGCGGTTTATGATGTGTTTTCATTCTTTCGCTTAAAATTAGTCGATCATACTTATTTAGAAGGACACATACTAGTATGTGGTCGGTCCAGCTGATCCATTTGATCTTCGGGATAGCCGTTTACCTGAAGACTTTGTTTTGGTTGGGGCGATTGATGTTAAAATTTTTCTTTTTGGGAAATGAAATTATTTTTCAAGTCTACTACTTCGTAAGAAGTTCTATTTGCTATGTTTTAACAGAAAATTGATCCACCCTTGGAAAATGATACATATACTGATTCTGTGTGCTTAACTAGTGAAGTTATTAGGCTTAAAAGGCTTTAGAACAGTCATAGTATGTCATGGTAACTTTTTATGGTGCGTAAAAGTAGATGTGATACAAATTATATCTACTCGATTTTACATGGAAACTCCTTAAGAGTTTTGCATGTCTTCATATATATCTTTCCGAATGATAGGCAGAAAAGCGATTACCCAGTCATACACGAGCCTGTTAGTGTTCTGATTCCCGTAAAGATAGTGTGTGAAGAAACTGCAGTGATCCAGATTCGGGACTTGCAGTTGATTACTACTCTGAAGTCTATGCAAATGTTTATTAAAAAATAATAATAATAATAATAATAATAATAATAATAATAATAATAATAATAATATATGAGTTATTGAAACACTCTAAGAGCTGAAAATGTCAAGACTTCTCAATCATGGAGTAAGAAAGAGAACGGGAAGCAGATGAAGAGTACTTACAAACTTAATCAGACACTACGGGTCGAAGTCAATTCGGGGTGACTTGGGGAAAGCCAAATACGCTTTGAGAATAGATAGGAGGCATCATAATCTCTGAGTTGTTGCCCACTTAAATTTTGAGCTTAATTGAACTTAACTCGTATCACTGAAACGATGAAAACCATCTTAAGTTATTTACCTGCTTACAACCTGTTTCTTTATGTCATACTACAGCTAAACATGGATCTATGTGACATTCACGTAGTTAGTATGATTCCTGTTCGGATCTTTTCTAAAACGTAGTAGTCCCTATCGAGAGTGAAATTTGATCCCTTGTACTTTAATTTTTTAAAAGTTTTTCGTACTTAGGTAGTTTATGATTTTATAACTGGTTACTTGGACTTGATCGTGTTATTTAATTCTTAAAGAGAAATTTTAAAAGTTAATTGCAAAATGTTCAAATTATAAGGGTTGATTTTGTAAATATAGGCGAAGTTGTTAAACAGGCGAACTTGTGAATAACTTCGCCTAGGCGAAGTTAACCGTAACTTCGCCTGTATAACTCCGCCCCTATATAAGGATTTTCAAAGGTCAAACGATTCATTATTCACAGATCTAAGCGAACTTATTCCGGCGAACTTAACCAGTTTTCAGCGAACTTGTTGTTTTTCCAATTCCTTGTTCTTTTTTCCAGATTTCGTTTCGATTTCAAGGTTCGTGGTGTCGGTACATCGTGTTTTCAATGCTTATCAAAGGTCGTTTCGACCTGTTTCGATACCTCGGACCGACGGATTTTTGAACCGGATTTTAAAGCGTGTTTTTACGTGTTCATGAACAACCTGATCGTCTAAATATCCTTAATATCTTGTGTTTGGGAGTTCTTAATAGTCAAAATTGACCGAAACACCAGATTTTCGATGTTGAATCGATCTTACTGTCGCCGATTCAGTTTCAGGCGAACTTAGGGTTTCGGCGAAGTTATCCGTAACTTCGCCTGAGGCTCAACTTCGCCTGAGGCGATGTTGTGGTGAGGCGAAGTTATCACTAACTTCGCCTGGACCTTTTTTTAATTATTGTTTATTAGACGAACTTAAAGTTGAAGCGAAGTTGTGCCCAACTTCGCCCCACCTTTAACTTCGCCTATACAGATTTTCACAACTTCGCTCATGGTAAAAAGCGAACTTGTGTTATGCCTTAACGTTTATCTAACTTGGTTCGTTTGTTGCAGATATGGCTGCTGTAGCAGGTGCTGGAGGTGCTGGAGGAGACGATGGAGATAATCAGAGGCAATTCTTCCCGGGTCATAACATGTATATCACCTTAGACCCGGAAGCGAGCGGTGTTGAGGATTACCGCGAGATAATCACATTTCTCATTCGCTCGAGGATATTCCACGCTATCACTACGACTCTGCCGATTTCCTTACTCAATATCGAGGATTTCTGGCAGACTGTGGAATACGATTGCCGCGTTGAGCCCCCGGTTATGCGAGCAACCGTCAACAATCAAGAGGTTCAGTTCTCATCTGAACAAATACGGGTGGCTTTACGGTTCGGTGAGGAGACTAGGGATGACCCTACAGAGTTTGTGGCTCCGTTCCGTGATGGAGCGTTTCTCCGAATGGGCTATTCTGGTCCATTAGGTGATACTCAGAGGAGGAAGGGTTTCCTACTCGATCAGTGGTGCTTCCTCATGCACGTAATTATTGTCTGCATGTCTGGGAGGAAGGCGGGCACTGATGGTATGGGTGCGACCATGCAGTGAGCAATGACTGCTCTGACTTATAACAAACGTTATAGCTTTAGTCAGATGGTCTTTTACGAGATCGATAGACAGAGAAGAGCGATGGCCCGTGAGAGGTTCATCATGTATCCAAGATTCATTCAGATGATCTTGAATCATTTTGCTCCCACGTTGCCTCAACGACGTCCAATACGATACGTGGAGAGTGTGAGCAAACGTATCTTCGCTCAATGCCGAACATCCAGTGCGAGGAGCAAGCCTGAACTGCGTCCAAGGCATACTCCACTCTTTGGGTACTTAATAAACCCGGGGTATGTGCCAGCTCGTGGGGATGAGTTCAGAGACCCGGCACCATAACAGGCAGGAGCATCTCAAGCTATACCTGCTGCTCCTGTTGTGTCACCGGAGGAGAAAGTGGACCTTGATGCAGAATTCGGAGGTCAAGGATTCTTCGATATGGATCAGGTGGATCCAGAGGAGAACGTTCAGATCCCAGTTGAACGTGTCTCGACTGTGCGTATTACTAGCGCAGCTACGACGGTGGCTGACTCAGATCTTGATGTTGTTATGGATGAGGCGAGAAGGATGTTGGTGACTCAAGAGAGGACGTTTGGAAAGAGAAAGAGGACAGCTGATGATAGTGAGTCAGAAGAAGAAGAGGATATTCACAAGTTGATTAGACGTTCAAGACGGGAAAGGACAGGTGCAGGTATGGGAGCTGGAGAGACTTCAAGAGTTGTACGTTTCGCTCCACCCGCATTGTCAGGTATGTCGATTGTTCCTACATCACTACAGGTCACAAGTTTAAGCGCCGCGGATGTTCCCGTGGTGGCTACATCATCAACTTTCGGCATTCCATCTACTACTTTCCAGAGGACGACTCCGGAGATTGTGTCTTTACCACCTCCAACGCTTACTCCTTCAGAGGTGGTTGCACAATTTGTAGAGTCCACAGTCGTTGCAACTGCAGGGTTGTCGGTCACGATACCACCTGCGGTTACGTCCACAGCTGCTTCTGATGTCCCGGTTTCATTCGAAATCCCTGCTGAGTATACTCAAGACACATCTCACATGAGGTTTGATTTCGATGCAACCCTCTCAGACTCGGAGAGAATAGCTGCACTTGAGCGGGTCGTGGCAGAACAATCAAGGGTGAATCTTGTCCAGACCCAGGCTATTCAACGCCTAGTAGCAGAAAATCAACTACAGTCGTCCCTCCTGGTTGAACATGGGAGAATTATAGATGCTATGAAGGAGTTCTTGGCATCTCAGGGGGAGACAGGCTGTAAAGGCGATGAGTTAAGGACAAAGAAGAGAAATGATAGAGACGATGATCCCAATGCATCGAAAGGTGCAGGTGGTGAGTTGCCAAGAACTACTCAAGCTCTTGGGACTTCCACAGCTGAGGGGGAGTCTGCAGGTGCGGCTGGCAGTTCTGGTGGTGATGAGGTGGTGATGGTTGATGATGAAGAAATGGGAGATGATGTGATTGATGCTTTGAAAGAATTAGATGATGATATGTTTAGTGATGATGTGTTATTTGATGATGATGTGCTGCCAATTGAGGAGATTGAAAAGATTGGTGCTGAAATAGTGATTGAAGATGATGTTGAAGAGGGTGAAATAGTTGAGGAGAATGTTGAACACGAGATCCCTGAAGTTGAAAAGTCAGATGTATGTCAAGACACAGCAGGTGATGATACAGAATGGGAGGAGCAGCCTAGATGGAAGGAAGGCTATGCTCATTGGTTTATCAAAACTAAGAAGCCTGCTGTTCCAACCATGTTCAAGAAAAGTTATAATATCAAAGGCTATGCTGAATCAAAGAAAGGAATTATCTGTTGGCTATATGATGAACAGTTAAAAGTGTTCGTGGTGAAAAGATATGATGGGATCCAATACTTTAAGAGGACGTTGAGATCTCTCAATACGTTGCCTGAATGTGAGGTGAAGGATTTGGCTAGATTGGGGTTGATTAATAGAAGTGACGACAACATGGCCAGAGTTATTGGGAAGATCGTGTGGAAAGAAAGTATTAAAGAAAAGAAGTTTGAGTTATTAAAGCCACAGAAGGGAAAGCTAGTGGAAGATAAAGAAAGGGGAATGAGAGCAGATGGCAAGCCTTGGATGGTAATGAAGTACAAACCGATTCGGTGTCTTAAAGATGTGCCGATGAAGACAATGCCCAAGGATGTGTTAAAGAACCTTAAATGGTGGTATGTTGATTGCCAGACTGCTGAAGCCGTGATGGAAGACGAAGACGAACAAGAAGTGCTAAGAGTGTATGATCCGATGCATCTTGTTAATTTATCGAAAGCTGATCTGCAGGTGTTAAATGAAAAGAAGATATTTTATATTCCTGCTTGGAAAGACGAAGCGAGGAAATATCAGCGAGTAGTCACGGTATGTGTGAGAGAAGGAGTACATGCATGAAGACAAAGAGATTGAAGGTTACAAGACACGTGCTTGAAGATCAAGACATGAAGCTACTGCCAAGGGGGAGTCTGTTGGTGCATAATGTCAGTAGTTCATAGTCTAGTGTCTGTAATCGAGTCTGTAATGTTAATTATGTTTTATATATGTCTTAAGTGAAGTTACTGACAAGTTCGCTGTTTAGGCGAACTTGTTAGTCAAGCGAAGTTATGGACAACTTCGCCTGAACATGCCAGGCGAAGTTGTCGTGTATTTATATACCTAGGTTACGGCTTGGTTTTCGAGTCGAGTTCCAGTTAGTTGTTCGTGTTAGTTTGTTCGAGTTGTTACGAGAGCTGTAACGTGTGTCTGTAATAGTGATATCGTATCACGTGTTTGAGTTATTATATAACGTGTGTTCGTTTCGTGTGTTCGTGTGATTCGTGTTCTATACTCGTAACGATCTACGCAGGGATTCCGCACCTGAGTTGATCGAGATATCTCGTGCGATCCGTCCAGGGAACCTACAACCTTTTCATCCTAGTATCGTAATTTTCAACCTCGAGAGGCCAGAGCTTAAAATTTAGTTTTATATAAAAAAAACAAAAGAAAACCCTAGCACCCAACCCCCCCCCCAAAATCCCGATCGACAGTTTCAAGGGGGAGGGTTCTCCTCGTTTTTTGGTGCTTTTCGTCCATTCTCCAGTCTCCAAAGTTCGATTCCAAGTCGGTGCTAACCTTATGCGAGTCTTTTACACCTTAATTCATCATCATATCTCACGTATTAATCGATAAATCGCTTGTTTTAAGCTTACCAAGTGGCTGTCAAATTGAGCAATTTGGGACTGTTTTGGTTGAGGTTTTTGCACCAAAATCTTCTTAGGTATGTCTAGTATAACATACTTTATAATTGTGTCCAGGTGTTCGTTTGATTGGTCAACTAGTTGTAGATTGAAAACTAGTTTTCGGTTGTCTAGAATAGTGCTTTGTTGCGTTTAACGCGAGGGATGAAGTAAGTGATGACCAATTCAGATCGGATAGCTTCGTTTTAGTGTGCGGGCTGTTTGAAAATGACTTTTATAAGTATTGGGGCTGAATTGGTTGTCGGTTACTCAAACGGGTCGGTACAACGCGTGTTCGCGTTTATTGATTAGTTGGTGCGTTGTTCTTGCGAGTAGCTGACCCATGTGACTCGTGTAGCGTCGTGTGGACTTGTTGGCTGTGAATTTATCAAATTGGGTCCACACGGGGCTGAGTTGGATGTTAAGTGCTTAAACAACTCTTAAACGCCCATTTTGGTGTCACCTAGTGCTTCCGGGGGTAATTTGGGAACTCTTTATTCCCAGGAGTATCTAAGGGTCGCGTTGGTGAATGTAAGGCCCCGGGTCTGTTATGATTGAGTTTGATGAGGTCGAGGCTTTAGGTAACTCGAACCATGTTAGAACATCTCGTAGGATAAACGAGTCCTTTCGGTGTCGTTAGTAATAATTGTATGTAAACCGGCAGGCGTTTGTGTTGTGGGGATACCTAGGGGTTCTTTAGCTCGAGGTGAATACGTGCCTTGTGTCAGGTGAGTTCATGATGCCCCTTTTTACTCTTTTGAACTTTTGGGCTAGCATACACACTTAAGCGATTTTGCTTGATGAACAGTTAAATTATTTTGCATAGGCTTATTTGTATAGAATATGCCTTGGGATGATATTTATGTATGTTTGTACGTATGATTATACATGTATTATTGTATGGACAATAATTGGCGATGTTAATTAGTTGTTATCGACTAAGGATGTTTGTGTATGCCTACTTGGTGTTTGCATACGGATGGACGGTGATCTTAGTCGGGCCAAACTATACTACTCAGGTTCTTAAATCCTGTGGCGGGCCCTGGAAAGCCCGTAAGGAGGGAGGCTCGTGTGGCATGATCACCATCGGATGGAATGATACGTGTTTGGGTTGTACGTGTGCTCGACCCTGATGTTATTACTTGGATGATATTTATAGGGATATAAATATATAGATGTATATATATATGCATAAGTATGAATACCTATTGTTGATGATGGCCTAACTGTTATCCCGTCTTATTTTGAAACTCTTGAAATGATTATTATAAATGACAATTATTAAAACTTGATCTAACGCCCGTTAATTTCCGTTAAAAGGGTTTAACCTTGTAGCATTGTGTATACCTTTCGGGCTTGATCTGGCATTCTTCCGGGAGCTCCTTGCCACCCTTGTAAGCGTATCATACTTGAATTTTCATTCAAGTTCAACCAAGATGTTACTTATTTAAAATTCGAGGGGCTAGCGTGTAAGATTTTTATAACATAAACAAAACCCTAACCCTTTCCTCCACACTTCAGTCGATCGGAAGTTTGTGCAGCCTCCCCAACCTCGTTTTTCTTTTGTGCAGCCAAGGTTAAGGTCCAAAACTTCAATTTAAGGTTATTTCTATGTTCCCCCAAGTCCTATACACCTTAATTGATCATATTAATTAAGGTATAATACGTAATTTTAATACTTTGAGTCTAGTTTCCAGAAAGGTATAATACGTAATTTTTTGACGAGATTTGTATATTTTTTTATGATTTTATAAGATCGAGTGTCAAAGCTGATGCGGGATGACGGATTCTGGTCTGTCTTCCCGACATCATAACTATTTTTCGACAAGTCTAAATTGGTTGGTTCCACTTCTGGAAGTTAATATTTTGAGTTAGGAACCAAACCCAGTTGGAATCGTTTAATTTGGCTAGGTAATGATTTTTATAAAAATAAAATCATTTTGTTGCGCACTGAAATAGCTGCACATACCTTTCTGTGTTGGAGGAATTTTTATGATTTTTGTGTCAACAGGAAAAAAATAATAAAAATAATTTATAAACCTAAGATATTTATTAACGTCTGGAAAAAATTTAATAATTTATTTCAAAGGTTATCCTATGTAATTAAATGCATCTTCGCATGCTAAAATCTGCCCGTTTTACTTATTATTGATCGATAAGTTCATTTTAGGCTTAACCGGTGGATGTTCAATTGTGTTCTTTTCGGGGCTATTTGAAGTGAGTTTTTGCACCACAATCTTCCTAGGTGTGTCCCATATAACATACTTTAAAATCATGTCTTTTGGTATTCGTTTGATTGGTGAACTAGTTGTTGTTTGAAAGATAGTTTTCAGTTAGCTAGAATGGTAGATTGTTGCGTTTAACGCGAGGGATGAAGTAAGTGACGACCAATTCAGTTCGGATAGCTTCGGTTTAATATACGGCCTGTTGGAAAATGATATTTATAAGTATTGGGGCTGAATTGGTTGGTGGTTACTCAAACGGGTCGGTACAACGCGCATTTACGTTTATTGAATAGTTAGTGCGTTGTACTTGCGAGTTACCGACCCATTTCACTCGTGTAGCTTCGTGTAGACTTGTTGGCTGTGAAATTATCATATTGGGTCCACACGGGGCTGAGTTGGATGTTAAGTGCTTAAACAACTCTTAAACGTGCGTGTTAGTATCACCTAGTGCTTCCGGGGGTAATTTGGGAATTCTTCCCGCGAGTATCAAAGGGTTGTGTAGGTAAACTTAAGGCCCCGGGGGCTGTTATGAATGAGTTGATGAGGTCGAGTCTTTAGGTAACTCGAACCATGTTAGAACGTCTCGTAGGATAAACGAGTTCATCATGTCGTTAGTGATGTTTGTATGTAATCCGACAGGCGTTTGAGTTTTGGGGATACTTAGGGGTCCTCTAGCTCGTGGTGAATTCGTGCTTTGCATCATGATGCCCTTTTTTGATCTTTTTATGTTTTGGGCTAGCATGCACACCATATTACAATTTTATCCGACTATACTTGTTTAAACTATTTGGATGGTATTACATAGCCTTATTCGTACTTGTGGATTTATGAAAATATGTGTGAATTATACTCTATGCCCTGGAATATTCGAGGCTCGTCTATGGTTATATATTTTATAAGGTTATAGACATTACTTATGGTCTAGACTCAATGATGTAGGCTTACTCGTGTTGTAGTATGTCATGAGATGATATTTATGAATGGATATGCCGGTGTTACTTTATGACCCTAGGCTTACTTTCATGATATATATATATATATACACACACACATATAGATATAGATATACGGGTGTTTATGCATGCGTTATTTTGTGGCCAATAATTGGCGAGGTTAATTAGTCGTTATCAACTAAGGATGTTGCGTACGCCTACTTTGTGTTTGTATACGGATGGATGGTGATCTTGGCTAGGCCAAACTATACTACTCAGGTTCTTAAATCCTGTGGCGGGCCCTAGAAAGCCCGTGAGGGGGGAGGCTCGTGTGGCATGATCATCATCGGATGTTACGTGTTTGGGTTGTACGCGTGCTCGACCATGATGTTATTACTTGGATGAGATGTTACGTGTTTGGGTTGTACGTGTGCTCGACCCTGATGTTATTACTTGGATGATATCTATAGGGATATAATTATATGGATGTTTATATATATATATATATATAAGTATGATTACTTATTACTGATGATGGCCCAACTGTTGTATCCTGTTTTATTTTAAAACTCTTGGAATGATTATTATTATTATTATTTTAGATGTCAATTATTAAAACTTGAACTCACTCAGCTCAAGCTGACTTTGTGTGCATGTTAGTGTGAGTTTCAGGTTAGGAGGAGGATGCATTACCGCGTGGACGTGCACAAAGCTACTTGGACGGTGAAAGGCATACTTAGTCGGAAGTTTTAATAACGAACATTTCTATTTCAAAGTTTTGTTTTAACACATTGAAATTTGATTTTGGGCATAATTCCCGGGTCTTGGGAACTTGTTGATTTTCCGCTGAATCATACTCTGAATTGTTTATTTTAATGGAGTGAATTTGTTTTGACTTTTCGTTGTTTAGTACTCTGAAACGATTTTACTAAGATGAATTGGTTTGATTTTAAATATTTGTGACTTTTGGATATGATTACTAACTGTAGGATTCCCAGAATTCGGGGGCTTACACTTGAACTCACTCAGCTCAAGCTGACTTTGTGTGTATGCTAGTGTGAGTTTCAGGTTAGGAGGAGGATGCTTACCGCTTGGACGTGCTCGAGGCTATTGGGACGGTTGAAGGCATATCTAGTCGGAAAGTTTTCAATAATAAACATTGTTTCTTTTCAATTTTTACCAAATACATTTAAATTTGGTTTTGGGCATAATTCCCGGGTTTTGGGAACTTTGTTTTAGTACTTGTGATTTTCCACTGTTTATTACTCTGAAACGATTTTTTTATAAGATGAATTTGTTTAACTTTAAATTTTTGAGAATTTTTGGATATGATTACCAACTGTAGAATTCCCGGGATTCGGGGTCTTACAGTAGTCAAGGTGGGAGTAATAGGCAGGACTTGAGTGGTGGTATTGGTATGCTAGAAGAGATGATGAAGCAAATACTTGTTAGGGATCTGGAAACTCAGAAAAAGTTTGCCGATCATGATTTGCTTTTGAGGAATCACCAGTCCGCACTCTTAGATCTTCAGAGAACCGTAAGTGATATAGCCCGATGTTTAGACAAGAGACTCCCAGGTCAGTTTTTGGGGTCCACTCAGCAAAATACGGCTTCTCAGTTAAATGCCATCTCCACTCGTAGTGGTAAGGTTTTAGGTCCGGAGAGAGATGTTGAGTTAGAAGAGAGAGAGATGAGTTGGTAGATGAGGAGATAGTGATGGAGACTCCTAGGAGGGTGCAACCTAGGCTAGACGCAGCAAGTACCGCACCAACCAGTGAGCCCATAGTTAGAGGAAGTGAGGAAAAGAAACCGAGAGATGTTAGGCCTTCACCGCTTATAGATCATTCCCGTGTCCCGTATCAATTTGAAAATTACTTGAAATTGCTTTTGAGAAAACTTGTTAAGCCTGGGAGTTTGTGTGTGAACATGTGTGCAGGCGACGTTATGAAATATTATAAATATAAATAAAAGCAAATGAATGAACTTGTAAGTGCGGGCACATAGCACATAGAGTATGCATGCAATTTGGGCCCTAAAATAAACTATACCTATACTAGGCCGATACGTCTAACAACCTATCTTATAGTTACGGCTCTTATACCAATCTGTAACACCCCGGCTTTAAGCAGAATACGCCCGGGTGTGACGTACAAATCACTCATAAGCTCGTAACGCTATTAAAGCGACAATAATTATATTTATTTCATTTCAATACATCACAAACACACAATCAAATAATAATACAATAAACTCTGAATTTCATTACGTTGCGTTTCTAATATCCTAATGGTCCAAGTACTCTAGTCTTCAATCCTTAAACTTCAACCTACAGCACGTTTAAAATAATATAATTTGTCAACAATAATATTGGTGAGAATTCATAAAGTTTTGCATATATATAATACTAAAAGTGTAAAATTCACAAGTCAAGATGTATAGTCTCAATCATATAACAATAGAAAAGTAAATACATGATATTCCTGTTCGCTTGACATAAGTCAAATCTACTAAGAAACCCCCGTTCACCGAGCTACATAGAGTATAGAATATGATAATGATGCCGCCATTAACAAATGGATGGCGCAGGTACGTCCCGTCGGACCCTCCCACTATGAGTATGTGTATGATACCGCCATTAACAAATGGACGGCGCAGGTACGTCCGTCGGACCCTCCCACTATGAGTATGAGTCTCCACCAACAAAAACAGTAAACGACAAGCACATAATCACATAGTTTACAAGCAATATGTGTCACACCCCGACTAGAACATTGCGGAAGCGTAAAACGAGAATGTAACAGATACCTATGGTATCAACAACATTAATTATAAAGAAACATTAAAAACTAATTTACATTATATTACATTGATATATCTTTGTGTTCAAACTAGGTGTTACAACAAAATACGTTCGTTAAACTATTCTATTCGTACTAATAACCTTGCATCTATTCACATAGCATCGAGCATGTTCCACAATAGATAGCACGACATCACTTTATTCCAACTTTGGTAATCCTGAAAAGCAGTTTAAAACGGGTCAACTACTGGAGTTGGTGAGTTTCACGAGTTTCAAGAAAACAGTTATGAATATTCACAAGTTAACACTTATAATCATGATATAAGTATGTATGTATGTAAATGATGTAATTATGCTAAGCTACAGTGAAGCCTTGACTGTATGTGCTGCGTGCATCCATTTCCCACGCTCAATCAACCACTGTGCCTCCACTTCCGCCAACAACATGCCCCGGTAGCTATGTCTAACACTACATAGCCTGTATATATAATTATGGTCATGTGCAAACGGCGCTATGTGACATGGAAACCGGGCCGATTCCGTTTGGGTTTGTCAAACCAATAGTACTATTCACAAGCCACCGGCTCGAAGTTAATCACTGTGAGCATGGGGACTTTCGTGTGTTAGCACTTAGATAATTCACATCATTAAAAATTTCGAATACGTATACATAATCAAACATGCTTTCCACCCCAAAAGTTCGTAAAACTGTTTAAAGAGTGGGGTCATGAAACTCACAGTTTAGTAGATAATCAGCAGCACGTCGGTTCGAGGTTTGTGTAACTTGTAATCACGGTTTCCTATAATCAATATTATAATAATATTAATATTTTAATATTATTATAATCTCAATATTAACTGAGCTGTATAACTAATCTGGGTATAGTTGGAACGCCCAGAAAGTAACAATAGGCTTAGGTTGTGATGTTGTTCAATGTCTAATACTTAAAACCGAACTTGGCTCAGTTTCCTGTTTTCCCAGCTGGGCCCAGTTGTTCGTTTATGCGTTCAGAAAACAGTTATGGGTAAATAAGCTTGGGTAAATGTATTGGTTAATAAAATGATTAAGTTATAAAGAAAGATCACATATTGGGGTCCCGGATTAGCTACGGGGCCCGTTTCCGTTTGTTCAGTTTGATTTGAAAATAAACGTGCACAATCTATCCAAATTGTCCAGGTTTCTCATCAAAAGGTTTGTTTTTACTTAATTAATCTGAAAATATGATTTTTGATCACTCTTGGCGTTTTTATGTTCCCGCAGGTTCGTTAATCGTGAACTTGCTGGTTTTTATAAAAACTGAATTTGTTTAATCTTCAAATTAACATAAATAATTAACCGTTAATCATTAAATTATAAAAATTTATCCACTTATCAATTAAAATATATAGATTTTAATAAAAATATTTCTGGAATTATGTACTGATTTATTAATTTATAAAAATTCATTTTATCAGCTATATTTCGCCTGAAAATCGTCCGTTTATCCCAAAAAATTTCCAAAAATTCCACAAAAATTCCTGAATACCCAAATTATGTCTCAAAACAACCTGTATCAATTCCAGAATGTAAAAAGCTTGTGCAATATTCTTTTCGGCCCAAATTCGGCTATAAAAATTCACACTAACGCATATGTACAAAACACTCTAAGACTTCTCCAAATGATCCCAAACTTCATATGTGATCAAAATACATTAAATATGAGTTCCCTGAAAAATTTCATAATTTTTGAAGCATTTTAACTAATTTTCTCCATTAAACGTCCCAATTCGGTAATAAATTTGCCAAATATTCTTAGATAGTCGAAAAATTACCAAATTTGAACAGGGACTCAATGATATGGTCCCTGATGTTCCTGAAAATTTTCAATACCTAACAATATGCACATTACAACCTTTACCTAAACAGCCCGTAAGCGAGTGTTTCGGCATTACCTTAGTGGTTTTAGCTCGTTTTTGCCTTTCTAATCAAGGTTTCAAGCTCTTGTGCTTATTTGCAGGCTAGATACAAGTCCTATATCACAAAAAAAGCAAGTTTCATCAATAGAAAAGCCCTTAAACTTAGGGTTTCGGCTAGGGCATAAAATCAAACTTTTGAACCGTAAAAATGCCGTTTCAAACCTTTAATCCGTGTTTATGGACAAAAAACAATCAAACCAGGTTCCTCACCATGTGTATGATCAAAATATGTTTATGGACCATTTTTAGGGTTTTTACATGGTTAGGAATAATTTTTGGCAATCAAACTATGTTTATATGGTATTAATCATGTTTAAACGAACCGAAAATCGATTAATTATGATATTTTTACCTAGTTTCTTGTTGGTTTTTTATGGAGAGCAGGCTGGTGTCCAGATTTTTTATGAAAGTGATGTTAAAAAATATCTTATACTTATTATATATTTAAAGGAAAACTTAGGGGGAGGGGTTCCCATATTGCGGCCGCCCCAAAGGTGGAGTCCATGGGGCCCCCTCTTGTTCATTTGTCTCGTTTCTCATGCCCTTATGTGAAATCCTGACCCCAAATTTATTTCGGGTTCTGTTTTTGTCGTGAAAAACTTATCGGGTGCGTTAAACAGTGCGAAAACGAGTGTTTTTACGACTAGTTTTGTGTAAATTTATAAAACCATACTATATGTTTGTAGAAATCAAAAATATTTTCACGGATCGCTTAAAACATTTCAATTAAGTGTTTGGTAAGTCTTTTTCGGCTTAACGGACGATACAATGCTTGGTTTGTAACTATCTTTCGCGTTTAAATCTATAGCGAGTAGTTAAACGAGCATGTTTTCGTTTAACTTGTTTGCTATCGAACTAAGGCCATATTACTAATATTTTAGCTTATATTAAACATATATCACTTATAGATGGCCCCCGGGATATCTGGGTCATAACCCGACCCGTTCGGTTAATCGTTCGTTTGTTGCGCAAAAAGCGTTTATTTGCTTAATCGATAAATACGTACTGAGGTTTACCTTGTTTTGGCTCAAATGTCATATTCTCCCCCCGTTAGAAAATTTCGTCCCTGAAGTTTGATTATTCAACTTTGTCTTTACTTGGAAACAGGTGCGGGTATTTCTTTTTGAATTCAGATTTTCGTTCCCACGTGAATTCGGGTCCCCGTTCTAAATTCCACCGAACTTTGACCAGAGAGATTTTGTTATGTCTTAATTGTTTTATTTTTCCCTCTAATATTTCCACCGGTTCTTCAACGAAACTTATTTTTTCGTTTATGTTTAAGTCTTTTAGTGGCACGATTTCGGTTTCGTCAGTAAGGCACTTTTTCAGGTTTGATACGTGAAAGACATCGTGAATAGAACTCAACTCCAAATGAAGTTTCAGTTGGTAAGCTACAGGACCGATCTTAGAAATTACTTCATACGGTCCAATGTATCACGCAGCTAGTTTACCGGTTTTACCGAATCGAATAATGCCTTTCCATGGGGATACATTTAGAAAAACTTTATCGCCTATTTCAAAAGATAACGGTTTCCTACGAACATCAGCGTAGCTCTTCTGTCGATCTCGGGCGATTTTTAATTTGTTAGTGATTTTACGAATTTTATCGGTGGTTTCTTGAATCAAGTCAGATCGAGTAATTTGGGTATCTCCAACCTCAGTCCAGCACAAGGGTGATCTGCATTTCCGCCCGTATAACGCTTCATATGGTGCCGCTTGAATGCTACTGTGATAGCTATTGTTGTACAAAAATTCAACCAGTGGAAGATGTTGACCTAGTTCCCGCTGAAGTCTAGTACACAAGCAGGAAGCAAATCTTCTAAAGTTTGAATGGTTCGCTCAGATTGTCGGTTTGGGGATGGTAGGCGGTGCTTAGGTCGATTCGAGTTCCAAAAGCTTCCTGTACGGCTTGCCAGAAACGGGAGGTGAAATGGCTATCACGATCAAAGATGATTGAAACGGGTACGCCGTGTCGGGATACGATTTCATTTATGTAAATGTGAGCAAGTTTTTCGGTTGTGTAAGTGGTACGAATTGGAAGGAAGTGTGCGGATTTGGTTAATCGATCAACTATCACCCATATTGCATCGTTTCCTCAGGAAGTTTTAGGGAGGTGTGTTACAAAATCCATGGTAATTTGTTCCCATTTCTATTGTGGTATTTTCGGTTGGTGCAACATTCCCAAATATTTTTGATATTCGGCCTTAACCCTCGCACAAGTTAAACATTTACTGACATACGTGGCTATATCCTTCTTCATACCAGGCCACTAATAATACTCCTTCAAGTCCTTGTACATCTTATGTGTCCCTGGGTGAATGGAATATTTGGACTTATGGGCTTCGTCCAAAATCAAGTCACGCAGATTGCTGAAAGTGGGAATCCAAACTTGGTTTTTGTAATATAATATTTCGTCGGTTCTTTCTTCAAACTTTTGTTCGGTCTCATGTAAGTTTTCACTCTCCAAGTGATCTCCTTTCAGAGCTTCGTTTTGAGCAATACGGATTTGTTCAGTGAGACTGGTTTGGACAATCATTCCAAGTGCCCGGACTCTTAGTGGTTTGATTCTATCTTTCCTGCTTAAAGCATCTGCTACTATATTAGCCTTGCCCAGATGATATCGAATCTCACAGTCATAGTTGTTTAGCAGTTCTACCCATCTCCTCTGCCTCATGTTCAATTCTTTCTGGTCAAAAATGTGCTGTAGGCTTTTGTGGTCGGTGTATACTGTACATTTGGTGCCATACAAATAGTGCCTCCAGATCTTAAGTGCGAAAATAACAGCGCCCAGTTCCAAGTCATGGGTGGTGTAATTTTTCTCGTGCACCTTTAATTGTCGAGAAGCATACGCTATGACTTTGTTTCTTTGCATAAGTACGCATCCTAAGCCTTTCCGGGACGCGTCACAATAAACTACCAGATCATCAGTTCCCTCTGGAAGACTCAGTATCGGGGCTTGGCATAGTTTCTGTTTCAGCAGTTGAAAAGCCGGTTCTTGTTCTTCTCCCCAAACATAAGCACGATCTTTTTGAGTCAAAAGAGTTAAAGGTTTGGCTATGATAGAAAAATTATCAATAAAGCGCCGGTAATACCCAGCTAATCCCAAAAATTGGCAAATCTCTTTGGTGACTTCGGGGCATGCCAATTTTTGATGGCTTCAATTTTTATCGAGTCTACATGGATTCCATGCCGATTAACAACGTGCCCTAAAAATTAAACCTCTTGTAGCCAAAATTCACATTTTGATAATTTGGCATACAACCTTTCCTGCCTCAACAAATCCAAAATGGTTCGTAAGTGCTGATCGTGGTCCTCTTTGGTTTTAGAATATATCAAAATCTCATCAATAAACACGATAACGAATTTGTCGAGGTACGGTTTACAAACTCGATTCATGAGATCCATGAAAACTGCGGGAGCATTAGTCAGCCCAAAAGGCATAACTAAAAATTCATAATGACCATAACGAGTTCGAAACGCCGTTTTAGACACATCTTCTTCTTGAATCTTAACTTGATGGTAACCGGATCGAAGGTCAATTTTCGAGAAATAGTATGCCCCTTGAAGTTGGTCAAATAAGTTGTCTATTCGTGGAAGAGGGTATCGGTTTTTGATGGTAACTTTGTTTAATTCCCGGTAATCAATGCACATTCTAAAACTTCCATCTTTCTTCTTTACAAACAGTATCGGTGCTCCCCAAGGAGAATAAATAGGACGTATGAAACCCTTATCTAACAACTCCTGTAACTGGTTGGATAATTCTTGCATTTCAGAGGGTGCCAGTCGATAAGGTGCCTTAGCAATAGGGGTTGATTCTGGGATTAAGTCAATACGGAATTCAACCTGTCGATTCGGTGGTAATCCAGGTAAATCGTCGGGAAAGACATCGGGGTATTCACGTACAACGGGGATCTCTTCTATGCGTTTCTCATCAGGGTTCTTTATAGTCACGTTTGCCAAAAATGTCATACAACCTTGGCGTAAATATTTCAACACTTTAAGATGAGACACAAAAGGTAATATCGAACCGGACTTCTCTCCCTGAACTACAATCATTTCACCATCCGAAAGGGGAATTTTAACCGTCTTGTCATTACACACAATCTCCGCTTTATACTTGATTAACCAGTCCATGCCGACAATAACATCGAAACTTCCTAACTCTACCGGGAGTAGGTTAATAAGGAATGGGTGGTCATTTAGAATAATGGAACAGTTTTGGACTATTTGGTTGACAATTATAAAGTTACCGTTAGCGAGTTCTATAGTATAAGGATTTGTTAGTTCACTAACTGGCATATTTCCCAAGGTTACAAAGCTAGTGGAAACAAAGCTTCTATCGGCACCCGTGTCAAATAATACAGAAGCATATTGGTCAGAGACTATAAATGAACCTGTCACCACATTCGGGTCTTGTCGTGCTTCTCCTGACCCAATTACAAACGCGCATCCTCTTGGCGCACCAGACGTTGATGCTTGGTTCGGTCTAGTAACTGCTCTTGGATTCAACTTGGGGCAGTTTCTTCTATTATGTTCTGTACTGCCACATTCATAGCAGGCACGGTAAGTGGTTGCGGCTGCAGTCTGCTGGATAGGTTGTTGGCGGATTGGCTGAGGTCTGGGTGGCTGTGGACGACGATGTTGAGTTTTTTGGGTTGATCGGTTCACAATTTCTGCACCTGCTCTGCAATTAGGGATATAATGTCTAGTTCTACCACATTTCTGACATACCGGTAGTCTGCATTCTCCCACATTATGGTAAATACATTTATCGCACTTGGGCAAGGGTCCCTTATACCTGTCTTGTTTCGTATCTGAACCGGTTATAGCATAATTTCTTATTGTTGGACGTTCACGTTTGCTTGATTGTCCTCCTTGTGATCTCGTCCCGTAATCGGTTCGTTTCATACCCACTGATTCTCCAGCCTTTCTCAATACTCCACTCCTTACCAGGTCAAAAGTCACAATGCCGGCTTGAGTCACGGCATTCTCAAATGATGTGTAACCTACGGATTTTACCAAACTCCTCACTTCCGGGGCTAAACCTCAAATATAACATTCAACTCGTTTGTCCTCGGGAGTTACTAACTAGGGTACTAAGCGAGCCAGTTCATTGAAGCAGTTGGTATACCCCAGATGATCCGCTCCTTTCATTTCTAAGCTCCAAAGTTCATGTTCTAACCTTTGTATTTCATTCTTTGGGCAAAAATGTTCTCACATCAATGTTTTGAGTTCAGCCCATGTCATGCGATTAACTGTATCTTGACCTTTTATTTGCACCGTAGTATTCCACCACATTAATGCGTGATCAGTAAATGTAGAGGCAACATACTTGACAATGCTTTCCGGTGGACAATTTCAGTCTTTTCGATCCATTTGATTAACCCATTTGGCCCTTCAGTGCCCTTAAAATCAATTGGTTTACAGGCCATAAAGTTCTTAATCGAATATTCTCTTCGAGGGGGATTAGGGTTGTTATTGTTAGGGTTCGGTGGAGGATTATTGTTGTTAACAATATTTGTATCTGGTGGGGGATTATTTGCATTGGGAGGGGCGTTTGAATTAGTTGGGGGATTATTAGTTGTGACTGTTTCAATGTTGGTTGGGGGAGCATTATTAATCAGTTGTTGGTTTGTTTGCATATTTGCGTTTACACCGGCAGTCACCTGTGTTACAATAAGTGAGATTACTGCCTGCATTTGCCAAGAAATCATCTCAGCTATTTCTGCCTCAGTCATAGAATTTGCTTTCTTTGGGGTCATTCTATAATGACAACCAAATATAAACCAATTAATACTAATTCCGGTATACGGCACATTGTAACAATAATTACTATAAATGTTGTACAAGTAAATAAAACAACACAATGGTATTTCACAAACTGTTATATACATTGATAACGAAAGATACGTAGACTTAGCCTGATAAAGGCCAATGCTTGCCTATATATATCAAAATTTGTCACTAAGTGGGACTTAACCCTGTAAGGGTCAGTGCTTGTTATAACGTACAAAATTGTGCCCCATGTTAACATAACATACTACTATATACATACATGGAGTATCAAAAGATCACGTATACATATTTGTAACATCCTGCATCTATCTATACAAACGATAGACTAGTCACAAACATAAAAACAACAACACCGTAATCATCCAGTAACAGTTCCACAGTCGAACTGTCACCCTATCCAAGCACCAACGGTGGTGGGCATCTGACTGCTGCAAGTTCAGTACTATCTGCTGTAACATCAATAAGCACTGGGTCACATCCCTCCTTTTCTGGTTAATGTTAGCTATGGCTGTCGAGTGGTTTATCACACGGTTAGTCAGGACAGCCATCCAAGAGTTGTTTCCTACGTTTGGGAGGTCAGGGCGAGGGGTAGGTATACTCAACGAACGGGAAGATGAGGTATCTGCCCTAGGACGTGAAGGTCCTCCCCGGTAGTGGGTAGATCCGAATGGAATCGAGGTAGGGTCAATCGGGGTTACCCGAATACGAGCAGTATGTCGGACTCGTGCAGTAGCTGAAGTCGTCGGGGACAGATGAATAGGCGGAGTAGGTGATCTGGCTACTCTAGCAGGTGAATGATACTGACTGTTAACTTCGTTTTGATCTCTGCGTGGTGACCTGGGTGGATAACTATCGCATCTGTAGCCGGACAGATCAGGCACATTTCTGGGTAGCTCTCTACAAATAACTTCTTCCACCTCTTCCCTCATCCTCCTCCGGTTCCCCTTCTGGGTCCTCCTCCTCTGGATCCTCCTCCTCAGTAGAGATTACCGGTTCTTCTTCCGGTACGTAGTCGTTATTCCTTGACATGACTCTGCACAAAGGTTAGTTATAAGAATAATATCTATTGCTAGCGCTAACTATTGTCGGGGAGATTAATGAATTAAGCCAAATTTAATATTAATTATATTAGAATATAATATTACTTTTATTAAAATTTTAATTTTAATTATTATTAGAATTAATGCTGAATATAAATGAATATAATATTCATAATAAAATTTACCGTCATAAACAGTATCGTACGTATACGTATTTATACACCTTGATTCAGATAAGCACATATGGGTGTTACATACATACATACATACATACATACATACATACATACATACATACATATATA
The DNA here is from genome assembly GCF_021521415.1 of Bidens hawaiensis. Lineage (NCBI taxonomy): Eukaryota > Viridiplantae > Streptophyta > Magnoliopsida > Asterales > Asteraceae > Bidens > Bidens hawaiensis. The sequence goes on along the minus strand of NW_027491990.1, from coordinate 78,392 downwards.
TATATACACTTACCCATTACCTTTTATATATATATGTTGCCACTTTTACCTAACCACACGTTCCGCGACTTTTCCTCGAATTCTCTCGTACAAGCAAGTCTGTTATTATGTTCCGGACCACAATAACTCACTTGCCCTACAAGTTCATCCCGGCTTCCATCAGTATATAATATTAATTTATTATTTAATTATTTTCCCAAATTTAATCGAGCCTACGGTTATATTTTAGGTACCCTAAGGGATAACCTAATCCTTTATAACTAATGGCTCTGATACCAACTTCTGTCACACCCCGACTAGCACATTGCGGAGGCGTAAAACGGGAATGTAACAGACACCTCTGGTATCAACAACATTGTTTATAAAGAAACATTACAAACTAATTTACATTATATTACATTGATATATATCTTTGTGTTCAAACTAGGTGTTACAACAAAATACGTTCGTTAAACTATTCTATTCGTACTAATAACCTTGCATCTATTCACATAGCATCGAGCATGTTCCACAATAGATAGCACGACATCACTTTATTCCAACTTTGGTAATCCTGAAAAGCAGTTTAAAACGGGTCAACTACTGGAGTTGATAAGTTTCACGAGTTTCAAGAAAACAGTTATGAATATTCACAAGTTAATACTTGTAATCATGATATAAGTATGTATGTATGTAAATGATGTAATTATGCTAAGCTACAGTGAAGCCTTGACTGTATGTGCTGCGTGCATCCATTTACCACGCTCAATCAACCACTGTGGCTCCCCTTCCGCCCACAACATGCCCCGGTAGCTATGTCTAACACTACATAGCCTGTATATATAAATATGGTCATGTGCAAACAGCGCTATGTGACACGGCAACCGGGCCGATTCCGTTTGGGTTTGTCAAACCAATAGTACTATTCACAAGCTACCGGCTCGAAGTTAATCACTGTGAGCGTGGGGAATTTCGTGTGTTAGCACTTAGATAATTCACATCATTACAAATTTCAGATATGTTTACATAATAAAACATGCTCTTCACCCCAAAAGTTCGTAAAATTGTTTAAAGAGTGGGGTCATGAAACTCACAGTTTAGTAGATAATCAGTAGCACGTCGGTTCAAGGTTTGTGTAACTTGTAATCACGGTTTCCTGTAATCAATATTATAATAATATTAATATTTTAATATTATTATAATCTTAATACAAAACTGGGCTGTATAACTAATCTGGGTATAGTTGGAACACCCAGAAATTGGCAATAGGCTTAGGTTGTGATGTTGTTCAATGTCTAATACTTAAAACCGAACTTGGCTCAGTTTCCCGTTTTCCCAGCTGGTGTCCAGATTTTTCATGAAATTGATGTTAAAAAATATCTTATACTTATTATATATTTAAAGGAAAACTTAGGGGGGGGGGGGTGTTTCCCCTATTGCAGCCGCCCCAAAGGTGGGGTCCATGGGCCCCTCTCTTGTTCATTTGTCTCGTTTCTCGTGCCCTTACGTGAAATCCCAACCCCAAATTTATTTCGGGTTCGGTTTTTGGCACGAAAAACTTATCAGGTGCGTTAAACAGTGCGAAAACGAGTGTTTTTCGGCTAGATTTGTGTAAATTTATAAAAACATACTATATGTTTGTAGAAATCGAAAATATTTTCATGGATCGCTTAAAACATTTTAATTAAGTGTTTGGTAAGTCTTTTTCGGCTTAACGGATGATACAATGCTTGGTTTGTAACTATCTTTCGCGTTTAAATCTATAGCTGGTAGTTAAACGAGCATGTTTTCGTTAAACTTGTTTGCTATCGAACTAAGGTCATATTACTAATATTTAAACTTATATTAAATGTATATCACTTATAGATGGCCCCCCGGGATATCTGGGTCATAACCTGACCCGTTCGGTTAATCGTTCGTTTGTTGTGCAAAAAGCGTTTATTTGCTTAGTCGATAAATATGTACTGAGGTGTACCTTGTTTTGGCTCAAATTTCACAATATGATACAAAAAAAATACATACAATAGACGCATGTGAATTTTAGTTTGACACAAGAAAACCAAGTTTGGACATGCTACACCCCAAAACGTGTAAAAGTAAAAGGGGGTTATGAAAACTCACCTTTGGGATTGGAGATAATTCAAAAGAAAGCCAAAAGAGAGTTTAAAGAAAAACCGAAGCGATCAACCGTCACAAACTATAATTGAAATTGCAGAGAAAATCAAGACTAGCTACCGGGATTTAATCAACTTTGGTTTTAGATTTTTTGCAATATTTTAATCTCTTAAAGCAATAATATTATTTTAAGTTTTACGGGTTTTAACAAGTTTTAAGGTCACGATGACATATTTTAATAACTAATAAGATGGGGTTCAAAATACTTATTGAGCGAGGTTTGAAATATGTAAACTTTTTTTTAACGGCACAAAGTTAATAATATAATATTAATCGGGTTTATAACGAATTTTAGCGGAAGCGAAAGTCGGTTTTTAGGTGAAATGATAATTACAATTATATTTGTTTTTATTAATTTATAATAATTTTGTTTGATTTATAATAATTTTTATTTGATTTATTTGATTTAGAAAAAGGCCTAAAAAAATGAAACAAAAGCATGTCGAGACCCGGGTTCGAACCCAGGTCTCTAGGACCACACTTGAGTATCTTAACCATCTGAACCAGCCTTTTATTTGGTATTACAACAGAAAACAATTATACTTAAACCATCCCTCAGGTTCATCTTCTTCCTTGAACCCTAGATTTCTAATCAATCAACTTGTTCCATGTTTGTTGTAACTAGGTTAGGGTTTTTGATTAATGACTTATAATGAAACAAAAGCATATATTATTTACCTAGAAACATGTTTCGTTGATAATGAACACGGCTTCGTCGGGAAACGCACTTAAACTATTGCTTTCGGATTATTTAGCGTATATTAGATAGATTTAAGGTTATGAACGAATTTGAATGAAGATTAGACTCGTATTTATACTATCAAATGGAGCGTAAAACCTTTAATGTTCGTTATTGATATTTTAAAATTATTCCGGCCGTTTCGCAGATTAATTAACCCAGATTAGTCGCTATTATTCGAATATTATTATTTGCCGTTATATTCTACGCGTCTTATGGCTCTTAATTGGATTGAAAACAAGTTTGGTTGTAAGTTTTGGACTCGCCGGAGCTTATTTGCCGTTACCGGTGACTGGCCGGAACTTCCTGCCGGGAAAACGATCGGTACAGGGGTGGGGGAAGGGTTTTTATTTTATTATTATAACTTAAACTAATTTACAACTTCAACCCCTGCAGTTTCTAGATGTATTAAAACAGATTTTAAATAAAGTTTACCAGTAAACCCTGAACTTTGAAATGTAACAAAAATTATAATCCTTGGATAATGTTCGTACTCTACTCGAATAGATTGTAATTTTTTTAAATCTTAAAGATTTAAACTTTAAATCCCGGAGTTACGAAACATATAGAAAACTAACAAACGGTAACCGAAAAATTAAAACGGGTTGGATTTTTGGGTTTGAAAAATAACGAGTGTTACACACGTATAGGGTCCTCAGCATATGACTAGGACAATTTCTAATGACCTATCTTAAAACCATCGGCTCTGATATCAATCTTTCACACCTCAACCTAAGGCGGAAATGCCGGGGTGTGAGCATGATTGTTCATAGCTCAAAGGTACTATCATAATATAAAAATGACAATATCTATTAAGTTAATTAATTTATTCAAATGGTGCACACAATATCCAAGTATGACAAAATAATCCAAATATGTAAATATAATTTAACATAAATTTAAATAATGTCTGTCTTCGTTAAATCCTAAGGTCTTGTATAGGTTTCCAAACTTCAATCTTTAATTCATACGATAACCTGTATATGCGTAGAAAATACAATAGAGTTTGTTAACATAATGTTGAGTGAGATTATCACCAGTTTTGCAATGATAAGATATAGTATGATAAATAAGCATAATGTAGTAAATTGCGGTAAATGAATCAAACCTTAAGCAAGTAGTTAGACCGTTGCCAAGAGAATCGGGCGTTAGTTAATAATGTGAGCACCCTATATATGGCAATATGTTGGACCCCTATGAAATATACGAATGAATGAATATTAGCACAAGTAAGCATGCAACAAGTATATTCGATTAATCACACACAATTACACGTTTGCTATCTTTGAGATTCATATATATAATATGAAATACGAATAATTACGCATATGTCCCCAAAACATTTAAAAAACTTAGTAAAATCGGGGAATGATAAAACTTACCTTAGATTAAAGGCAAGTGAATTCAAATACGAATAAACGATTTAATTATTAAGCGAGTCGTCCACCTACGTGTTGAACGAAATAACCAACTGAACCTGAAACTTTGAGATATGAAAATATGAGTAAAAACGAACTCGTTGCTACTGGAATCATTCCAACGATTTAATGATTAAGCGAGTCGTCCACCAGTTATGTTAAATTGAAGATTTAAATGAGTCGGTACTAACCAGAATCTGAACAGCGAGTCGGAAGTTAGGTTTTGGTTAGTAGCCTTAAAATTTTGTTACGAGAATAAATGTCTTCTGGACCGAACGTTGAATCCGACCAGAAGTATGAGAAAACGTATAGTCAAACTTGTTGACTATTTTGCCCTTTAATGGGTTTTAATGAAATTGACCAGTCAACACCCTTTAACCCCCAAAATTGATTGAAGGTTATTGACTAGGGAATATGTATGAACGATTTCACATAAGATAACTTACCCGGATAATGCTTGAATTGATGAGAAACGGAAGTCAAAGGTTGATGTATAAGCAAAGTCAACCATTTAAGCTTGTATCTTTAAACAATAATGCAAAAACCGAAGAATTTGGTGATGAATAGAAGGGGTGATGGCTGGAGAAGCTCCCTTACGGTTTTGGTAAAGTTTGTGGCAGGTTAAAATGAGTTGTTTATATATGGAACACTAAAACGAACCAATTATGGTTAATTCACCCGTTTAAGCAACCGAATATGCATTTAATGACTAAGTCAATGAAATAATCTGTATATTTCATGTTTGATCAAGGGGTTAGGTATATGGACATGTATTTTAGTCATATTCCTTTTCTTAGACCTTAATTCACTCGATTTATGACAAAAAAATAAGCAATTTGGATGCTAAAAACAAACTAGGAAAGCAAATCAAGCATGTAATTTGATCAGGTGGGTCATGGCGCCCCGTGTGGCCACCCCATGGTGGTTCCATTGTGCAGCGCCCCGGCTCTAGGGGGTTGGAGTTTGATTTTTGTCATATATGATCCTTGTAGTTTGAGATTTGGTTAAATATTGAACCTTTTATGCACAAAATAAGAAATAAATAACATGGAGAATGAAAAGGGTATAAATGAAAATGCTAACCTTAAATACTTAAAATTACTTGATAATATTATTGTTAAAGATACGAGATAAGTTCCCGAATTGGGTTATATGTAAACGAATATGGGTTTGAAAAACCCGAGATGTTACACAGGTGAAGTTGACCTGACTGGTTTGACTAGGCGAAGTTAATCTAATTTTTCTTAGGCTTAGATTTAGGTGAAGTTAAACGTTGTTTGAATTTTAAACTTAACGAACATCACTAAAACATAACAATGACTTCAATTAACTTATCAGATTTGGTTAAAATAGAAGTAGAATCAGATTCCACAACTGAATCTACAAAATACTAAAAGGATCTGATTTCGTTCAATGGAAGGAAAGATTCGAACAATACATAAAGTGGCAAGACGCCAAAATGTAGGTTTGTATTAAAGATGGTTACATACTGCCTACTGCAACTTTTGAGGAGCAAATAAAAAAATGTAGTATGATGGAAGAAGATGAAAAGAAAATGTACGAAGTAGAAAATAAAGCCTTAGCTGCCATAACCATGGCATTGCCTCAAGAAATTTTCCATATGTTTAAAAAATATAAAACCGCAAAAGATATGCGGGATGCTTTGGAGAGTAGATATGAGGGAAATGTTTCAATAAGGAACTCAAAGACTAAGTTACTCAAAACTCAGTATTTTGTGTTCAAGTACATGAAAAATGAGTCATTAGATGGCATTATCACATGCTACTACCATCTCATGACCGAGGTCAACAATTTTGTGGAAACAGTTCTAGATGTACTTCCACCAAAATGGGAAATGTACACTGTGATGATTAGAGATGCTAAGGATTTTAAGAAGTGTGAGTTGGAAGACGTAGTTAATAGACTTAGAGGGTATGAGATGAACATGAAGAGAATGGGAACAGTATATGATCAGGTTCAGGATCCTTCAATGTATGGGGCCAAAGTTTCTTCAAGTTCTAACTCTGGTCTATAGCATACTACACGGGTAGTGATGTCGGTGAGAGTGGAAGTCCAAGAGTGGTAATGAATATGGATGGTGATATTTCTTTTGTGGCTGGAGGGTCTACTCCAACTAAGAGTCAAACAAGTTCAAGTGGCTCATTAGGTAGTACACAAAGTGTGAATTACTCATCAATGCTAATGAGTGTTAAATTGGTTGAGCAAAAATTTGCCTTATATGCATCTTTCGTAGCATCTTATGAGAACTACATAAAGGAAACATTGTAGATCTAACAACTTTAGATGAAGATTATGAGTAGATATATGCAGATGACTTGGAAGACATGATTTACAATGGCAAATGACTATGATAGTCCGAAGAGTGAAGAGATTTATGAAGAAGATTGGTAGAAAGTTTGTGGGACAGAGCCTAGGTTTTGTGAAATCTAAAGTACGGTGCTACAACTATCAAAGAAACGGGCACTTTGCTCGTGAATGCACAAATGAAAGAGTTGAGAGAAGTTCAAACCAATCGAGTAATCTTATATATCTTTATTTTTCTAACAATTAGAGGATAAACAAGTAACATTAATTAATAATTATCTTGTTCAACATATAACTAGTAATTATAAAGTTTTAGTTGTTGAAATATTTTAAAATTACAATTTTGATTCTCGTTATGATTATGGTGTCGTTTTTGTCAGTTTTGGTCGATTTTGCCAGTTTCACGTTTAACGGGAGCCGGCTAACTTTTTGTGTGAAATTTTATATTCTAAATTTTTGAAGACACTTTTTATATAAAAATAGTTTTTAGAAGTTATTTTATAAAAATACTTTATTTTTCATTTTAGTTATTATTTTCTTATTATAACAATTTTTAACATTTTCGTGCCGGTTTTCGCGACACGAACCGTCTAAAATTAAGTTTTACTATCTTGTCCTCCTTTTGTACCTTAATTTATGTTTTGTATAAGTATTTTATGACATTAGGGGCTATTCTAAAACAGCCCTATATGTCGTGTCGGTTTTCGTTTAAAAGTCGATTTTTCGACCGTCAAAGTTACCAGCAAGCAAACTAAACCAAAGGAATCACACCAAACATGTTATGCACCAAATATGTATATTCTAATGTAACAGCCCAGCTAATGCCGCACCATAATATAGTCCGTTTTGGCCGGGATGTACCACCATCGCCTCACGGATTTGCTTCTGGTTGCCCAGGTGAAGACTTCCCAGGAGGTCACCCATCCTAGTACTACTCCCACCTGAGCACGCTTAACTGTGGAGTTCTCCTCTCATCCACTACCATTAAGCGCCCAAAACGCGTTATGATGGGGAAGGTATCCACCTCCTTATAAAGAAGGCTTAGTTCTCCTCCCCAACCTATGTGGGATGTCACAATAAAAAGAGTAGGGTGAGACTTGAACCTATAACCTCTCAAAGGTAAAACAAAGGATTTCCCACTAGATATTGTGACATCCCACATCGGTTAGGGAGAAGAACTAAGTCTTCTTTTTAAGGAGGTAGATACCTTCCCCATCATAACGTGTTTTGGGCGTTTAATGGTAGTGGATGAGAGGAGAACTCCACAGTTTAGCATGCTCAGGTGGAAGTAGTATCAGGATGGGTGATCTCCTGGAAAGTCTTCACCTGGGCAACCAAAAGCAAATCTGTGAGGCGATGGTGGTAAATCCCAGCCAAAGCGGACAATATTATGGTGCGGCGATAGCTGGGCTATTAAAAATGGTATCAAATCCAGGGCCGCACCGGTGCGGCGATAGCTGGGCTATTACATCTAACCTATAATTCATCGTTATTTTAAAGTTTTATCATATAACACAAAGATACCAGTTTAATCAATTTACTAGCTAATATGCTCAAACCGTAATTTACTAGTTATAGCAATGTGATTCGGTCATTCAATACTGAGCAAGTAGTACCTACAAAACAAAATTTTATTCCTATTTGTTGAACTATTTCATCATGTTTCAAGTGTCATCTTTGGTTATTTCATTTAACCATTTTATCAATTACTTTTTACTACTTTATCATGCATCTTAATTCTAGTTATCATTCAACTAGCAAAAAGTTTCTATCTATAGTAAGTATCAGCTATATGCTTTTAAAAAACTTTAACAAGTACTTATCATGGTTTCTTCTATCATAATCATAATCAAATTTTAACAATATTTCAAAGTACATGTATGCTAAACATCCAAGTCAAAACCAAAGTCAACTGTGTACTTGGCAAAAAGTTTTCTTTATTAGTAATAATCAAGAATTTACAATAGTCTAACTTAGGCATTATTTCAATTATCTAAGTCATGTATTTTCTTAACAAAATCATTTCATCAATTTCTTATCATATCATCAATCACAAATCAAGATATTTCAATATCAAAATAAAAATCATTTCTACTTATTTTAAAATCATTATCAAGAGATTGTAAAAATTAACAATTTCAAGTAGTTATTAAAAATCTATTCTAGCATAGCATCCTACATTCCTACCATTTCTTCAATATTATTTCAATAATTATCACAATGTCATATTAGATGTAACAAAATAACAATTTTAACATGCTTAAGGGTTAAAATCAAACTTTCAATGTGTGATTTAATAAATTAAAATGACCCACTACCCCACTACTTTTTTTTCTCCATCTTTCCCATGGTTCTCTCTCTATAGTTTTTAATTTCAATTTATCATTTTTATCATTTTCAAACATGGATTGCAAGATTCATAACAAGTGTCATAACTCATTTCAAGAATAAAAGACCTAAATCAAGAACTTATCTAGTTTATAGTTTTTCTATCTAACAACTCCATAAATCCATTTCAATCAAGATTACCAATTATATAAAATCTCATGCATGTTTGCTTATCAACACAAACACAACTTTAAGCATCAATAATAGCATAAAGGTAACACCTACATGTATGTATGTATGTATGTATGTATGTGTTAGGCACACCCCCCACACAAACATTCAAACGATCTATATACACATGCACACACACTTTTCCATTTTCCATGTTTAACTTATTTTGTGTGAAATATTATCTAATCAAGCTTGAATAATCAAAACGAGTCTAAATCTTACGTCAAAATTTTGGATGAGCTAAGAAGATAGATGAAATTGGGTCTTGTGTGTGCTTTCTAGACTTCTTAATCTTCTTTGATTTCTCTTACAAGCTCCTAGATCTCAAGCTTAGGCTCCATGTTTGATTATAGTAAGTGTGAAAAATGAGAAATGGTGATGGATGGTGGTGGTGTTTGGCCGTGATTAATAGAGAGAGAGAGAGAGAGTGTGTGTGTGTGTGTGTGTGTGTGTGTGTGTGTGTGATAGATTAGTGAGTTGGTTAGTATAGATAGGTTACGTGTACAATATAGAGTATGTGTGTGTTAAGACATTAAATCTCCAACACATCATGTTAATGATAAGTGTTAACTTAGTGGGGGAGTTAGGGGTGGTGGGGTGAGAGTCGTGAATGGAGACAGGGGGGGTATATGAAAGGTTTTTGTAATATAACATGGTATTTAAATACTAATCTAATTTCCGATTTTAACGTCTAGCGATTCTGTTCCTAATAATTTTTTCAGAATTTAAACGAAATCAAATTCTAACAGCATAAGCTAAAGAAACTATTTTTCTGCAAATAGTTGGTGTCGGATTCTTACAGTGTCCGCTACTAGCTCTGGATTACTTATTTTTCTAATTTTCGTGATTCAAACCTTCTAAAATTAAGTTTATAACTTATTACTAAAATTTTCATAAAAATTTTAATTTTTCGAGTTGTTCCTAACACGTTATAACTCCTTTCAGTTTTTAAACTGTCGCCAACAAGTCATTTTGCGTAGCGTTTGATATGCGACAAATTTAAACTTTTTCGAACATTTAGTAATATATTTCTCATAACTTTGCCAATTTGGACTTTAATAAAAGATATTTTATTTATATAATTATTTTACAAAATCACAGTTACATTAGTTGCTAATTTTTGCCGATTGTTGAAATGTTCATTAATGTTTTGAACACAAAGGGAAGTTATTATAACTTACATGCCGCATAACTCATGTGCCGTGTAACATATCCGGTGTATAAGTCCCAAATTACCTATATAGGTTGTTTAATGTTTGTGTTCAGTCGACCTTCTAGTTTATTTGGTCCACTTTGTACCTGATTTGTAATTGTCATATTATGATGTACTATCACTGCTATCAATTAATAAAGAAGAGTTAAAGAGATATCTTTGAGTTTTACACCTTGTTAAGGTTTCCGCACATAACAATATTGGTAGATCACATTGCAGGATGTTTCTATATATCCGTTGTAAGGACCCGAATCCCGGGAACCCTACAGTTGGTATTCATACAAAACACTTATAAAATACTTAAACATAAAAACAGTTCATTTCATCTAAACAACCAATTCAGAGTATAATTCAGCGGAAAACCATATTTAATAAAATAAGTTCCCAAAACCCGGGAATAATGCCCAAAACAAATTTAAAATATATTTGATAAAACTATTTTTTTAAAGAAATGTTTAATATCTAAATCTTCCATCCAAGTATGTCCTTCCCGTCCAAGTAGTTTCATGCACGTCCAAGCGGTAAGGCATCCTTCTCCTAACCTGAAAACTCACACTAACATGCACACAAAGTCAGCTTGAGCTGAATGAGTTCAAGTTTTAATAAATAACATCGATAATAATAATCATAATAGTCATTCCAAAGGTTTTAAACTATAAAAGGAATACATCAGTTAGGCCATCATCATCAATAAATAATCATCCTTATATGTGTGTGTGTATATATATAAACACTTTATAAGTGCATCCCTATATATATATATATATATATATATATATAACATCCAAATAATAACACCATGGTCGATAACGACTACTAACATCGCCAAATATTGGCCATACATTAATACATACATACTATACATCCCAAGGCCTACCATATACAAGAAAGCCTATAAAAAATATTTTAAATGTTTCATCAAGCAAAATCGTTTAGGTGTGCATGCTAGCCCAAAAACTTAAAAAGAGTTAAAAAGGGGCATCATGAACTCACCTGACACAAGACACGTATTCACCACAAGCCAGATGATCCCTAAGTAATCCCATAACTCAAACATCTGTCGGTTTACATACAATCATTACAATCGACATCGAAAGGACACGTTTATCCTACGAGACGTTCTAACATGGTTCGAGTTACCTAAACCCTCGACCTCATCAAACTAAACCACAACAGCCCCCGAGGCCTCACTTTCACCAAAACGACCCTTAGGTACTCCCGGGAATAAAGAATTCCCAATTTTCCCTCGGAAGCACTAGGTGACACTAACACGTGCGTTTAAGAGTCGTTTAGGCCGTTAACATCCAACTCAGCCCCGTGTGGACCCAATACGATAAAATCACAGCCAACAAGTCCACACGACGCTACACGAGTCAAATGGTCGGTAACTCGCAAGTACAATGCACCAACTACTCAATAAACGCAATTGCGCGTTGTACCGACCCATTGGAGTAACCGACAACAAATTCAGCCACATAACTTATAAAAATGATTTTTCAACAGCCCGTACATCAAACCGAGTGCCCCATAGCTGAATTGGTCGTTAATGACTTCAACCCTCGCTTTAAACGCACCAAACTACAATTCTAGTCAACCGAACACCACAATCAAACTACAACTAGTTGACCAACCTAACGAACACCAATGAACATGGTTTTTAAGTATGTTATACTAGACATACCTAGGAAGATTTTGGTGCAAAAACCTCACTCAAAACAGTCCCGGAAAAGCTCAATTGGACAGCCACCCGGTTAGCCTACAAGAAGCCATTAATCGATCAATACGCATGTTATAACGACCAATTATGGTGTAAAAGACTTGGGGAATTGTAGTACTAACCTTTAGTTGATGTTTTACGCTCATGACTTGGCCAGAAAAAGGAAAAATCGCAGGGGGGGCTGTTTGCTGCGCCGATCGGACAAGGTGAAAGGGGGGGGGGGGTTAGGGTTTTTTGTTTATGTTATAATATAAAAAGTTTCACCCTAGCCCCTCCAATTTGAAGTATTTGGCATTTTGGAAAAAAAAAAGGTTAAATGCTTTTACATACCGGGATGACGAGAAGGCTTCCAAGAAATGTCGTTTAAATCCCGAGAATCATACATACTTTACAACTTTAAATCTTTAAACCGTAAATTAACGGGCGTTACAGAACTCCGATCTAGGTGATTCAAGCGGCCACGGAACCGTCTCGCCAGGATCTACAAATCCTTTAGCTCTCCTTCACTAGAAACCACCGCTACAGTTGCCAGAAAACCCAAACAGTCACCAAAAAACTTTATATTTCGCGGTTACAGTTTCCTTGATAAAAATGGACTTCCCAATCTCTGATCAAAGATCTAATTGGTGGGAATATTCACTTTTATGTCACGAACACTCAGTTTAAATTTGAGACCGAGCCGACGGTTAGATCTTCATGAATCTTCGGATCTTTGCAGGTTGCTCTCACAAAAACAAGATTTTGATAAAGAAGGAGGTTAGAGGTGAAGATGATTATAAAATGATATGGTGGCTATAATATAGGGGTTGGCTTTCATGTTAACTTTTCATCTAATGACACTTAACACCCCCCCATACACACACACACATACTTTAGAAAATTGCATTTATCTTCTATAATTCAATTAAACCCGATTCTTTTAAATACCAAACGAAGCTGGGATGTTACCCACCTTATAAGAGGTTTCATCCTCGAAACCTACTTAGTCCTTGTAAAAGGAATACCATGTATTCACAACCTTTCTTGAGCCGTCTTAGTTTCCTAGCTTACCGGTTTATCTTTTGTCTCACAATCGTCGAGTGATGCTTATGAGTTTTAGTTGTCTTAGGTAGCTTGTCCATGAAAGTCTCGGTGATATGCTTCCATATCTAGACTTAGCAAGTCCCCATATTTTCTTAATCATGCTTTTCTTTCTTGTCCTTCAAATAGATACATTGCACATACTATCACAACACTTAGCACTGAATGGCCCTTCTGTCGAATTACAACCTTTAGCAAATATACTAATTTACAATACGTTCAGAACATATTAATTCCATAAAAGGAAAGCTTTCCGGTTTCTTTTTAAGGGGTTAATTCTTGAAATACCTTTGCCTATTCCTTAAATAGAACACCTCTGGCAATTCTTTAGCACAATCGTAACATAACTTGACTAAGAACTCCACAAATCACCATTTAATCCTTCTTCCATTTTTAGATCTTCACTAACACATAGGGTTCATGAGTTATTGCTGTCCAAGGTAGCTTGATCATGAAGTCCATGTTGATGCATCTTCCTTTTCTTGACTAATCAAGTCTCGTCTTGTCCTATGATTTCATTGTTGTTTGCTGCTGCATATCAGGTTGCCTGATATAGCATAAATATTTATCTTAACCAACTTCCTTTCCAGGCATATCCTGACCTTTATATGGACGTTTATAATACTATTCTCTCATTACCGTTCTAGATGACTTCACGCTCATGATCACATGATTATCAGTCACAGCACTAATCATTCGTTTTAAGACTCAGTTCAGATAAACATAAATCTAAACCATCTTTGTGCCTTCCTTGCATGTCTTTCCATATTTCGTCCTTGGTTTCTGCAACCTTTTGCTGTGTTACTGCGGTTCCCCTTCATAACACTTGCGGTTGTGCTTATCTACATAGGCAAAGTATCATATCCTTCCACAGTTGTCGCATACCATAAACTTATTTTCATTGGACTTCTACTTAAGGGTTTCACTTTCATTAGTATATTCCTTCATTGTAACCAACATCTTTCCTTTCAAAGCCTCAATGTAAACCGAGTATTTTCGTCTGACACAATTGACAACGATACTCCATGCCTTACCATATCTTGTTGATGAATACCTTAACTAACATTTCCGACGAGATAGCTTCTCATACTAGTATAAACTGAGCAACTTCCTTCAAACGGTCCACAATGACCCAAATGGTATTATGGTTTCTTGCTATACGCGGTAGCCTAGTTATGAATTCCATGGTAATGTGTTCCCATCTCCATTCTGGTGTTTCTGATGGTTGTATCTTTTCATACAGCTTCTGAGATTCTGCCATGACTTGCAAGCAAGCCAACACTTACTAACATATCCTATCACTTCGTTCTTCATACCCGGCCACTGGTAGTCTTTCTATAAATCTTGGTACATCATGGTGGACCCCGGATGAATCGAGTATCTAGACTTATGAGCTTCATCGAAGATTCGGCCTCGAAGACTTCCATGGCGTGGAATCCACATGCGATCATATCTGATTTTCATATCATAGGTATTATCTTCAAATCTTGGTGTAACCCGAAAATTCATTCCTTTTTCATCTTGCTCTCATCCTTTATAACTATTACTGCACCTCGCAGATCTCGCTCATGAAATCCAAACTCCTAACTGATTTATACGACTTAATTGTCGCGATAACCTCTTCACCTTTATAACTTAGTGTGTTGGCTACCACATTAGCCTCACCAAGGTAATACTTGATTTCACAATCATAATCCTTTATCAACCCTAACCATCTTCTCTACCTCATATTCGGTTCTTTCTGCGTAAAGAAATGCTTCAAACTCTTATGATATGCATTGATGGTACACTTTGAAACTTAGCATGCAGTTTCTCTTTCTTCAGTGTCTCCAACACTTCTCTCAAGTGTTCAGCATGGTCAGGCTTATTCCTTGAATAAATCAAAATTATCGTCAATAAAGGTAACGATAGATTTGTCCAACATCGGACGTCATACCTTATTAATCATAGCCATAAATGCTTCTGAATCATTCATCAATCCAAACGACATCAGGAAAAACATGTATGTCCATATCGTGTCCGTAGTGTTATCTTAGGGATGTCTGCCTCCCTCACTTTAAACTGATGATCACCAAATCTGAGACCTATTCAGGAGAACCAACTAACGCCTTGCAACTAATCAAACAAATAGTTAATCCATGACAATGGATATCTATACTTCACTGTAAGCCTATCCAACTCGCGGTAATCAATACACATTCTCATACTTCCGTCTTTCTTCTTCACGAACAACACCGGTGCACCCCACAGGGAAACACTCGGTATTATAAAACCCTTATTGAGAAGTACTTCCAGTTGGGACATTCACTCTTTCATTTCGGACGACACTAGACGGTAAGGTGCTCTCGCGACGGGCTGTGCTCCTGGTATTAATTCTATTTGGAATTCTGCCTCTCGTTCAGGTGGTAACCACCGAAGGTTCTCTGGGAACACTTCTGGATAGTTACACGCTACAGGAACATCTTTCACTTCTCTCGTTTCAGCAGTAGCATTGACAACATACGCCAGGTAGGCACTCCACCCTCGCATTAACAAACCTTCGACTTTTATCATAGAAATGACGTTAAGCCCTAAACTTTCTTTATCACCATAAACCATCACCGTACCACCATCCAAAGATTTTGACCTTATTAACCTACTCTTACATACTATCTGAGCCTCGAACTCAGACAACCAATCCATTCCCAAAACCACATTGAACCCTCCTAAGGTTATTACATGCAAGGTAGTAGGGAACTCACGTCACTCTAGTTCTATCTTACAATTGTTAACCGTTCTCGAGATTTTCACTAAAGTATCGCTAGTGGTATCTTCATAATAGTCTCAGATACACAACTACATTTTTCCTAATGTTCTTCTTTCACAATCCCTACACCACGTAGCCTCATCCTTTCATGCCTTTTCAATTAGGATTGATTGACAAACACCCGTACTTCTCGATCGTACCTACTTTATCAACATTCGCTTCGTCACTCACATCCCAGCAAGTTCCTTTATGGAGTTAACTATTGCAGGCATACTACTGTTTTAGCTCATTTCAGTTGACTTATCTCCGTTTCTTTCATGTTGCTTCCACTTGGATTCCCAATCTAGGTAGCCTTTAATGCTTCAATGGGCGTTGTTGGCATTGAAATGTGAAATAATTGAGCAACTCCATCAGTGTATTTGACTACAAGCTCAAAATGTGATCCTTCATCATTACTTTCTATAGTTGAAGTCTTACTGCTTTCGTATATTGTTATGTCACACATTTCTTCAGAAGGTGTCTGGTTGGCACGTGCCCGACCATAGCAACCAATACGACCTCCTCGTGCCCGTCCCTTTATAGTAGTCATCATATATTTTCTCTAAGGAAGCCCAAATGTCATCACTCCAGGAATTATTTAGCACATGATTTGTAATGTAAGTAGTTAATGACAGTGGCCAAGTGTAATTAATTCATTACGTTATTCCTAAGTTCCTATATACTTCCCTTTATTATTTCACTTGTACTAGTTGCTACTACTTACACAATCATGCAAACATACATATAACCAACATTCTTATCTCTAGCAATTAAGCTAGCATACACACATTCTTCTCTAGAAATTAAGCTAACATTCATACATTCTTCTACTGTAAGACCCCGAAACCCGGGAATCCTACAGTTGGTAATCCTATCCAAAATTCACAAAATTTTAAAACCGTAAACAAGTCCATTTTATTAAAACCATTCAGAGTAAGAAATAGCGGAAATTGTTAAGTATCAAAAACCCCAAAACCGGGGACATGTGCCCAAAAAACAAACACAACCAAAATGTTTGTTTTGTTCGAAGTCCTCGACTTGAAATGCCTTCAACCATCCGAGTAGTCTCCAACACGTCCAAGCGATAATCTCCAATCCTTAACCTGAAATTCAAACTAACATACACACAAAGTCAGCTTGAGTTAAGTGAATTCACGTTTTATAAAATCAACGTTTATAAATCAGTTTAAATTTCATAAGTACGAAAATCTTGGGAAAAATCTTAATTAAATAAATATATATTTTTCTTTTGAAAATATTTATGCTAACACGGGCCTCTTCACCACGAGTCGTAAATCGGGTAATATATTTGACCCAGTAGCCGAAAACAGTACGTACGGGCCTCTTCACCATGAGTCGTAACTCGAGTAATATATTTGACCCTAGTACAGAAAATCCACGCAATACGGGCCTCTTCACCACGGCTTTCCTCGAGTAATATATTCGACCCGATTGCGGGTTTAGCAAGAGACGGGCCTCTTCACCACGAATCACAAGTCACGAAGTCAAGGATCTGAGTACTATATTTGACCCATTCAAATCATGAATATGCTACAAGGGCCTCTTCACCACGGGATTTAAGAACCCGAGTAATATATTTGACCCAGCCGCAATCCATACAAGCACACACATCCAAAGGCACGCTTACACGCAAGTTCATCCAGTACACACATCAATAGGCATATATATATATATATACATATAGCTTAATCACGATGAACTAATATGATTCAATAGGTATAGGCCATAGGGTAATATGTATAAGTCATTCCAGTAAACCAATACAAGTGAGTCTACCCGTATTCAAATAATACTAGGCTTAATAATATCCTCGTGCCCAGACCATAAGTAATATACATAAAACCTTAAGGAATATATGCCCATGAATGGGTCTAAAATATCCTAAGTCATAGAATATAATTTACACATAGTTTCATAAATATACAAATACGAAAAAGACTATGCAATACCATCCAAATAGTTTAAACAAGTAAAATCGGGTAAAATGGTAATAGGGTGTATATGCTAGCCCAAAACGTAAAAAGTAAAAAGGGGCATCATGAACTCACCTGACACAAAGCACACAATCAACAACGAGCTAGAGAATCCCTAAGTACTCTCACAATCAAACGCTTGTCGGATTACGAACAATAGTTACTAACGGGTCGAATCAACTCGTTTATCCTACGAGGCGTTCTAACATGGTTTGATTGACCTAAAGCCTTGACCTTACCAAATTCAATTACATCAGCCCCCGAGGCCACGTATTTATCAAAACCACCCTCAGTTAATTCCGGGGACAAAGGATTTCCAAACTACACCCGAAAGTTGTTAATTGTATCGAATACGCACGTTAACAAGTTGTTTATGCACTTAGCAACCAACTCAGCCCCGTGTGGACCAAATTAAGTATAATTACATCCAAAAAATCCACACAACACTACACGAGTTAAATGGGTCGGCAATTCACTTGTACAACGCACAAACTACCAATTAAACATGCATTTGCATTGTACCGACCCGTTTGAGCAACCGACAACCAATTCAGCCCCATTAACATAAAAATTAAGTTTTTCACAGCCCGTATAACATACCAAGGCTACACAATCTAAATTGGTTGTTAATTCCCTCAAACAAGGCGCTAAACTCAACAATTAAAATCTAGTCAACCGAAATCCTAGTTTTCAAACTATCGACAATTGATCAATCAAACGAGCTTCATAGCTCACGATACTAAAGTATAATACCTATGACATACCTAGGAAGATGACGGAGCAAAACCTCACTTTAAACAGCCCCGACAAGAACACAATTGGACAGCCACCGGTTAAGCCTAAAACGAATGTATCGATCAATAACGAGTCTAACGTGCAGATTTTAGCATGCAAAGATGTATTTTATTACATAGTAAAATCATATAAATAAATTATGAAATTTTTATCAGAGTTTCATAAATGTTTTATATTTCTAAAAATATTTTTATTATATTTTTCAAATGCACACAAAAATTATAAAAATTCCTTCAACACAGAAAAGTACGTGAAGCTATTTCAGTGCGCAGTAAAAGTGTTTTATTTTTTTAAAAATCGTTATCAAACCAAATTAAACGATTCCAATTGGGTTGTAATATTAACTCAAAATATGAAGTTCCAGAAGTAGAACCAACCAATTTGGACTTGTCAAAAAAGAGTTATAATGTCAGGAAGATAGACCAGAATCCGACTCCCCGCATCAGCTTTGACACACGATTTTATAAAATTGTAAAAACCATTCAAATCCCGTCCAAAAATTACAAATTATACCTTTCTGGAAACTAGACTCAAAGTAGAACATCATGGAAAAAAGAATCTATCAAAATCAATCAATTTTCATCAAGTTACAGACCAAACAATAAACGAGTACGAATCTATCAGCAACTGTTATAATCAAAACTCAAACCCTAACATGTTTATGACATCTCTAGGGTTCAATAAAGGGTTTAATGGTGAAAAAGACTTGAATTAATATTACACTAACCTTGAATTGGAGTTTGCCACCTTGGAATTGGCTGGAAAAAAGAAAAACGCAAGTGTGGTGGCTGCCTCCTTCCAATCAGACAGGTAAGAGAGGAAAGAGATGGAATTAGGGTTTTGTGTTATAATAATAAATTTGCACTCTAGCCCCTCAAGTTTGAAAGTTGTGATAACTTGGATGAAAGGTTAAGTAATTTAACTTACGAGTGTGACAAGGAGATCCCCGAAGAATGCCAACTCAATCCAGAAATATATACAAACTCTACAAATGTCTCATGCCGATAAACGAAAATACCATGTGCTACATACTAATCTAACACTTTAAGTCATAAGAACCGGTGTTTTGAGCAAAAGGATGGATAGAAAGACTTTTAAACGTATTACAAGGCTCTAATTTAGAAAAATGAAACCCCGGATTTTAAATAAACATTTATAAACAATCAAGCCGATTAATGAAATTTACGGGCGTTACATCTACTTTCATTTTAACATGCATATTCATATATTTCTAAATCTTTACATGAACTCAATCATGTACCTTACCGTTCTCGAGTGGTTGAGTGACACATGGCTTTCTTGAACTGGCATCTTCCATCTCTTCTACTTTAAGTCTCATTCTCTGTTCGAGACTAAGCATGTAGGATGCTTATTTCTCTCGAACTTATGCTCTGATACCAACTTGTAAGGCCCCGAATCCCGGTGGCCTACATTGGGTGTTGGATTTACTCATAAACACAGTTCTAAAAATCCGACTGTTGGTACATGATGTCAGTAGTTCAGTATATAGTGTCTGTAATCGAGTCGTTTAGATTTGTATTTTGTATTAAGCGAAGTTAGCTAACAAGTTCGCTGATATAGGCAAACTTGTTAGATAAGTGAAGTTAGTGACAACTTCGCCTGAACATGCCAGGCGAAGTTGTCGTGGTTATATAGCCTTAGGTTACGGCTGAGTTAAAAAACGAAGTTTTAGTTTACGTGTTTACGAGTTGTGTAATCAGTGATTGATATCACGTGTTTCCAGTTGCAATATACAACGTGTCTTTGCTTATTGTAACGTGTGTTCGATCGTGTTAAGTTATATCGTCTTCTACGCTCGTAACGTCTTACGTAGGGATTCCGCACCTACGTAGAACGAGATATTACGTGTAGATCCGGCTGGGAACCTACAATTGGTATCAGAGCCGGATCTACACGGAATATCTGATGACCGAACTCAGCAACTATTCCATTACTTACAAAGAAGATGAGATCGTTGAAAAGCTTCTTGATGCTCTCCCACCGAAATGGGAGATGTACACTGTCTTGATGAGAGAAGACAAAGAGTTTGCCGACTATGACTTGGAAACAGCAGTCAACAAACTACGAACTTTTGAACTTAACATGGTTCAAAAAGAGACACCAACTGATCAAGTTCAGGATCCAGGAATGTATGGTGCAAAAGTTAACTCAAGTTCAAGTTCGAATTCTGAATCGTCTGCGTACTACTCAAAAGGAGACTCGGGCGCTAACTCAATACATGAAGGTCATGTATCTCTCAACATGAATGGTGATATGTGTTTTGTAGCTGGTGGATCAAATGCTTCTAAACCTCAAGCAACCAAGAGTAGTTTTTCACCAAGTGTTTCGAACAACAACTACTCAAACATGCCCATGAGTGTTAAATCTGCTGAACAGCAGTTTGCTCTCTATGCATCTTTCATTGCTTCGTATGAAAATTACATTCAAGGTAAGATTGTTGATCCTGCAACGTTAGACGAAGACTATGATCAGATCGATGCTGATGATCTGGAAGAGATGGATCTGCAGTGGCAGATGGCGATGATTGTGAGAAGGGTTAAACGGTTTATGAAGAAGACTGGTAGGAAGTTTGTTGGTGAAAGACCAGGTTTTGACAAGTCAAAGGTGCGATGTTATAACTGTCAACAAAATGGACACTTTGCGAAGGAGTGCACAAATGAACGTGTAGAACGCAGTCAAAACAGGTCTACACAACAGAATGGGGGTGGTAATGAGAATAGAGCCATGATATCCAGACAGAACGGGGAGTACAACTGGAATCTGCATGTTGAGGAAGTGTTTGAACAGGCTAATTTGACGAACATCGAAACTGCAGAAAGTGAGAAGGTGACTGGAGAAAATCAAGCCTTCATGGCCGATGTGACAGATCAGCTCTCCGAGGTAAGTACTAAACTCCCTTGTACTAAATGTGAAAATCTGTCTGAACAATTGACAACTATAACTGATCAATTTGTTAGTTTGGATGCTCAATTTAAAACATTAAAAGAAGATCATCATTTCACTAAAGCTAGAGAAAACAATTATAAAGTAAAAATAAAAGCTAGTGAGAAAGATATTAGGAGTCTTAAAGCAAATCTAGCTGAAAAAATTCAAGTAATTGATCTTAGCTATGAAGTGTTAGAAGAGAAAACCAAACTAATAGCTGAAAGGGATAAACAGATAGCTGATCACCAGGTGAAAGTGGTGGAACTAAACAGGAAACTTGAGCAATTCAGAAATTCCTCCGCTATACTTGATCACCTCGTTAGTGATCAAGGTTCCCCAGTTAAAAGGGGAGGAATTGGATATCATGAAGTTCCGCCACCGTACAATCATAATTACACTTATGATCCTAGTAATCAGAAATCTGTTGATGTTGATTTTGGTCAGACAGTTCCGGTTTAGGTTACTATTAAAAAACCAGAAGTTAGTAAAGGCGAAACAAGTAAGCCTGTTTCGAGTGTTAAGAATTCTGTTCCTAGTCCTGTCTCATCAAACTCGGACAAGTCATCCGAGTCGAGTGAGACAAAAGAAAAGGCAGTGTTACCAAAAAGTGGAGAGAAACATAAAACAACTGAAAAGAAATCTCCACTAAACCCGTATGTCCCACCATATGTGAGACAAACGGGCAGTAATGCAGCCTCAACATCTAAAACAACTATTGAAAAGAAAGTTGAATACAGGAGTTGTTTCAGATGTAATCAATTAGGACACCTAATTGCTGATTGCCCTCTGAAGCAGAGATTCAGAGGTGTGAGACCTTCGAAACTGAGAGTAGAACTAACGGTAATCACAATAATGGTAAAAATGAAAACTCATCAAAGTTCAGACATTGGACTAATCCAGGTTTTCAAAGAAATCGATCTCAGTTTTTCACTGCTAACAACCAAACCATAAGTAATAATTCATTTAATTCATGAAGGTTTGGATGGCCTCATAGTCAATCTACAAGAAGGTATCCTTTTAGGACTTACAGGAATTATTCTGATACTAACTTTGGACAGCCAAAGTACGGGATGTATCGACCCAAGACCAATAGGTCTTGGGTCCTCAAATTTTAATCCTCTGCTTTAATCGTGCAGGAACAGTTGAACAGGGCTGCAAACAATCTATGGGTTGTGGATAGCGGCTGTTCCCGGCACATGACGGGTAACAAGAGTTTGTTACACGAATGGAAACCTGTTCAGGGAGGAAAAGTGAGTTTCGCTGGAGAGAGCGGTGGAAGGATCACTGGAATTGGAACGGTGACTAACGGAAAGATGACGTTAGAGAAAGTAAATTTCATTGAAGAACTGAAGCATAATCTGCTGAGTGTATCGCAGATTTGTGACAAAGAATACACCGTGCACTTTACCAAGAATGAAGCGATCGTGTTGTATCCTGGTTTCAAGATACCAGAGGATTGGATAGTTATGAAAGCTCCAAGAGAAAAGAATACGTATATTATGGACATGAGGTCGACTGAGATGGCAACAGAAGAATCGTGTCTTCTGTCAAAAGCAACTGAATCGGAATCCGAATTATGGCATAGGAGAATGGGGCATATTCATCTCCGGAAAATGAACTACATTGTCAAGAATAGGCTGGTGCTGGGTGTTCCCTTGAAGAATTTCAACTTTGAAGACCAATGCTTATCGTGCAAAAAAGGAAAGCAACACAAGAAATCCCATCACACCAAGAAGGTTAATTCAATAGTCAGTACCCTAGACCTACTTTACATGGATCTCTTCGGTCCCATGAATGTAAAAAGCCTAGGTGGAACAACATACTGCTTGGTGATCACTGATGATTTCTCTCGATACTCTTGGGTATATTTCCTGAAGTCAAAAGATGAAACGGTTCAGATGGTAATAAATTTGATTACCAAAGTTGAGAATATTATGGGGAAAAGAGTTAAATACATCAGGAGTGACAATGAGACTGAGTTCAAGAACTATCAGATGGAGATCTTCTGCTTACAGAAAGGGATAGAGCACCAGTACAGCGCTCCGTATACTCCGCAACAAAATGGAGTGGCTGAGAGGAAGAACAGAACGTTAATTGAAGGAGCCAGAACCATGCTGGCTGATTCGAAACTTCCTGTGGTGTTCTGGGCTGAAGCTGTTGCAACAGCCTGTTATATCCTTAATAGTTTTAACTGTTAAAAGACTGAATAAAACATGTTATGAACTTATGCATGGGAGAAAGCCCAACTGGAGAGGTCTTGAACCATTCGGGTCCCCGTGTTCGATATTAAAGACAAATTCTAAATTTGGTGAAGTAGCCGACGAAGGAATTTTAGTCGGATACGTTGTTGGGACTCCCAACGGACGAGTCTTTAATACATCGACCAGCAAGGTTGAGGTGGTGTATAACACTGATATCACAAGTTACAAATCACCAAAACCAAGCACGGGACCCGCTGGGGTTTTCGACTATGATAGGCTTTTTAAATCTTTTAACATACCTTACTTGGATTGTGCAGAAGTTGATGAAAGAATAGCTACGAAGATGATTTATGATGAGGAAGACAATTATGTGCAACGACCAAAGTATGATGAATGTCAGCCTTCCTCGTCAAATGCTGTAGATACCCCTGCTGCCTCTACAGAAGAGGAATTCTTCAATCCGTTTCACTCTCAACAACAATCACCCATTGATGAGCTACCTTCGAACCTGGAAGACAATCTAGATGTCAGTGCGGTTCCGACTACGAGAGTTCACAAAAATCACCCATTGGAGAACGTGATAGGTGATCTGTCCGACGGTGTACAAACAAGACAAAGCTTGAATGAGCACACCTGTGTTTACACAAGCATTAAAGATACGGGCATAATTAACGAATGCTTGTACACCTGCTTCATCAGCCAGATTGAACCAAAGAACTATCAAATGGCTCTCAAGGACAGCTCGTGGGTCGAAGCCATGCAAGAAGAGTTAGCCCAGTTCAAGAAAATGGAGGTATGGAATTTGGTTGCAAAACCGAAGAATGTGCATGCGATTGGCACCAAATGGGTTTTCAAATGCAAGAGAGATGAGAAAGGGATTATTATCAGGAACAAGGCGAGGCTGGTGGTAAAAGGTTTTAATCAGCAAGAGGGGATCGATTACAATGAGGTGTTTGCTCCTGTGGCAAGATTGGAAGCCATTCGATTGTTTTTGGCATTTGCTGCACACAAGGAGATGAAGGTATTTCAGTTAGACGTGAAGAGTGCGTTCCTTAACGGTAAAGTCGATGAGGTTGTGTACGTTGAGCAACCTCCGGGTTTTCCTGACCCAGACATTCCTGATCACGTGTACAAGCTAAGTAAAGCACTGTATGGGCTACATCAGGCACCTCGTGCCTGGTATCCAACCCTATCCGACTACTTGCTTGAGAATGAGTTTGAAAGGGGAAAGATTGATAGCACATTTTTCTTTAAGAGAAAAGGAAGCGATTTTCTTCAGGTGCAAGTCTACGTGGACGACATCATCTTTGCTGCATCAAAAGTCGCCATGTGTCAGGAATTTGAGGCCGTCATGAAAAAGAGATTTGAAATGAGTGATATGGGTGAACTAACTTTCTTTTTAGGACTGCAGGTTGATCAGAAGAAAGATGGGATGTTCATTCATCAGACTAAGTATGTCCATGATGTTCTCAAACGCTTCAAGATGGAGGAAAGCACTCCATACGATACTCCAGTCTGCGTCAACCATAAATTGGGTGCTGATTCAGACAACGATGCAGACGTGGACCCAACCCAATATCAGGCAATAATAGGTTCTTTAATGTACTTAACTGCTTCTAGACCTGATATTATGTTTGCAGTTTGTCTTTGTGCTCGCTTTCAGGCAAACCCAAAGGAATCTCACTTGAAGGGTGCGAAGAGGATATTACGGTATCTCAAGGGCAAACCTAAACTGGGGTTGTGGTACACGAAATGAGGAGACTTGGAGTTGGTCGCCTACACGGATTCCGATTATGGAGGGTGCCATCAGAATCGGAAGTCAACAACAGGTGGATGTCAGTTTCTTGGAGGCAGATTAGTGTCATGGCAATGCAAGAAGCAGACCTCAGTCGCCATTTCAACCTGTGAAGCAGAATATATGGCAGCATCCAACTGCTGCTCCCAGGTTCTTTGGA
Source organism: Bidens hawaiensis (assembly GCF_021521415.1). Classification (NCBI taxonomy): domain Eukaryota; kingdom Viridiplantae; phylum Streptophyta; class Magnoliopsida; order Asterales; family Asteraceae; genus Bidens; species Bidens hawaiensis. The sequence continues at coordinate 52,511 of NW_027491990.1, read as the reverse complement.
TTCAACAACAGTTGCGCGATTATGGTCTGAATTTCACTCATACTTCTATTTGCATTGATAACACTGCTGCTATCTCAGTAACTAACAATCCCGTAAAACACAGTAAAACTAAACATATTAACATCCGTCATCATTTTATACGGGATTGTGCTGAGAAGAAACTGATTGTGCTCGAAAAGGTTGATACGTTAGATAATTTCGCTGACTTGTTTACTAAAGCGTTTGACAAAAATCGTTTTCAAAACCTTGTTGAGCTGAATGGGATGATCAATCCCGAGTAACCGTGTTTTTGTCTTTATTTAAAAAAAAAACGTCACTATTGCTTAGAATTATGTCGGTTGCCTCAGTTTGAAGGACATATCTTCGGATATGTTTGGTCCTCATTTCTACTTGTAGAATATAAGGATAGCCATTAACCAGATGACTGAAAGTGACCGGGCCGGTTTATGATGTGTTTTTATTCTTTCGCAGAAAATTAGTCGATCATACTTAGTTAGAAGGACACATACTTGTATGTGGTCGGTCCAGCTGATCCATTGGATCTTCAGGATAGCCGTTTACCTGAAAACTTCAATTCGATCGGGGCGATTGAAGTTAAAATTTTTTTCGGGAGATGAAATTATTTTTCAAGTCTACTACTTCGTAAGAAGTTCCTTTACTATGTTTAACAGAAAATTGATCCAACCTTGGAAAGTGATAGATATACTGATTCTGTGTGCTTAACTAGTGAAGTTATTAGGCCTAAAAGACTTTAGAACAGTCATTGTATGTCATGGTAGCTTTTTATGGTGCGTAAAAGTAGAAGTGATACTAACTAAATCTACTCGATTTTACGTGGAAACTCCTTAAGAGTTGCGTATGTCTCCGCATATATCTTTCCGAATGATAGGCAGAAAAGCGATTACCCAGTCATACACGAGCCCGTAAGTGTTCTGATTCCCGTGAAGATAGCGTGTCAAGAAACTGTAGTGATCCAGATTCAGGACTTGCAGTTGTTTACTACTCTGAAGTTTGTGTAAATACTTAAAAAAAAATGTGTGTTATTGAGACATTCTAGAGTTCATAATGTTAATAATTCTCAATCAAGATGTAAGGAAGAGAACGGGAAGAAGAGTCTGAAGATCGAAGAGTAATTACTATTTAATCATACACTACGGGTCGATGTCAACTCGGGGTGACTTGGGGAAAGCCAAATATGCTTTGAGAATATATAGGAGGCATCATAATCTCTGAGTTGTTGCCCACTTAAGTTTTGAGCTTAATTGAACCTAACCCGTATCACATAAACGATGAAAACCATTCTAAGTTATTTACCTGCTTACAACCTGTTTCTTTATGTCATAATACAGCTGAACACGGATCTGTGTGACAGTCACGTAGTTAGTATGATTCCTGTTCGGATCTTTTCTAAAACATGGTAGTCCCTATCGAGACTGAAATTTGATCCCGTGTACTTTATAGTTAAAATATTTTTCTACTTATGTAGTTGTTTGATTTTATACCTGGTTACTTGGTCTTGATCGTATCATTTAACGCTTTAAAGGTTGTTTTAAAACTTAATTGCAAATTGTTCAAATTTTAGGGTTTGTTTTGTAAAGTTTAATATATAGGCGAACTTATCGATAACTTCGCCGGCAATAGGCGAAGTTATCCATAACTTCGCCGGTACAACTCTGACCCTATATAAAGAAAATTAAAGGTCAAACTGTTCATTATTTCAAAAACAAGCGAACTTATCTTTCGTTAACCCAGCGAACTTATTTCCTAAACCCTAAGCGAACTTATCGTATCGATCTCATCTGTGTTAATCTTTCTCGTTTTCAACTCCGATTAAAGGTGTGTAGGGTTAGTGTGTCGAATATTCACCGTAATTGATGTTATTCAGAGGTCGTATCGACTCGTTTCGTGACCTCGAACTTTCGAAACCTTAACATCCGTTTTTAAACTTATTTTTACGTGGTCATACTCAACTTAATCGTCTAGATCGTCTTAAAAACGTGTTTTACGAGATCCGCGATCTCCGAATTGACAAAATCAATCCGTTCGAAAACCTAACCTATTGCCGATTCATATTCGGCGAAGTTACAGTTTAGGCGAAGTTATCCGTAACTTCGCCTGAGGTTTAACTTCGCCTTATAATTAATTATGTAACTGTACTTGAGGCGATGTTGTGGTTAGGCGAAGTTATCATTAACTTCGCCTGGACCTTTTTACTTAACTGTTATCCGGCGAAGTTCAAGTTGAGGCGAAGTTGTTCCCAACTTCGCCCCACCTCTAACTTCGCCTATACAGAATAAATCACAACTTTGCTCATGGTAACAGGCGAACTTGTGATTTGCCTTGACGTTTATTTAACTTAGTCTGTTTGTTGCAGATATGGCTGCTGTAGCTGGAGCAGGCGGCGCAGGCGGTGGTGATGGTGGTGACAACCAACGACAGTTCTTCCCGAGTCATAACATGTACATAACATTAGACCCGGAGGCGAGCGGAGTTGATGATTTCCCGAAATCATCACGTTTCTTCTACGCTCGTGTATATTCCACGCGATTACCACAACGCTGCCGATATCCTTGCCTAACATTGAGGATTTTTGGCAGACCGTGGAGTATGACTGTCGCGTCGAGCCCCCGGTGATGCGCGCAACGGTCAACAATCAGATTGTTCAGTTCTCATCTGAACAAATCCGGGCGGCTTTGCGTTTTGGAGATGAGACAAGAGACGACCCAACAGATTTTGTGGCTCCATTTCGTGATGGAGCGTTTCTGAGAATGGGATACTCTGGTCCCTTGGGGGACACTCAGAGACGGAAGGGGTTCTTACTGGACCAGTGGCGCTTTCTCATGCATATCATGATCGTGTGCATGTCAGGGAGAAAGGCTGGTACAGATGGCATGGGCGCGACCATGCAGTCGGCGATGACTGCTCTGACTTATAATAAGCGTTACAGCTTTAGTCAGATGGTCTTCTACGAGATCGATCGACAGAGAAGAGCGGTGGCGTGTGAGAGATTTATCATGTATCCAAGATTCCTCCAAATGATCTTGAATCATGTTGCTCCAACACTACCTCAGCGCCGCCCAATCAGATACGTGGAAAGTGTGAGCAAGAGGATCTTCGCCCAATGCAGATCTTCCGGTGCGAGGAGTAAACCTGAGCTCCGTCCTCTACATACTCCTTTATTCGGGTACTTGATCAACCCAGAGTATGTGCCAGCTCATGGGGACGAGTTTCGGGATCCTCAACCACAACAGGCTGGAGCTCCTCAAGCTATACCTGCTGCTCCTGTTGTGTCACCGGAGGAGAACGTAGACCTTGATGCTGTATTTGGTGGTCAAGGCTTCTTTGATATGGATCGGGTTGATCCTGAAGAAAATGTGCAAGTATCATTTGAATGTGACTAGGGCAGCTACAACAGTGGCTGACTCTGATTCTGAAGATGAGTTGGACGAAGCGAGACGAATTTTGGTAACTCAAGAACGAACTCATGGGAAAAGGAAGAGAACTGGTGATGACAGCGAGTCAGATTATGAGGAAGAAGTGCATCAGTTGATTCGGAGATCAAGAAGGGAACGGGCAGGTGCAGGTTCGGGAGCTGGTGAGAGCATAAGGGTGGTACGTTTCACTCCACCAGCACTGTCCGGTATGACAATGGTCCCTTCATCGTTGCAAGTTACAAGGCCAAGCGCCACGGACGTTCCCGTGGTGGCTACCTCATCCTCATTTGGCCTCCCACCCACTACATTCCAACTATCGGCTCCGGAGATTGTATCGTTGCCACCTCCAACTCTTACTCCAATGGAGGTCGGGGCACGATTTATTGAGTCGACGGTTGTGGCCACTGCAGGGTTATCGGTGACGATACCACTTGCGGTTACGTTTACGCCTACTTCTGAGGTCCCGGTTACTTTAGAATCCCTCCTCAGTACACTCAAGATATATCACATCTGAGGTTTGATTTCGATGCAACCCTATCAGACTCAGAACGAATAGCAGCACTTGAACGGATCGTGGCAGAACAATCAAGGGTGAATCTTATCCAGACCCATGCTATTCAACGCCTCGTTGCAGAGAATCAGATACAGTCGTCCCTGCTGGTTGAACATGGCAAAATCATTGATGCTTTGAAGGAGTTCTTGGCATCTCAGGGGGAGACGAGCTGTAAGGGCGATGAGCTGAGGACGAAGAAAAAAAATGATCGAGACGATGATCCCAATGCATCGAAAGGTGCAGGTGGAGAGTTGCCAAGAACTGAACAGCCTCTTGGGACTTCCACAACTCAGGGGGGGTCAACAAGTGCAGCTGGTGGTGATGATGTGGTTGTAGTGGATGTTGAGGAGATGGATGATGAGTATATAGGTGATGATGATATATTACCAGTTGATGAGATAGAGAAGATTGGTGCAGAGATTGTGATTGATAATGATATTGAAGAGGGAGAGATTGTAGAAGAGAATGTGGAGCATGAGATTCCGGAAGTCGATAAGGCAGATATGAGTCAAGAGATTGGAAATGATGAGACTGAATGGGAAGAGCAGCCTAGATGGAAAGAAGGCTATGCTCAGTGGTTTGTAAAAACGAAGAAACCGGCGGTCCCTACTATGTTTAAGAAGAGTTACAACATTAGAGGCTATGCTGAAGCGAGAAAGGGGATTATATGCTGGATATATGATGAGCAGTTGAGGCTCTTTGTGATTAAGAGGTATGATGGTGTTCAGTCTTTCAAGAGGTTGTTGAGATCATTGAATACATTGCCAGAATGTGAAGTGAAAGACTTAGCCAGATTGGGGTTAATAAACAGAAGTGATGATAACATGGCTAGAGTCATTGGGAAGATTGTTTGGAAGGAAAGTATAAAAGAGAAGAAGTTCGAGCTGTTGAAACCACAAAAGGGAAAACTCATTGAAGACAAAGATAGAGGGATGAGAGCAGATGGCAAGCCTTGGATGATTATGAAGTATAAGCAGATCCGGTATTTAAAAGAGGTGCCGATGAAACAAATGCCCAAGGATGTGCTGAAGGATCTGAAGTGGTGGTATGTAGATTGTGAAACAGCTGAAGCAGTAATGGAAGACGAAGATGAACAAGAGCTGCTGAGAGTCTATGATCCGATGCATCTAGTGAACTTGTCTCAAGCTGATCTGCAGGCGCTTAATGAGAAGAAGATATTTTATATTCCTGCTTGGAAAGACGAAGCGAAGAAATATCAAAGAATTGTATCAGTTTGTGTACGTGAAGGAGTTCATGCTTAAAGATGAAGATACAAGATTGTTGAAGATTACAAGACACGTGTTTGAAGATAAAGATTGAAGCTACTGCCAAGGGGGAGTCTGTTGGTACATGATGTCATTAGTTCAGTATATAGTGTCTGTAATCGAGTCGTTTAGATTTGTATTTTGTATTAAGCGAAGTTAGCTAACAAGTTCGCTGATATAGGCGAACTTGTTAGATAAGCGAAGTTAGTGACAACTTTGCCTGAACATGCCAGGCGAAGTTGTCGTGGTTATATAGCCTTAGGTTACGGCTGAGTTAAAAAACGAAGTTTTAGTTTACGTGTTTACGAGTTGTGTAATCAATGATTGATATCACGTGTTTCCAGTTGCAATATACAACGTGTCTTTGCTTATTGTAACGTGTGTTCGATCGTGTTAAGGTATATCGTCTTCTACGCTCGTAACGTCTTACGTAGGGATTCCGCACCTACGTAGAACGAGATATTACGTGTAGATCCGGCTGGGAACCTACACCGAGTGAATTAAAACTTTTGCGGAAATATAAAACGTTAACCATTTCTTACAAATCATTCAACTCTTGTCCTTAAACATCACAAATTGTCTTAACATAAAAGATAACCATAACATCCGTTTTTCTTTAGATGCCAGCTACTTCAGTCCACTGCCGTTTGTCCCGCCTCAAGCCAGCTGCCTCATTTTACTAACATGCCTGTATACGAAAAGTCAGATACTCTGAGTGAGTTCTATTTTAACAAGTCAGAGGCTATTCTTACACATTAACATACACTTTCATATCTGAAGATACCATTCTTACATATACCATATACTTACCTTTTTACTTCTTTCATTCTCATTCTTTTATCATTACGTATTTATACTTTTATTCTTACATTCTTACACAGATATAATAAGAGTCTGCCACACTTATTCTTACACAGATATAATAAGAGTCTGCCACCCTTATTCTTACACAGATATTATAGAGTCCACCAACCTAATTCTTGCACAGATATTATAAGGGTCTGCCACCTCATTCTTGCACATATATTGTAAGGGTCTGCCACCCTCATTCTTGCACAGATATTGTAAGGGACTGCCACCCTAATTCTTACACAGATATTATAAGGACAGAATAGTAAAAGTAGTCCTTTATGTTTGTATGTTTTTTCAATGGACGTCCTTTAGCAAAGGAAATGGCAAAAAACATACTCGATGTTTCAAATCCCTATGACGTTACTGTAACGCCCGCTAATTTATCGGTTTAAAGATTTCCTGCCTGTAGAGTATGTATGTTTTCTTGGGATTTATCTGGCATCTTTCGTTGACCTGACCATCTTCCCGGTACGTTAATTTATCTAACCTTTTTCCCCAAGTTACCACATCCCATAAACTTCGAGGGCTAATGCGTAACATCAAATTTATATCATAAAACTTGGATTAACCTAACTCTAACTTCATTCCTAGCGGCTGATCGCAGCTAAGACCCCCCCCCCCCATGCTCGTTTTTCTTCTGCCCAGCCAAGTTTCCGCAGTGAAAACTCCAATTCCAGGTCGGTTTTACGATTCCCCATGTCTTTTACACCTTAATTGATCATATTAACACGCTTATTGGTCGACAAGGTCAAGTTTTGATGATAACAGTTTGCTGACAGATTCGTATACGTTTATTGTAGGGTCTGTAACGCGATGATAATCCATTGTTTTTGATCGATTCTTCATTGCATGATGTTCTAATTTGAATCTAGTTTCCAGAAAGGTATAATACATAATTTTTGGATGAGATTTGATTGGTTTTATGAATTTATAAAATCGAGTGTCAAAGGTGATGCGGGATGACGGATTCTGGTCTGCCTTCCCGACGTCATAACCTTTTTTCGACAAGTCCAAATTGATTGGTTCCACTTCTGGAAGTTAGTATTTTGAATTAGGAACCGAACCCAATTAGAATCGTTTAATTTGGTTTGGAAATGAATTTTATAAAAATAAAACCATTTTATTGTGCACTGAAATAGCTGCACATACCTTTCTGTGTTGGAGGAATTTTTATGAATTTTGTGTCCACAAGAAAAATATAAAAAAACATATTTTTATAAACCTAAGACATTTACTAAAGTCTGGTAAAAATTTAATAATTTATTTCAAAGGTTATCTTATATAATTAAATCCATCTTTGCATGCTAAAATCTGCACGTTTTACTTGTTATTGATCGATAAGTTCGTTTTAGGCTTAAGCGGTGGATGTTCAATTGTGTTCTTGTTGGGGCTGTTTGAAGTGAGTTTTTACACCACAATCTTCCTAGGTATGTCCCGTATATCATACTTAAAGATCATGTTCATAGGTGTTCGTTAAGTTGATCAACTAGTTGTAGTTTGATTGTTCTGTTCGGTTGTCTAGAATTGTAGTTTGGCGCGTTTAACGCGAGGGTTGAAGTGATTAACGACCAATTCAGCTTAGGGACACTTGGTTCGATGTACGGGCTGTTCAAAATTCATTTTTATAAGTTATGAGGCCGAATTGGTTGTCGGTTACTCCAACGGGTCGGTACAACGCGCAATTGTGTTTATTGAATAGTTGGTGCGTTGTACTTGCGGGTTACCGACCCATTTGACTCGTGTGGCGTCGTTTGGACTTGTTGGATGTGATTTTATCATAATGGGTCCACACGGGGCTGAGTTGGATGTTAACGGCCTAAACGACTCCTAAACGCGCGTGTTAGTGTCATCTAGTGCTCCCGGGGGCAAATTGGGAATTCTTTATTCCCGAGAGTACCTAAGGGTCGTTTTGGTGAATGTGAGACCTCGGGGGCTGTTGTGATTAAGTTTGATAAGGTCGAGGGTTTAGGTAACTCGAACCATGTCAGAACGTCTCGTAGGATAAACGAGTCATCTTGATGTCATTAGTATTGATTGAATGTAAACCGACAGGTGTTTGAGTTTTGGGATTTCTTAGGGATTCTCTAGCTCGTGATGAATCCGCCTCTTGTGTCAGGTGAGTTCTTGATGCCCCGTTTAACTCTTTTTAAGTTTTGGGCTAGCATGCACACCTAAGCGATTTTGCTTGATGAAATGTTTTAAACGATTTTACATAGGCTTGCTAGTATTGGTAGGCCTTTGAATGTTAAAGAATGTGTGTATGTATATATATATATATATATATATTAGAATGGCCAATATTTGTCGAATGTTGTAGTCGTCTCGACTACTGAATGTTGCGTATGCCTACTTTGTGTTTGCATGCGCTGAATGTTACGTGTTTGGGTTGTACGTTTGCTCGACCCTGAATGTTATTATTGAATGTTGTGTATATATATATATATATATATATATATATATATATATAGGAATATACGTATAGAGATGTTTATGCGTAAGGATGATTATTTATTGAATGTGATGACCTAACTGATGTAATTCCGTTTACAGTTTTTAAAACCGTTGGAATGATTATTAAGACTTTTATTACTTATTTAAAACTTGAACTCACTCAGCTTAAACTGACTTTGTGTGCATGTTAGTATGAGTTTCAGGTTAAGAAGAGGATGCCTTATCGCTTGGACGTGCACGAAGCTACTTGGACGGTGAAGGGCATACGGGATTTGAAGATTTTATTATTAAACATTTATTTTTAAAATTCTTTTTTATTAAAGATAATTATGTTGGTTTTGGATAAAATTCCCAGGTTTTGGGAACTTATTTTGTTATTTACGTTTTCCGCCGAATTACACTCTGTGATGCTTATTTTAATGAAAAGAATTGTTTTTAAGTTTAATTATTTTTATGAGTGTTTTGAATGATTACCAATTGTGGGGTTTCCGGGGTTCGGGGCCTTACAGTTACGTCCTTTGACACTAACCCAGTTAATTTTTCTCGTTAAATCTGATCTTGTGCAAGCACTTCAGGAAGTTTAGTAAATTTATACATTTATATAAAATTGAAATAAAAACATAAAGACTCTTTTGAAATAAAATTCTCTCTCCTCTCTCTCTCTCTCCCTTTCTTCTCTCTACTTCCTGCATCACTGATCAACTCTCAGTCTCTTCGTCATCTACTACAGAGTGCATACCGCCGCCACCTCCCTGCATCAACTACTTCCTCCCTTCTTCCCTTTCTCTTTATTTGGTGTCAACTTCCAAACAAATTTCTATAGTCTGGATTCAACAAAACAAAACCCTTTTACATTCAAGACAACAATTTTCCAAACAAATCATAAGGGTTTTTGTTGTTATTTTTTTTTTCCTGTTAAAGGTTATGAATCATAGAAATTTGACGCCAGAGTTATGTTTAATTGAAACTCTAGGTTTGAAATTTGGGATTTTTTTTCCTCCGGCGAGATTGTATGGTTTCCGGGTTTTTAGATGCCATGGAAGAGTAAATGGGCAGAAGGTAACAAACTCTACACAAGAAGGTTGAAAAACCCACCAAGACATCGTCGGCGTAGCCGGCTCTGCGCCGCCTCTCCCACCGCCACAGTTGTGGTCAATGTTACTTCACCTACCCCCAAACCCGTTTCTCCATCGGCCACCCCTAGTAACCATTAAACCCTACAAACCCTAGCTACTAAACAAACAAATTCAAAAAAAAACACCAACTGTCTCCTGTAGTAGAGGTCTTGCTCATGATCAGATTTAACAGAAAAATTTAACTGGGTTAGTGCTAAATGACTTAACGTGAAATGAATTTGAAACATCAAATATATTTTCTGTCATTTCTTTTGCTAAAGGACATCCACTAAAAAGACTTTCAAAAATAAAAGATGTCTTTTGCTATTCTGTCTATTATAAGGGTTTGTCACCCTCATTCTTGCATAGGTATTATAAGGGTATGCCACCCTCATTCTTGCACAGATATTGTAAGGGTCTATCACCCTAATTCTTACATTCATATATGTTTAAGCATCATTAAAAACATACGACAATATCTCACAATACATAGTTATACTCAATCATCTTGCCCCACTTCTTTTCTTACAAGTATGCACGCAGCCCCGAAAACATTCAAAGAGAAAGGGGCTAGAAACTCACTTGGGTCCTTTTTCTTTCGAAATTGATTGTAACACCTCTCTTCAGCTAAGCACCGCAAACTGTATAGCAGGTATATGTATTAATTAACTACTTTCTATCTAAGTCTTACTACTCAAGTTGTCAAGCTAATCTGCCTTAAGGACAAACAAATCGAATCGAATAGGCCAAACGAATCAAATCGAATAGGCCAAACGAATCGAATCGAATAGCCAAACGAATTGAATCGAAGGCCAAACGAATCGAATCAAATTGGCTAAACAAATCAAATCGAATAGCCAAACGAATCGAATCGCACTCTATCAATCAAATCGAATTCTTAAAAATGCGATTCAGATCGGGTTTTCTTACTCTTTAGTTATAAACGTTTTCTTTCAACCACCCAAGGCTCGTTTTATCCTTTTTAATGAGTTATATGGGTCCTAACAACCTCACCCATCTGCTCTATACATGGTGTAGGTTCCCCGGACGGATCACACGAGATATCCTGATATACACAGGTACGGAATCCCTGTGTAGATCGTTACGGACGTAGAATATAAGCTTACGAACACACGAACACAACACGAACAAAACCACGTTATATTAATAACACGAACCGAGATGCTTACAGACTCACGTCAATAGACTGAATTACACGACTCGATCAACTAATCTCTCTAACTGACCAACCACTAAACCATAAACAGTTAAACAATATAAATACACGACAACTTCGCCTCAGGCGAAGTTGTCCTTAACTTCGCTCGTTCAACAAGTTCGCCTAGGCGAACTTGTCAACAACTTCGCTTGGTTAACAAGTTCGCCTAAGCAAACTTGTCAACAACTTCGCTTTTACAAACAATTACATAAACAATATTACAGACTCGATTACAGACATTAGACATATGAACTACTGACATCTATGCACCAACAGACTCCCCCTTGGCTGTAGCTTCATATCTTGATCTTTCAGCTCTTGTCTCGTAATCCTGTATCTTCAAGTGTGCACTCCTTCTCTAACACACACCGTGACTACTCGCTGATATTTCCTTGCTTCATCCTTCCAAGCAGGAATGTAGAATATCTTCTTTTCGTTCAACGCTTGCAAATCAGCTTTCGATAAGTTAACAAGATGCATCGGGTCATACACCCTCAGCACTTCTTGTTCATTTTCGTCTTCCATCACAGCTTCAGCAGTCTGGCAATTAACGTACCACCATTTCAGATTCTTCAACACATCTTGAGGCATATTCTTCATTGGAACCTCCTTGATGCATCGGATCGGCTTGTACTTCATCACCATCCATGGCTTGCCATCTGCTCTCAATCCCCTCTCTGTATCCTCCACGAGCTTTCCCTTCTGTGGCTTTAATAGTTCAAACTTCTTTTCTTTTATGCCTTCTTTCCACACAATCTTCTCAATCATTCTCGCCATATTGTTGTCACTTCTGTTTATCAGGCCCAACCTGGCCAAATCCTTCACCTCGCATTCCGGCAACGTATTGAGAGATCTCAACATTCTTTTGAAGTATTGAATACCATCATAACGCTTCACCACAAACAACTTGATCTGTTCATCATAAATCCAACAGATGATTCCCTTCTTCGACTCAGCATAGCCTTTGATGTTATAACTTTTCTTGAACATGGCTGGAACAGCAGGCTTCTTGGTCTTGATAAACCAATGAGCACAGCCTTCCTTCCACCTAGGCTGCTCCTCCCACTCAGTCTCATCCATCTCAACACTCACGTCGGCTTTCTCAACCTCATGGAACTCGTGTTCAACGTTTTCTTCTACTATCTCCCCCTCTTCTATTCCATCTTCAATCACAATCTGCTCACCGATCTTCTCAATCATATCACTCGGTAGCACATCTTCATCAAATAGTACATCGTCGCTGAACATATCATCGTCAAGCTCTTTCAGCGCATCAATAACGTCATCCTCAACTAACACCACATCATCACCAGAACCACCAGCCACGTCAGTAGACTCCCCCTCAGCTGTGGAAGTACCAAGAGCTTAAGAAGTTCTTGGCAGCTCACCACCTGCATCTTTCGATGCATTGGGATCATCGTCTCGGTCATTCCTCTTCTTCGTTCTGAGCTCGTCGCCTTTACAGCTCATCTCCCCCTGAGATGCCAAGAACTCCTTCAAGGCATCTATGATTTTCCCATGCTCAACCAGGAGGGATGCCTGTAGTTGATTTGCTTCCACTAGGCTTTGAATAGTCTTTGATTGTTTTGCCACGATCCGCTCTAGTGAAGCTATTCTTTCTGAATCTGACATTGGCGAAGGCGAGACTCCAGAAGCAGGCGTAACCGCAGGTGGTACCATACCTGATAACCCTGCAGCTGTGATGACCGTTGACTCCACAAAACGAGCAACTACCACCGACTGAGTAAGCGTTGGAGGTGGTAGTGACACGATCTCCGGAGTCGACGTCTGGATGGTAGTGGTGGATGGAATGCCAGCCGTTGATGTAGCCACCACGGGAACATCCGCAGCGCTTGTACTTGTCACCTGTATAGAAGAAGGAACAATGGACATACCAGACAGTGCGGCCGGAGCAAATCGTACAGTCCTTGAAGTCTCTCCAGCTCCCATGCCAGCACCTGTCCTTTCCCGTCTTGATCTTCTTATCAGCTTATGTATGTCCTCTTCCTCTTCCGACTCTTCATCATCATCCGTTCTCTTTCTCTTCCCAATCGTTCTTTCTCGAGACACCATCAACCGTCTCCCCTCATTCATAATCTCATCTAAATCGGAGTCAGCCATCGACGTAGCTGCTCTAGTTATACTCACACCCGAACCCTGTGCAGCTGAGACTTGCACTTCTTCAACTTGATCCATGTCAAAGTAGCCTTGACCTCCAAAGACAGCGTCAAGGTCTATATCCTCAGCAGTTGATACAACAGGCACAGCAGGAGCAGGAACAGCTTGAGTTGCTCTTGCCTGTTGCGGTTGAGGATCTCTGAACTCGTTCCCACCAGCAGGAACATACTCTGGGTTAATTAAAACCCAAATAGAGGAGTATGCCTGGGACGACGTTCAGGGTTGCTTCTCGCACTTGACGTGCGGCATTGAGCAAAGATACGTTTGCTCACTGATTCAACGTATCTGATCGGGCGTCTCTGAGGTAGAGCCGGAGCGACATGGTTCAATATCATCTGTAAAAAATGTGGGTACATGATGAACCGCTCCCGAGACATCGCCCGTCTTTGTCTATCAAGCTCGTAAAAGACCATTTGACTGAAACTATAACGCTTGTTATAGGTCAGTGCAGTCATGGCAGACTGCATGGTCGCACCCATACCATCTGTGCCCGCCTTCCTCCCCGACATGCACACGATCATAACGTGCATGAGGAAGCGCCACTGGTCTAGAAGGAAACCCTTCCTCCTCTGGGTATCTCCTAATGGACCAGAGTAGCCCATTCGAAGAAATGCTCCATCACGAAAAGGAGCTACGAACTCTGTAGGATCGTCTCTAGTCTCCTCACCAAACCTTAATGCCACCCGGATCTGTTCAGAATTGAACTGAACCTGTTGATTGTTCACCGTAGATCTCATTACCGGGGGCTCAACACGGCAATCATATTCTACCGTCTCCCAGAAGTCTTCGATGTTCGGTAGAGATATCGGCAGTGTGTTGGTGATCGCGTGAAAAATCCTCGAGCGTAGGAGGAAAGTGATAATCTCGCGGTAGTCGTCCACGCCGCTCGCCTCCGGGTCAAGTGTAATGTACATATTGTGACCCGGGTAAAACTGTCTCTGATTGTCACCATCATCGCCTCCTGCACCTCCAGCACCCGCTACCGCAGCCATATCTGCAACAAACTAACCAAGTTAGAACGACACAAAGACATAGCACAAGTTCGCTTTGTTACCATGAGCGAAGTTGTGATAAACTCTGTATAGGCGAAGTTAAAGTTGAGGCGAAGTTGGGAACAACTTCGCTTCAGCTTTAAGTTCGTCTAATTAACACTAAGTAAAATTGTTCTTAGGCGAAGTTAATGTTAACTTCGCCTCATCACAACATCGCCTCAGGCGAATTTAAGTTTCAGGCGAAGTTACGGATAACTTCGCCTCAGGCGAACTTAAGCTTCGGGCGAAGTTACGGATAACTTCGCCTCAGGCGAACTTAAGCTCCAGGCGAAGTTACGGATAACTTCGCCTAAATCTGAATTGGCGACAGTGAGATTCATGGAACAACGTGCAGTTGATGATTCGGATAGTTTTAGACGATTAAGCACTCGTAAACACAAGTTTTAAAGACATGTTGACGATCAGTATAGTGTTCACCACGTAAAAAACACAAGTTAAGAAAAACGGTTTCAAAACCGATGGTTCGAGGTTAATAACCGGGTCGAAACGACCCTTGATTAGCATGAACGAACTTGTAATATATGATAAAACAACATCTCGAACCTTTGATCGGTGTGAAAATCGGGAATAAATAACACGAAGGTTTAGAATAAGTTCGCTGTGGATAATATAAGATCGCCGGAAATAAGTTCGCTGGTTTTTAAAAACTGATGAACAGTTTCGACGATAAGTATCCCTTATATAGGGGATCTGTTGTACAAGCGAAGTTACAGATAACTTCGCCTAGGCGAAGTTATTCACAACTTCGCCTGTTCAACAACATCGCCTAAAATTTCAAAATTTAACCCTTAAAATTTTAACAGTTGTCAATTAAGTTATAAATTGTCCTTTAAGAAATAAATAACATGATCAATTCTAAGTAACCAGTAAAAAAATCATAAAATTATCTAAGTACAAAAACGTAAAAAATTTAAAGTATAAGGGATCAAATTTCAGTCTCGATAGGGACTGCTACGTTTTAGAAAAGATCCGAACAGGAATCATACTAACTACGTGACTGTCACATAGATCCGTGTTTAGCTGTATTATGACATATAGAGACAAGTTGTAAGCAGGTAATATACTTAAGATGGTTTTCATCGTTTCTGTGATACGAGTTAGGTTCAATTAATCCTTAAAATTTAAGTGGGCAACAACTCAGAAATATTGATGCCTCCTATCTATCCTCAAAGCGTATTTGGCTTTCCCAAGTCACCCCTAATTGACTTCGACCCAAAGTGTCTGATTAAACATGTAAGTACTCTTCTTCTGGTTCCCGTTCTTCTTCTTACTCTAAGATTGAGAAGTCTTGATATTTCTTCATCTC
The DNA here is from genome assembly GCF_021521415.1 of Bidens hawaiensis. Classification (NCBI taxonomy): domain Eukaryota; kingdom Viridiplantae; phylum Streptophyta; class Magnoliopsida; order Asterales; family Asteraceae; genus Bidens; species Bidens hawaiensis. Next base: position 37,086 of record NW_027491990.1, on the reverse strand, counting down.
TAAAATGTTTCAATAACTTCAAATATATATATATATATATATATTTTTTTCGAATAAACATAGACTTCATAGTAGAAATTAACTGCAAGTCCCGTATCTGGATCACTGCAGTATCTTGAGACTCTATCTTCACGGGAATCAGAACACACATGGGCTCGTGTATGACTGGGTAATCGCTTTTCTGCCTATCATTCGGAAAGATATATATGAAGACACGCAAAACTCTTAAGGAGTTTCCACGTAAAATCAAGTAAATTTAGTTTGTATCACATATACTTTTACGCACCATAAAAAGTTACCATGACATACAATGACTGTCCTAAAGCCTTTTAAGCCTAATAACTTCACTAGTTAAGCACACAGAATTAGTATCTCTATCATTTTCCAAGGTTGGATCAATTTTCCGTTTAACATAGCTAACGAACTTCTTACGAAGTAACAGACTTGTAAAATAATTTCATTTCCCTTTGTTTTTCAAAATTTTAGCAAAAATCGCCCCGACCAAAACAAAGTCTTCAGGTAAACGGCTATCCCGAAGATCCAATGGATCAGCTGGACCGACCACATACTAGTATGTGTCCTTCTAACTAAGTATGATCGACTCATTTTAAGCGAAAGAACGAAAAACTCATCATAAACCGCCCCGGTCACTATCAGTAATCTGGTTAATGGCTATCCTCAAAATCAACAAGTAGAAAATGAGGACCAAAACATATCCGAAGACAAGTCCTTCAAACTGATGTAACCGACATATTTTTAAGCGATTAGTGACGTTTTTTTTTTTTTTTTTTTATGCAAGAAAAGCATGGTTACTCGGGATTGATCATCCCATTCAGTTCAATAAGGTTTTGAAATCTGGATTTGTCAAACGCTTTAGTGTATAAATCAGCGAAATTATCAAGCGTATCCACCTTTTCAAGAATTATCAGTTTCTTCTCAGCACAATCCCGTATGAAATGATGACGTATGTCAATGTGTTTAGTTTTACTATGTTTCACGGATTGTTAGTTACTGAGATAGCAGCTGTGTTATCAATGCAAATAGGAGTGAGTAAGAAATTCAGACCATAGTCGCGCAGCTGTTGTTGTATCCAAAGAACCTGAGAGCAGCAGTTGGATGCAGCCATGTATTCTGCCTCACAAGTTGAGATTGCGACTGAAGTCTGCTTCTTGCATTGCCATGACACCAATCTGCCACCAAGAAACTGACATCCTCCAGTTGTTGACTTCCGACTCTGATTGCACCCTCCATAATCAGAGTCTGTGTAAGCGACCAGCTCCAAGTCTCCTCCTTTCAGGTACCACAACCCCAGCTTCGGCTTGCCCTTGAGATACCGCAGTATCCTCTTTGCACCTTTCAAATGAGATTCTTTTGGATTTGCCTGAAAACGTGCACAAAGACAAACAGCAAACATTATATCAGGCCTAGATGCAGTTAAGTACATTAAAGAACCTATTATCGCCCGATATTGAGTTGGGTCCACATCTGCATCACCGTCTACTTCAGCACCCAATTTGTGATTGACGCAGATTGGAGTATCATATGGAGAACTGTCCTCCATCTTGAAGCGCTTGAGCACATCATGAACATACTTCGTCTGATGAATGAACATCCCGTCCTTCCTCTGATCAACCTGCAATCCTAGAAAGAAAGTTAGTTCACCCATAGCACTCATTTCAAACCTTTTCTTCATGACTGCTTCAAACTCCTGACACATGGAGACTTTTGATGCAGCAAATATAATGTCATCCACGTAGACTTGTACCAGCAGGATGTCGCTTCCATCTCTTTTGAAGAACAACGTGCTATCAATTTTCCCTCTTTCAAAACCATTCTCGAGCAAGTAATCCGATAAAGTTGCATACCAGGCACGAGGTGCCTGATGTAATCCATACAACGCCTTGCTCAACCTGTACACGTGATCTGGATAGTCTGGGTCAGGAAAACCCGGAGGTTGCTCAACATACACAACCTCATCAACTTTCCCATTCAAAAACGCACTCTTCACATCTAGCTGAAACACCTTCATCTTTTCATGAGCAGCAAACGCCAAAAACAATCTTATGGCTTCCAATCTAGCGACAGGGGCGAACACTTCGTTATAATCAATCCCCTCTTGTTGATTAAAACCTTTCACGACAAGCCTCGCCTTGTTTCTTATAATGATCCCCTTATCATCTCTCTTGCACTTGAACACCCATTTTGTGCCTATTGCATGCACATTCTTTAGTTTTTCAACCAAAGTCCAAACTTCCATCTTCTCGAATTGAGCCAACTCTTCTTGTATGGCTTCGACCCACGAGCTGTCCTTTAAAGCCATTTGATAATTTTTCGGTTCAATCTGGCTTATAAAGCAGGTATATAGGCATTCATCGATTATTCCTGTCTCCTTAATGCTTGTATAAACACAGGTATGTTCATTCAAGCTACTTCTCGTTTGTACACCTGAGGACACATCACCAATCACATTATCCAAAGGGTGATCTTTATGAATTCTCGTGGTCGGAACAGAACCGACATGCAAATTATCTTCCAAATTAGAAGAGATCTCATCAATGGTTGATTCATGCTGAGAGTGAAAAGGATTGATAAATTCTTCTTCAGTTGAGGCAGCAGGGGTACCAATAGTGTTTGATGTGGAAGGTTGACATTTATCAATCAGCTGTCTTTGCAATAGATTTTCTTCCTCATCGAGTATCATCTTCGTCGCAGCTCTCTCTTCTTCTTCAGAAATCTCCAAATCCGGTACGTTAAACGACTTAAAAAGCTTAACATAGTCGAAAAGCTCAGCAGGTCCATTGCTAGGTTTTGGCGGTTGGTAACTTGTGATGTCAGTGTTACACACCACCTCCACCTTGCAAGTCGAAGTATTGAAGACACGTCTGTTGGGAGTCCCAACAACATAACCGACTAATATTCCTTCATCGGCTACTTCTCCAAATTTCGAATTTGTCTTCAAGATCGAACAAGGGGACCCGAATGGTTCAAGACCACTCAAGTTGGGCTTCCTTCCATGCATAAGCTCGTAGCAAGTTTTACCAAGCCTCTTAACGGTTAACACTCTATTCAGAACATAGCAGGCTGTGGCAACCGCTTCAGCCCAGAACATCACAGGAAGCTTCGAATCTGCCAGCATAGTCCTGGCTCCTTCAATTAAAGTTCGGTTCTTCCTTTCAGCCACTCCATTCTGTTGCAGAGTATACGGAACGCTGTATTGATGTTCAATTCCTTTCTGAAGACAGAAGATCTCCATCTCAAAATTCTTGAACTCTGTCCCATTGTCACTTCTGATGAACTTAACAGTTTTACTCTTGACGTTCTCAACTTTAGTAATCAAATTCTTCACCATTTGAGCCGTCTCATCTTTCGATTTCAGAAAATATACCCACGAATATCGCGAGTAGTCATCAGTGATCACCAAGCAGTAAGAAGTACCTCCTAGACTTTGTACATTCACTGGACCGAAGAGATTCAAGTGAAGCAGTTCTAGAGTACTGGCAATAGAGTTAACCTTCTTGGTGAGATGGGATTTTTTGTGTTGCTTTCCCTTCTTGCATGCAATACATTTGTCTTCAAAGTTAAAACTTTTCAAGGGAACGCCCATCACAAGCCCATTTTTGACAATGTGGTTCATCTTCCGAAGATGAATGTGCCCCATTCTCCTGTGCCATAGTTCGGATTCTGATTCGCTTGCCTTCGTCATTAAACATGATTCTCCCGTGGCCATTTCAGTAGACCTCATATCCATCACATAAGTGTTTGTATCACGTGGAGCAGTCATCACTATCCACTCGTCTGGTATCTGAAAACCAGGCTTCAACACGATCGCCTCATTCTTCGTGAAGTGAACAGTATACTCCTTATCACAAATCTGCGATACACTCAGCAGATTGTGCTTCAGCTCTTCTACAAAATTCACATTCTCAAGTGTCATCTTCCCATTGGACACCGTTCCTCTTCCAGTAATTCTTCCTCCACTTTCACCTGCAAAACTAACTCTTGCTCCTTGAACAGGTTTTAAGTCGTGCAACAAGTATTTGTTGCCCGTCATGTGCCGGGAACAGCCGCTATCTACAATCCAAAGACTGTGGGCAGCCCTGTTCAACTGTTCCTGCACAATAAAGCAAATGATTAGAATCTAGGGACCCAAGACCAATTGGTCTTGGATCTATACATCCCGTACTTCTGCTTTCCGAAGTTAGCATTTGGATAATTCCTGTCAGTCCTAGTAGGAAATCTCCTTGGAAATTGAGTGTGAGGCCTTCCAAACCTATGTGTATTGAAAGTATTATATCTAGTAGTTTGGTTATTAGCATTGTTAAACTGAGGTCTGTTTCTGTGAAAACCTGAATTAGTTACATTTCCCAACTTTGAATGGTTTTCATTTTTAGCAGTATTAAAATTTCTATTAATCTTATGCTCAGTTCTAATAGGCCTCACGCCTCAGAATTTCGGCGTCAGAGGACAATCTGCAACAAGATGTCCTAACTTATTACACCTAAAACAACACCTATACTCCATTTTCTTTTCAAAGGTTGTTTTGGATGTCAAGGCAGTGTTACCGGCCGTTCGTCTCACATAAGGTGGGACGTACGGGTTGAGTGGAGTATTCTTTTTAGAAGTGTTATCTTTTTCTCCACCAGTGGGTAACACTACCTTCTCTTTTGTCTTACCCGATTCGGACAACTTATCCGAATCCGATGAGACTGGACTCGTAACAGAAATATTTACACTTGAAACAGGCGAACTCGTTTCGCCACTACTAACACTTAGTTCTGAATTCGCAACCTTGATTGGAACTGTCTGAGGAACTTCAAAATCAACAGACTTCTGAACACTAGGGTTAAAAGTGTAATTATGGTTATACGGTGGTGGAACCTCGTGATAACCAATTCCTCCTCTCTTTGTAGAGGTACCTTGATCACTAACAAGGTAATCAAGAATAGCTGAGGAATTTCGGAACTGCTCCAGTTTTCGGTTTAGTTCCACCACTTTCACCTGGTGGTCAGCAATCTGCTTTTCTCGTTCAGCAATCAGTTTAGTCTTTTCTTCTAAAACCTCATAACTAAGATCAATAACTTCAATTTTTTCAGCAAGTTTAGTTTTTAAGCTTTTAACATCTTTTTCACACGCTTTAATTTTAACTTTGTAACTATTTTCTCTTGCTTTCGTAAAGTGATGATCTTCTTTAAGAGTTTTAAATTCAGCATCTAAACGAACATACTGATCAGTTATGGTAGCAAGTTGCTCAGACAAATTCTCACATTTAGTACAAATAGATTTAGAACTTACCTCGGAGCGTTGATCATTGTTATCTGCCATGAAAGCTTTTTCTTTACCAGTAGCTTTCTCTTCTCCGTTAGTCTTCTCACGTACTTCAATCTCAACCTTAGCCATATTTGCCTGTTCACTAGTTTCATTCAAATGCAGGTTCCAGTTGTATTCACCTGCTTCTCTAGACAGCATGGCATTGATTTCCTTATTATTCCCAGTGTGCTGTGTAGACCGGCCTTGACCACGTTCAACTCTCTCGTTTCTGCAATCTTTGGCAAAGTGCCCATTTTGTTGACAGTTATAGCACCTTACCTTGGACTTGTCGAACCCTGGCCTGCCACCCACAAACTTTCTCCCCGTCTTTCTCATGAACTTCTTCACTCTCCTCACTATCATGGCCATCTGCCATTGTAAATCCATCTCCTCCAGATCATCAGCATCGATCTGGTCATAGTCTTCATCTAGCATCGCAGGATCAACCACCTTTCCTTGAATATAGTTTTCATATGAAGCAGTAAATGAAGCATAGAGGCCAAACTGCTCTTCAGCAGATTTGACGCTCATTGGCATCTTAGAGAAATTATTGCTTGAGGAACTTGAAGATCCACTAATCTTGCTTGCTGACTGTTGAGTACCACTTGATCCACCCGCAACAAAGCAAACATCCCCATTTGAGTTTACTGACACTTGCCCCTCCTGTGAAGAATTGGCACCCGACTCACCCTTCGAGTAGTAGGCGGCAGAATCAGTCTTTGAACTTGTATTGGAGTTTACTTTCGCACCGTACATGCCTGGATCTTGAACCTGATCCATAGATGTTTCTTTTCTGACCATATTAAGCTCAAAAGTTCTGAGCTTGTTGACAGCGGTTTCAAGATCATAAGTAGGGAAGTCCTTGTCTTCCCTCATTAGTACAGTATACATCTCCCATTTTGGTGGGAGAGCATCGAGAAGTTTTTCCACAATCTCTTGTTCTCGGTAGGAAATGGAGTAGTTACTCAATTCAGTCATTAGATGATAATATCGAGTGATAATATCATCAAGAGATTCGTTCTTTAAGTACTTAAAGACTGAAAATTGAGTTTTAAGTAGCTTTATCTTTGAGGCCCGAATGCCTACATTTCCTTCGAATCTGCTCTCAAGAGCTTCCCAAAGCTCTCTAGCTGATGTATACTTTATGAAAGTATGGAGGATCTCCTGTGGAAGAGCCATTGTGATTGCAGCATGAGCCTTGCTTTCGGCTTCATACATCTTCTTCTCCTCGGGTCGTCTCACACGACTCTCCTTGTCTCTTACTCTCTCTAAACAAACAAACTACTCAAGACACACACTAATTTCTGGATACAAAACCTAAACAAGACACACATATATATAGACAAAACATCTTCTCGGGCTTGGGCTTGGGCCAGTAGGCGAAGTTGTTCATAACTTCGCCTATGGCGAAGTTGTGATAACTTCACCTAAGGCAGAAGTTGTTACAACTTCGCCGTTGGCGAAGTTGTTCTAACTTCGCCTAAGGCGAAGTTGTGCTAACTTCGCCTGTGGCGTTCCGCTGGTCTGAATTGCATAGCGACGGTCACAAAATGCACCAACAGTCTCCCCTTTGACCGTTGCTCTCAATTCTAACAAACACGAAAGATCATCTGTTACAAAACATGCACCAACAGACTCCCTCTTAACTGATGATCTTCTGTTTGCTCTTCAACCAGCCGTGTCTGAAATTGTCTTGTAGTTTCACAAATCTACCAATCACCCAGCGTCTTCCATATCAGATCTCCCCTTCAGTGTAAGCTTCTCCGACTATAACGATTGAGGTCTTTGAAATGCATGCATCCTCGTGCCAATAGATCATCTCAACCAATCACATGAGTCCATCTGACTTCACCAACACGTGAAGTTGGGCTTCCTCCACAACTTCACCAACTCGTCGGCATACGATAAGGTTTAATCTTCAACTACTCAACATCAAGTGATCAATTTCATCACAAAACCACCTTGACAGAATCTAACACATGACCATTATTAATCCGAAGCATCTTCAATCACCAGGGATAACGATCAAGAACATAAACACTTTAGTTCCCGATTAAATCCAACTTGTTCCAGAATTTTCACTCTAATAAATAAGCATCACGTTTCAGGATCCAATTCTCGAACGCCTTGAAAATAACATAAATAATATGCTCTGACCGCAATCCAGTAATGACGAAAACCTTCAGTTCAATTTGACTTTCTTCAGTTGGTCAACCTCAAACAACAACAATTTCATTGCCCACAAACACCCAAATATGTGTCAATATCAAGTTTCAATCAATATCCCATTCACAAACTCAACTCCATATCCAGAGTTGACACGTATTTGTTCACACGTAAGACCCAGAGATAACAAGTTTCACTCGTTGACGGAACAACATCTTCGGTCTTACAATAATCGTGTACACCTGGCCATACAAACGAAAACATCAAAATACTCTTTTTTTTTTTTCTCGTTAACTTCGCCTAAAGTTAACTTCGCCTAAAAGTCAACTTCGCCTAAAAGTCAACTTCGCCTGTTCATAACTTCGCCTGGCTATAACTTCGCCTGTCCATAACTTCGCCAGACCTTATATCTTCGCTGAAACCCTACGAACAGTGACGGCAACTTCGCCTGATGAACAATAACTTCGCCTGCGGCGCTGTTCGGCCAGAAACGCACAGAAACGTGCCAGAAACACCAAAACGCAGATCTCGAACCATGGCATAAGAGCCTAAGGCTCTGATACCAATTGTAGGTTCCCCGGACGGATCACACGAGATATCCCGATATACACAGGTGCGGAATCCCTGTGTAGATCGTTACGGACGTAGAATATAAGCTTACGAACACACGAACACAACACGAACAAAACCACGTTATATTAATAACACGAACCGAGATGCTTACAGACTCACGTCAATAGACTGAATTACACGACTCGATCAACTAATCTCTCTAACTGACCAACCACTAAACCGTAAACAGTTAAACAATATAAATACACGACAACTTCGCCTCAGGCGAAGTTGTCCTTAACTTCGCTCGTTCAACAAGTTCGCCTAGGCGAACTTGTCAACAACTTCGCTTGGTTAACAAGTTCGCCTAAGCGAACTTGTCAACAACTTCGCTTTTACAAACAATTACATAAACAATATTACAGACTCGATTACAGACATTAGACATATGAACTACTGACATCTATGCACCAACACATGGTCCGAACGCCACCTGCTCATCCGGAGTCATTCCAAGCAACTCGTTAATAATCAAGATTACATTTTTCCTACACTCTAAGGTCTGATTTACCATCCTACCGAGTTTCATAGCGATCTGACCTCAAATACTTAACCTTTTCATGAACCGAACACTACTCGTTTTACCTGAACCGAACCAACTAACCCATTTACTCGCAGGTTTATCACTTTATTAATAATCGTACCCGATCTATCATCCTACCAAGTTTCATACAAATTCGTTAACGAAACTAACCCTTTTTAATAAAAGCGTACCTCTAAGGGTCATGTTCGAAATCACTCAAATAGCCCAAAACCATATTAAATGAACTCTGATCTAGGTGATTCAAGTGGCCACGGATCCATCTCACCATGATCTGCGAACCCATCAGCTCATCGTCACCAGAAACCGCCGCTATATTCGCGAAAAACCCAAACATTCGCTGGAAAACTCCATTTTTCACTGTTATGGTTTTCTTGATAAACGCTAGACTTGCTGACCTTTGATCGATGATCTAATCTTTGGGAATCTTTGTTTATATGCCATGAACACTCAGTCAAAATTTGAGACCGATCAGACGGTTAGATTTCCAGGAATGGTCAGATCTTTGTGGGCTACTCTCACAAGAACTGGATTTTGATAAAGGAGGTTAGAGGTGAAGATGATTATAAAATGAGACGGTGGCTACTCTTATAAGATAGGGGTGGGGTTTCATGTTTAACCTTTCATCTAATGACACTTAACCCCTACTTTAGACAATTGCATTAACCTTTTATAATTCAATTAAACCCGATTCATTTAAATACCGAACGAAACTTGGGATGTTACATTACACGTATAGAGAGCCTAAGCATGCTACTAGGTCGTTATGTCTAACCACCTATCTTATAGCCTTCGGCTTTGATATCAATCTATCACACCCCAACCTAATGGCGGAACATGCCGGGGTGCGACAATATTTGTATCATAGCTCAAAAGACACTAAATAATTATAGTGACAATAACTAATTAATTTATTAATATCAAAGTACACAAGTGTTCACAAAATCAAAATAAACCAAAGCATCACATCAAACTTAAAGCACGAAATTGTTCATTGTTTTATTAAATCCTAAGGTATAACTAGTGTCTTTAAACTTTATTTCAATCCTCCCATGTAGCAACCTACGATATGCGTAAAAATAAATATTTTTATCAACATAATGTTGAGCAAGTAATCACAATTTGAAAATATATACATAATACTAAAATCAACAATTCCTTGTGATAACATGCATTACTTCAGCTAGCATAACTATTAAATAAAAGTTGTCTTTTCACCTGAATCATATAGATAATAAGCTACTCCGACGATGTATGATCATACTATGAGGATGATGTGCCAGCCAACCATAAAACTGTAAACACATAGTCAAATATCATGTAACAACTAATTGAGCAATTTAACAATACGCAAATAATGGAATTGAGTTTATAATGTACTTGAGGAAATAAATAAACCTGAGTTTTGTGTACGCATAAAGCCCCTGAAACAAAATAGAGAAAAAGGGGATGTGATTACTCACCCTTGTGATTAAGCGAGCTATCACGAAATAAGAATAAAATATGCGAGCTAACTAGTCCAACATAAAACAGCCTATAAATTTAATATGTGAAAATATCATTAAAACCAAGAAGAATCCAACATGAATCATATTAATATTCATTACAGTTATCAAGTAATGACAAAAACGAGATTTAAGCGAGTTTTATACATACTAAGTCCAAGCAGCGGTTTGAGACCGGGTTCAAGTCTAGCAGATTTAAAATATGAAAACGAACAAAAAGCTTAACTGGAGTGAAAGCCAATTTTGATCAGACTTAATGTAATTGAAAATCCCAATTTTAATGTTTAAGAACCCTGAACGGGCCAAACAACAATTGACTAGAAAAACCCCTCCGATAGGTAAAATTAATAGAGGACTTTTGTTGGTTACATAAAAAATACACAATTTTTATGCTTACAACTTACCCAAAAAACACGAGGAAGACGATGATCAACCAATTGACTTTTTAAGTCAAACCTTGAAGAACTTGTAGATTACAACCAAAAGCCGGAAATGAGAGTAATTTGAGGCGGGGGTGAACATTGAGCAGAGGTTAGAAGTACTATATATAGCCTTAATTCAACTTATTGCCCAAGAATTCATCATAATTGTGTATTAATTGCAGTATGGTCAAAAATAAAAGAAATCAAGAAATTGACAAAATTAGCTAATTTCTTGCTCCTTACTCCAATGAAACAAAGGAATATGGGGAATATGCTTTGGCATTATGCCAAGGCATATTCCAATTGTTCTATATGAAAGATGCACAAAATCAGCTTACCAAATCAACGAAACCGACATGAAAACAAGTTTGACCCCCGGACTTTATTTAAATGCAATTATTACCTAAAATACTTAAAATTGAGTTGGTAGTTGCCCCAAAAATATAAATAAAAAAACAATTTGATCAATTAACATAAAACAAACACAATATACAAAAGTTTAGATGAGTCGGGTTTTCGGGTTTAGAAAAATAGCAAATGTGACACCTATACTATGTCCCGGCTGGACTTATCATTCCTCTAGGTTGGGGCATTATTTCATACTTGTTATCATTTATGTTATGGTTGGATTTATTACATGTGACAAGTGAATCAAGAAAGGTTTCATACTGTATTTATCAAAACTTATGAAAACTCACCAACATGTGTTGTTGACAAAATATATTATTTTAAACGTACTGCAAGTTGATACAATGAAGTGTCAAGACAAGAAAACTAGTTATACCTTAGGATTATTTCAATGAATAATATTTGTTTTATTTAGATATAATGTTGTTTATCTCATTATCAAACTATTTGTGTACTTATGAAATTATGGAATAAATAAATATATTGTCACTAGTAATAGTGTTACGAGCTTATGAGTGATATGTACATTGCACCTGAGTGTATTTTGCTTACAGCCGTGCTATTACACATACCCTTTTCTACACTTTTACATTTTGGGGGTAGCATGCATTACCTGCTATCAAACTCCTCGTTTTTTCTCAAACATTGTTTTCAACTTACATATTATAATTCAATCTCATGTTTGTGTGTAAATTACATGTTTTATGTTTACGTCTCATTATATGTTTATCTACTCATTTTTCGTATATTGGCTCAAGTATATATCAAACTCATTTTTGTATGATTATACCTTATTCATATATGTTTGGCTTTGTGCTAACGATAATGAATACACATTGATTTTCATTTATCCATTTTCAGTAATGGATACACATTATTAGTTAATTGTTTTACATGTTCATATAAGCTTGCAGATGCGCTCAACATGTGAATTGTAGTTTTCACTATATATACATGTTACAAGACTTATGCTTACTCACCAATTACTTGTAGTTGAAAGATATTTTCAAGCGTGCTACAAATACACTTAGATATGCGATTTTGATTCAAGTGGATATCACATGGTTTATACCAATAGGACATTTCAAATAACAAGAATTTATATTGTATTGTTCATTTCATTATTTTATAAAAAGTTTGATGTACACGTGTTATGATATGAATAAATATAAATAAATATTTGTCACCATAATGGTGTTTACGAGCGATGAACAATCTTTAATGTACCGCCCCGGCGTATAATCTGCCCGAGTTTGGGGTGTTACAGAATTGGATTCGAATAAGATGGGTAATGGGTTCATATTCAAGTCGGGTAATGACCCACGACACATTGTTAGTAAAAGGAAGAAAAGTTTAGGCGAGGTTTTAACAATGAGAATGAACCATAGCTTGCCAAGTGTCCACAATCATTTTCTCTTATTAGAAGAGTAAAATTCCAAAAATAAGCTAAATTTTAAATTGCCACATATGAAGTTGTAATCTTTAGAGTTTCGCACAAAGTTTTATAACTATACATATAGACCATCAACTTTAATTAATAAACTTAGGCCTCGTCTAAACTTTGTCATTTGCATCTTGACCCCAATTCAACCTTATTAAACAAACTTTTTTCCTTCTTTGAATTTGTTACACCAAAGATTCACACATTTATATGTTGGCCACTCAACTTTGGTTACATAACATTTTGGTCTTTGAAGTTTGACCACAAAAATTTTACACTTTTACAACAAGCATTTAGACTTTTAACTTTGGCTACATAGCTTTTAGATTTTTTTAACTGTTTTCACAAAAGTTTTACTGTAATAAACCGAATGGTACCTACCGAGTTCCAATTGCAACCCCTTCGCAACGCTAAATATCTTTCGAACAAGTAATGTGTTGATACATGTTTTGTACGTCTCGGTCTATATTGGTTTATTAATGTAATTATTTTATAATATAGGGGATTTAATGTAAATATATGCCATTCGCTCTATTGTAAGTTACATTCGTTACTCCATAACAAATGCAACACATTCGTGTTTATTGTAAGCTCATTCGTTAACCCTGTTTAACGAATGGGATGACGAATGAGGGCTATTCGCTATGACTTAATGTATTAACGAATGAAGATGTTCATTCGTATGATTTAAAGTAACAAATGAGGTCATCCCCTATATATAGCCTGTAAGATATTCAGTTAATGCAACAGTTCATTATTATCCTTCTATAGTGTCGTTACTCTGCCCGATTGTGCTCTCAATACACAGAGTACACATAGTTAAAGTAATCTCGCCTTGTCGTATACATAACAAACGAATGAATCGATGTCATCACAAGATCTAGATCCTTACAGGCTCTCTTAAGTGGTATCAGAGCCATTCGGTCTGATCTTCGATGTTATTCGTTGTCTAATTGTATGAATTTATCATTGATTGATTCAATTTCGTTACGAATTGAACTAATTAGTGATTCGATTGGTTACGGTAAAACAGAGGTTTCGTTTAATCGTAATTGGACTATTCTAAGTGTAATTGGAGTTCGCATTAGTTAATTAGAATTAGATATGGAGGTTTGAGTTCGGAATTGAGTGGAATTGGATGGTAATTTGATATATTTGGATTTGACTGTTAATGGCGATGATTGTAGCTATATAGACAGGTTAATTGAGGTCCAGATTGTAGTGTTTGTGGTTACGGACTAGCATAGTTAGAATCGAAATTGGATCATGAGTAGCTTGTTATAGGTTTTGTGGATTACGAACGAGCATGGACTGAGATATGAATGTTTTGGACATGAAGATTGATTCGTTAAACTGTTGAAGATTCATTAAACTGTTGAAGATTGATTCGTTAACAATTAAATTTGTAACTGATCATTCGTATACTCACATTCGCCAAACTTACATTCGCTAAACCTACATTCATTAAACCTAGATTCGTTATACCTATTCGTCATGACTTTTGCTTAAATCACATCCGTTCTCAATCACATTCGTTAACCATTCATTCGTCATTTGTTAACCTCATTCGCTAAACTTTCCATTCGCTATCCATTTATCTCATTCGTTCATATTTCCCATTCGTTACTACTTTCTCATTCCTTTGAACAGTAACCATAAGTGTTAAATTTGACAAGTTTGGTCCCTTAACTTTCCAAACTGTCATCTCATGGCTTCTCAGAATGCTTCGTACTATGCATTAGCATCCCAGAATGCTTTAATGCAACAAATGCTGACAATGGACAACAAGATTGGTAGTTATAACAAGTGTCCTAAACTTTTGAAGCTATCAGATTTTGCTCGGTGAGAACCGAGGTTTCGTGCTCATTTGGGGTTGATACATCCAAGCAGTGTACAGTTTCTCAATGATGGACTCCAAAGGAGTTTAAGCACTATGAAGCACAAGAACTGAAAGATTTTGAAAGTGAGACAAAAGCTTATTAGACTCTCACAATGGCTTTGCCCGAACAAATCTTTCACCAGTATAGCACTATTAAGATTTGTGCATCTCTATTCACAACTCTGAAGAGAAGAAGCTTGGGAAATATGCTCGAGAGTAAGAAGACTCTTGTAAAATTTCAGTTTAGAAATTTTATTTTAATGAAGAATGAAGCTGTGGAGGAGATGATTAATCGGTTTAGTCATCTTGTTGTGGAAATGTCAACTATGAATCTTAAGCCAACTGAAGACGACAAAATTGATACTCTGAAGAACGCATTGCCCCCATCATATTTTACTTTCCTTTTTTTGTTAAAAGAGAATGGTTTCTTTCGTAACACAGAGCTCATTGCCGTGCAATTTATTAACAAGACAGAGGAAAGAGAATTCGATTTGAAGTGCCATAACTCAGTGAAGGATAATCAAAATCAAAATCCCTCTCTTTATGGTGGTGCTTTGTCGGCAAATAACTTATCAAGCTTAGTTCCAATCACAACATTTTTCACTCAAGCACAAAAAGAGTCAGCTAATGTAAATGGTTCGCCTAACGTGTGCTTCATGGCAACTGGTGCAAACTTTGGATCAAATGCAAATGCTTCAAGTTTGTTGCCTAAAGTGAATCTTCAAGAAGCTGAACAGCAATTTGCGTTTGTGTGTGCATTCATGACTTCATATGAACAACTGGTTGGTAGTAAAATTGCAACAAGTGAGTTGACCGATGAAGACTATGACCAGATTGATCCCGGTGATCTTGAGCTGATGGATCTCAAGTGGAACATGGCAATGATTGTCAAAAAGGTTAAAAGGTTTATGCAAAGAACGGGAAAAGACCTTCATACCCTTGAAGGTCAAGTGTTATAATTGCGAGGACTTTGTCCTCTTTGCCAAAGAGTGTGATAAACCAAGAAAGGAGTATTCGGGTCCACGCAATGCTGAGAGAACTCCGGGAAAGAATTCATCGGGAAGTGATCAAAGTAAAAAAGAGTTCATCAGAGGGTGACAAGAATAAATTGTCCAACACTCAAGCACTCGTCGCAAATGAAGGTGTAGACTGGTCTCAACGGTTATTGGGAAATCAAGCCAACCTGGCTGTTGTTGAACCTGTTGAGAAGTTTGAAGATGCAAGCAGCGATAATGTATCTGAAGAAAGCGATACCTCAGATTCGGAAAATGATTCTAATCATAGTTCATCTATGCAAACGAATCTTTTGCCTGCATGGGAAAAATTGAAGACGTATGTCCTAAAGTTTCAATTAGTGTATCTGAATCTTCAGCTGTTGTGACTGATTGTGCTGAATGTCCTGAACTCAAAACCAAACTTGAATCAGCATTAATTCGGAACACTACTCTCACAAAAGATCATTTCATGATCAATGGATGCTATTGACAGAAATCCAAATTGTTGGAACAATCTACACTAAAAATTAAAATCTGTCTGAAAGCAATCATGATCTCAAAGCTGAAGTTCAATGTAAGATAATTGTTTTTGAACAACATTTCAAGGAGATTCTTCGACTTCGAATGAATTTCAAACCTAAAAAATGAAGTTTTAGAACTGAAAAACCAACTGGGGAAATTTCAAGATTCCTCGTTTCTTTTAAACGAGATTATTGAAGTTAATAATTCTCACAAGAAAAATGGGAAAGCGGGTTTAGGGTACGTCAAGATTCCTTCTCCTTTTAAAGGATATTACTGTAGCATTCCCGATGTGAAACAATGTCCAGATACCTACAGTTGAATCTGATAATGTTGAACAAATTAAAACAACTCAAGAACCAATTCACATTACAAGTAAATCAGTTTTTACCAAAAATGATTTGGATGGTTCTATTAAGGAGTTGTCTGAACCAGATGAGATTGTCAAAAATGATAACATACCTGCTGACAATCACATCTTGTGTGAACCCGAGGAGTTTGAACAAGCAATGTATGGTTCAAAACCTTCGGGTGATTCATCAAAAACTCCTAAGGTATCTCCTAAAGTATCTAAATCAGATAAACCTTCGGCATCTGATGAGGAATTGATGAGGTTCATCAATCCTCAACCTAAATATTCAAGTGGGAAGATTTTTAAGTTAAAAGGATTGTCGAAAGTGTTTTCGGATAAGGAAGTTCCTTTGAATCTTCTAAATCCTGAAATGATTGAAAGTGTATTTCAAGACAACTCGTCAAAACTTACTGAACTTGAACAAAGATTTAACAAATCAAAATTTGAGAATGTTCAAGAGAATACAAAAAGTAACAAGTTTAAACCTATAAAATTTGTAAAATCATCCGGTATGGAGGTTTCATCAAATTCTACAAATCTGCAATTTTATCAAAACAAAAAGGGATTAAAACATGATGTTCCAAAGAAAGTAACTTTTGAAATGTCTAAGGTTGATATTCCTCAACCTTTGCATGAAAGCAACCCAAGCATTTCACCACAAAAATCGTTAGACACACATTTATACTATAAATGTGGTGAACCGGGTCATGTTTCAAAGAAATGTAAAGCAAAGGTTGATGATATCAAATCATCATCAACCCGAAAGACTGAAATGAAAAAGAATATGGAAGAACATCAAATTGATGAATGTTTCATAATGTATTCAAATATCAATCCGTAGAAAGTGGTTCGGGTTGAAACTTTTAATGTATCAAAGAAATTCGTTGAACGTGCTCAACCAATTTGCAAAAACACTGATTCGAGAATAATACGTGACGATACTTAAAGAAGAAAAATAAGAAAATTGTCACCTATTCTCAAGTACCGAATTGCCAGTGTTAATTTAATTTTATCTCCAAAAGTATCAAAGGAAGAACCCAAGACTAAGGCTTGGGCTGCCTTTTTGAACTAATCATTTTACCTGTTTGTACAGAGTTTATCCAGGTCCGTGTCTAATCACAAGTGGATATTGGATAGTGGGTGTTCTCGACATATTACCGGCAACCTGGATCTTCTTAATAACATCAAAGATATTCAAAGGGTTATGTAGCATTTGCGGGTAATAACGGCGGGATGATTACAAAGGAAGGAGAAGTTTCAAACAGGAAAGTGACGATTGAAAAGGTTAATTATTGTGAAAAGGTGGATCATAATCTGCTAAGCGTTTCGCAGACATGTGATAAGAAGTATACCACATTTTTCACAGATACGGAATGTGTTATCCTTCAACCGGGATACACGATTCCTGAAGACATGGTTGTCATGCGATCACCTCGATCAAATGATATTTATGTACTTGACATGAAGTGTAATGTAAGTGTCTCGCCCTCAGCTACGTGCTTCGTATCAAAAGAAACAAAGAAGGACTCTATCCTTTGGCATCGACGCATGGGACACATTCACATACGCAAGATGAATTTTCTCATTTCTAATGAATTAGTGGATGGTGTTTCTCTTAAGAACTTCAAGATTAATGATCATTGGTTTGCGTGCAAGAAGGGCAAACAAAAGAAGAAGTCACATCCGTGTAAATCAATGAACTCGATTGTTACACCACTAGAACGACTTCATATGGATTTGTTCGGTCCTGTGAATCGTGCTAGTATAGCGGGTGATTTTTATTGCTTAGTCGTGACAGATGACTTCTCCCATTATTCTTGGGTGTTATTTATGGGTTCAAAAGATCAGACACCTTTGTTAATTCAGAACCTTATCACGAAGATTGAATCACTTTACAAACTGAAAATGAGACGAATTCATAGTGATAATGGAACTGAGTTCAGGAATAATGTATTGGATTTCTTCTACATTCAGAAGGGAATTCATCGGGAATTCAGTGCGCCTTATGTTCCTCAACAAAACGGCGTCTCTAATCGAAATAATCGTACGTTAATTGAAGCTGCGAGAACAATGCTTGTTGATTCTAAGCTTTCCTTTCAATTCTGGAACGAAGCTGTGAATACGACTTGTTACACATTGAATCGTGTACTAACTGTAAAGAGGTTCAAGAAAACAAGGTACGAACTTCTAAACAATCGTAAGCCAAACTTAAAGTATTTGGAACCTTTCGGGTGTCTGTGTACTGTATTGAAGAGAGATGCCGGGAAGTTTGATGAAAAGGCATTCGAGGGATACTTTTTGGGATACAATTCTCCTAAGAAGCGGATCTTCAATATCTCTTCAGGTTGTGTGGAAGAATGGTATCACATTGATTGCTAAAGTTATACTACTCCTCCAACTGGTACGGGTCCCGATTGGATGTTTGGTTACGATGGGTTATTTAATTCGTTTCCTGATGTATCTGAGACATCTCATGATGTTTCAGACTCTTCCGTTCTGATGACGCTGATTTTGTTGATTCATCGTCGGTTCCATTAGATGAAGCTCCAGAAACAAACGAGCCGATTCTAATTGTTGATGATTCACCAACTGTCTCTTTAGACACAGCGGAGGAAAATATCACCAATGTGGGTAATAACATATCTGTACCTGCTATTCCTTCCTTAAGGATTCACTCTAATCATCCGCAGGAACATTGGTGATGTGAACGACGGGTTTCGTATAAGACACCAATTAACTAATGTATGTGATGATATAGTTGATTGTAACTTATCTCCTACTGAGGATTCTATTGTATGTGCTTATGAGGGTTCGCACTCAATCGGGTATTCTTAGTATTGCACAATACACCTGCTTCCTATCACGATTGATCCGACAAGTGTCACGATGGCACTCAAGGAACCGTCTTGGGTTGAAGCTATGCAAGAGGAGCTGCAACATTTTGTTAGACAGGGTGTATGGGACTTAATTGAAAAACCCAACCATGTGAAAAAGGCTATACCGACAAAATGGGTTTCTAAGTGCAAAACGGACGACCGCGGGGTAATTGTGAGAAACAAGGCACGATTGGTTGTTCTTGGCTACAATCAACAAGAAGGCATAGATTACAATGAAGTATTTGCTCCTGTGGCACGACTGGAGGCTATACGTATTTTTCTTGCCTATGCAGCCTACAACAATTTTAAGGTTTATCAGATGGATATGAAATCGGCGTTCTTAAATGGAGTTATTCATGAAGAAGTGTACGTGAAGCAGCTTCCCGGTTTTGAGGATCCAGACTTTCCAGAGCGTGTTTATCAATTAAACAAGGCTCTTTATGATTTACACCAGGCCCCGAGAGCCTGGTACAGCACGTTGGCTGACCATTTGATTGAAAGCGGATTCAAGAGGAGAACTGTGGACTGTACTTTGTTTTACAAGAACGTTGGTGATGATCAGCTCCTCGTCCAAATCTATGTGGACAATATTATTTTAGGTTCAACAAACGACAACCTGTGCAAAGATTTCGAGAAGACGATGCAAACCAAATTCGAGATGAGTTCGATGGGAGAGATGAGTTTTTTCTTAGGATTGCAAGTTCACCCGTCTGATTCCGGGATCTTTATCCATCAGATTAAAAACGTGAACGATGTCTTGAGCCGATTCAAGATATTAGACAGCAAGATTCCTTCGACACCTCTTCCCGTCACCAGATGAATTAGAGGATACTGTAGATCCAACCCTGTATAGAGCAATGATCGGTTCTCTTATGTATTTGACTGCATCTCGACCTGATATCATTTTTGCTGTTTGTTTGTGTGCCAGGTACCAATCGAGTCCTCGAGTGACTCATCTGGCAGCAGTAAAGCGCATCTTACATTATCTGAGGGGAAATCCTGACATCGGATTGTGGTACCTCAAGGACGGTAAGTTTGATCTCACTGCTTTTACTGATTCGGACTATGGAGGATGCAAGATCAATTTCAAGTCTACAACAGCGGGTTGTCAGTTCTTAGGAAACCAGCTTGTTTCCTGGCAGTGTAAGAAGCAGACGACGGTCTCTACTTCAACAACCAAAGCGGAGTATGTGGCAGCCTCGAGTTGCTGCTCACAGGTTCTCTGGATCCAGCAACATTTGCGGGATTACGGTTTGAAGTTTCTTACTACTCCTATTTTTATTGACAATTCGGCCGCTATTTCTATCACCAAAAATCTGGTTCATCATTCGAAAACCAGACACATTGAAATCCGTTATCACTTTATACGTGATTTCTTTTAAAAGAAATTAATTTCAATTGATAAAATACACACGGATTTTCAAAAGGCTGACCTTTATACCAAAGCGTTTGATAAAATACGTTTTCAATATTTGTTGGGTATTAATGGTTTAAAAACTTTAAAAGATATTCAAAAGCTTGGTTAAATCATTTTATTTCTTGTTTCAATTTAATTTTTGTTGTTTTTAGGGGGAGAAAATATAAAATCTAAAAATATTGTGATTTCGGCTTGTACAGAGAAAATTGAAAAAAAAAACTCCAAAAACATTCAAATATTGAAAAATTCAAAAACAATGAAAAATGCTCCTCAAAATGAGTTTAGAAACAAAAAGGGAAAATGATAGTACATTGGTCATTTGCTCCTAAGTCCAGTAAAAAGTAAGTAATAAAAGACTGTGTGCTTAATTGCAATGATGTATTGGTAGGTCTTTTGATAAACAAGTACGGACTAGTAAGTGATATAAACATAAATTGTTGAATACTCAGGGAGATTAGTTCTGTAAAAGGTCTTGATAATGATGGCAGAAATGTAAAATCCAGTCATACTCAAGCCTTCTAATCAATTTGAAAACAATTTTAAACAAAAGGGTCTAGTTGGTGGTTAACGCTTCAATGATGTATGGTCTTATGGCCTTAAATCCTGTATTAATGAGATGCTTTAAGGCTTCGGATTCCATTGGGTCTTTATGCTGTTTTACATCTGGTATTCATTTCGGTGAATATTAAAAATGCTTGTAAAAGCGAACCCGTAGTGTAACTGCTTAAGTCTCTAAACTTGATCGCAAAAAGTACTTCGTGTAAAAAATGAATTACAGACTTAATCAAACCACGCTGTGAGTCATACATTGTCCCCTTGCTCGCGTCTTATTACCATTAAGAAACGGACCACAAGGGACACAATGTCTGTAAACCGACAGATGAAATCATGCGTACTCATCCATGGGAACGAACCTTAGGGTATTGCTTGACAATGGGGGTATATCTTGTAGTGGGGATTACGGACTATGATTGCTTAAATATAATCAGTTTTACAATCAAATTGGTTCTAAGGTTTAAGTCAAGTTGGCGTGATTTGAAGAAAATCAAATTACGCTTGAATCAATATTTGAACTAATTCTTTCTGATATTTGTGCCTAATTGAACCAATTAAGAAATATCACCGAAATTTCTGAAAAATTTGTTCGAAGACTTAACTGGACAACAATACCAATAATCGACATAACACCTGTCATAATAAAAGCTGAAAATAAAACTGTGACGGACGGAAATTTTGGACAATATGATTCCCTGCTCAAACTCACAAAAATATGTACTGTTTTAAGGTCAGTTTTACTGCTTTATTTTTTTTTTTAATTTGAAAAATATTTCAAAACTCAAAAAGATTTAGTTTTGCTTTATTTTTGATTTACCGAGCTTGCGAATAAATTCAAAAACAAAATGAAAAGTTTGATATCCCAAGTTTAAGTTAATCGTGCTTAACTTATTGTCAACCGGTATCGGTTGATTTTTAATGTAAAAATCCGCTTAAATTAAACATTATCGATCTTTGGTTGATTGGGTTTGTTAATGTATGCAATTAAAACCCTAAAATGGATTTAATTGATTATTTAAATTGTTTGATTAAAACCCTAATTGGTTTTAATAAATATTTAATTCCTTAATGAGATTGTATCTCATTCGTTAAGGATCTTTGGTGATTCGTTAACATTGTTTTAACAAATGTAAAGCCTTTCATTATTTAAAACATAACGAATGAGTATCTCATTCGTTATAATGACATTCCCTTCCGTTGTACGTAACGAATGGAAGTCATTCGCTTAAACAGTTAACGAATGGAATGATTTTAATGTATTATTCATTAAGTTTTAACGAATAACACTAATATTCGTTATAAATTTAACAAATGGAAGAGTTAATTTATTATTCGTTAAAGTTTAACGAATGGAAATCTTATTCGTTTAAAATCTTGAACGAATCAGGTTTATAATTTAACGAATGAGGTCATTCGTTAGTTCAAATTTGAACGAATGACCTCGGAAAGCGTGAAATTATTGGGTTTATAATCCCAATGTTAGACGAATGACCTTTCATTCGCCATTTTCCTATTTCATCGCCATACTAACCAAACTCTTGCCAAATTTTTTCAAAATCATTTACCTGCTTATTCGATTAATTAACTGATCTATTCGTATTCAACAGATAATGACGATCACAATCATATGATTTTCATGGACTCTCATCGGTGGTTTAGAGTTAACTGAATCAATTTGATAAATAAATATTAACCGAGCAGTTAACAAGTTTACAAACCTCATATTTTGATATAAAATTAGTGTCTATGATCTTGGTTTAATGTATTAAACCTGTTTTCGAACATTGCTGTTGAGATTAATTGTGAAAATTGATTAGAAATCAAAGGTTTCATGGTTGATGTTCGTCGTATTTGACTGTAATTAGTCAAAATTGATGGTAAATTTGACGTCTGATAGTCAACTTGTTAATTAATTTAAATTCGTTATTGTTATAACGAATGATAGTCAGATTCGTTAATTTGTTAACAAATGACTATATGATTCGTTAAAGTAGCGAATGGGAGATTCCTACTAATAATGAATAAGAATAACAAATCTGAATTGATTCGTTAAAGGATTAATAATAAAATTCGTTAGTTTAACGAATGAATTAACGTATGAGTATGATTCGTTATTATAACGAATGAAAGACATTTCACGTATAACAAATGTCTCATTCGTTCAAACCATGATAACGAATGAGTTGGACTTTTGAATATTTTAGTAATATTTTGTTATGTTTTTAACAGTAATGGCAGACGAGAACAATCAAAACCTTGTTCCCGAGCAAAATCCCGAGGCTAACCCTGAACAACAGCCTCTAGCTCAAGATCAAGCCGAACCTGAGCAAGCTCCAGTGTTACTGTCATGGAACAAGAGCCATAACATCTGTGCCTTTCTAGATCCGAACTTTGAAGATTCACCAATCTTTGGAGGCATGATTCATTTCTTATTACGCTCCAGGATATACAAGGACATCTCTACTCATGTAGTTGTTTATCAGAGTATTATAAGATCTTTTTGGGATACCGCTAAGTTTAATGAGACTGAGAATCAGATAGTTAGCTGTAATTCAGGATAAACCAGTAATGATCGATGTTGGGGTTATTCGAGATTCATTGGGTTTTCGTGATACAGTGGATGATCGATGCGAGTTTGATTGAAGTTTGATTCATGGGTTGTTTAAATGTGTAAGGTATAATGGTGATTTGGGAAAGTCTGTGTACAACAAAGCATACTTGTTTGAACAATACAAGTATTTGCTTGATGTGTTGATACATTGTCTCGGTGGACGTAAAGGTGGTTTCGATGAGTGCCGAGTGATGCTACAATTTGTGTTTGTTGCGTTAGTGTTGAATAAACCATTCAATTTCTCTGAATTGGTTTATTATCACTTGAAGGAAAATCTCACGAGCCGTCATAAGTTTCTGATGTACCCGAGATTTCTGCAGATGATGCTCAATGATTTACAGCCTGATTGATTAAAGATCAAGATGATGTATTGAAGATTGACAGGATGAATGCAGAAACGATGAGGCGTTTACGATCTTACCGAGGTCAAAGTCTTGATGAACGACCGAGGTATAAGCGATTGATTGGTCACCTTGCGAACATTGATTATGTTGCAACGCCTAATGATCATTGGGCTCATGATGATTCAGACTCTGAGCGTGAAGGTAGTAATGGTGGAAATGACGGTGATGGTGGTGATGGTGGTCCGAGACCACAGGCTGAGTTAACTTATGAACAGAAATGTAAGCGTAAAGGAAAAGAACCGATGGTAGATAAGGGGGAGAAACCAAAGAAGCAACGTGTCAGAAGGGGCTTGGGTATTGAGATACCAAGTCAACCGTTTGAGCGATCTACTCCACCTGCATCTGTCCCGGTAACTGTATCTATTTCAGCTGCTGTTCCTACTTCTCCAGTACCACAGAATATTCCAAGATCTCCAACTCCTGTTGTTACTCAATCTCCTACTCCTGTTCAGATGCCTATTTCTCCAGTACCTCGATCTATGAAATTGACAACTACTTCTGTAGCTGATCCTTATTTTGGAGACGTGTTGCAGACGGTGTTAGCTCGTATGACTCTTTGCGCAACCAACTACTCCTGCTACACCAGTTACTCCTACACTGTTGCAACGACCAGAGCATTCATTCATGACTTTTAATCGTCCTCAGGGTCCGATGCAACTGCTTCGTCCACACTTCTATAAGTTGTCTCCTAATGCCCAGTGGTTTAATCTGTTGAATCTAGTTCATATGCAACAAACTCATATTCAAGCAGATTGTTCGTTTCAAGAACATATGAGGACAGAGCAACGGAATATGTTTAGACATATTCAGTTTATTCAACGTGAAAACAGGGAACTTAAAGCCCTTGTTGCTGCTCAGGGGGGAGAGGATTGACAAACAAGACGAGATCATACTTCAACTGACGTGTAAAGATGATGAGTTGAAGAAATTGAAGAATGATGAGGATGATAAAGATGGTGAAGGAGGTGTAGATCAGCAACCTGGCAGTAGTTCTGTACCGTCGGCAGGTAATCAGGCTAAAACTGGTAGTGGTGGTGGGTCAGAAGGTAATCAGTTGCAGATTGTGCCTTACAAGGACTATTCTTAGGCTAAACCGATCGATGTGATTCCTGATAATAGAATTATTTTTGTTGGTATGGATGGGATTGTGAGAAGTATTGTAAATGCTGATGAGATCGAAGAGGGTGAGTTTGTTGACCATTCGTTGGCAAAAGAACAAATTGCCCTGCTTTTGGATCTGAATGAACAGGAGGTTAGGAATTGGGAAAGAGTGTTGATGTGGATGTGGAATTTGAGGAAAGTACGAATACAGGCATTCCACGCGGAAATGTGCCTGATTATGATGAAGTGGAGGTAGAAGACGTTACTGCTGAGGAGTACCCAGAGTTTTACACTGACAACAACAACGACTCAAGAATTCCATTTTTCACAACAGAGCATTTTGAATCAGCAGAACATCGGTTGCGAGAAGAAAGGAAAAGGTGGAAAAAAGCTGCATAGACAAGTCATCTATCAGCAAAAGAAAAGAAGCACAAACTTGCTTTGGATGGTATGTTCGAGCATGATGTGAAGAGAATGAACAAGATGATCGTGACCTTTCGTTATCACGAACGGCAGGAAGTAAAATTTGCGAAGACTCGAGCATCTGCATACCAGATGAAAAAGTACAAGCTGGCGAAAGATGTTAGAGGTGATTTGATCGCATGGCAGTTTGATTCTGATCTTAAGGTATATATCGTGAAGTGGGAGCACGGTATTTATTATTTCAAGCGCCCACACAATATTTAATCTATGCCAAGATGGGATGTTAGAACACTAGCCAACAGACCGTTTGTGAATCATGGAAAAGATACATGGGCTGAGTGGTTCTATGCACATCTACAACATGAAACCCGTTATGGTTTCAAGTTCTTCAAGCCGCAAGTGCCGACACACAAGTATATTGACGAGATTGATCCGCGCACTGGCTGGAGAAAAATGATCTTACAGGTAAAGCCGCCAAAGACGATGAAGAGGGCATCAATGAAGACATTCCCTCAGAGTCTATTCTCCTCATTCAATTACTGGTATTATGATAATCGAACGAGTGAAGCGGTTATTGTTTTGGGCACCGAATCAAACACGAGTGTTATACGTGTAATCGATCCGATGTGGCTTGTTAACTTATCTGAGTCTGACAACGATGCTTTATTTACTAGTCAGATCAGATTTGCTAACGTAAATGATTATGAGCTTGCTATGCAATTTCAGAAGGTTGTTCGTGTTTGTTATGCATACAAGATTCATAGCTGCGTGGATTGAAAGACAAAGATGTTCCAACAATAAAAGATAAAGAGCTCGAGACAAGGGGGAGTTTGTTGATACATGTTTTGTACGTCTCGGTCTTTATTAGTTTATTAATGTAATTATTTTATAATATAGGGGCTTTAATGTAAATATATGCCATTCGCTCTATTGTAAGTTACATTCGTTACTCCGTAACGAATGTAACACATTCGTGTTTATTGTAAGCTCATTCGTTAACCCTGTTTAACGAATGAGATGACGAATGAGGGCTATTCGCTATGACTTAATGTATTAACGAATGAAGATGTTCATTCGTATGATTTAAAGTAACGAATGACTCATTCGTTAAGGTTATCTTAATGAATGAGGTCATCCCCTATATATAGCCTGTAAGATATTCAGTTAATGTAACAGTTCATTATTATCCTTCTCAAGTGTCGTTACTCTGCCCGATTGTGCTCTCAATACACAGAGTACACACAGTTAAAGTAATCTTGCCTTGTCGTATACATAACCAACGAATGAATCGATGTCATCACGAGATCTAGATCCTTACAGGCTCTCTCATAATGCATTTAACATGCTCTATCATAATGCATGAATAAGGGTACTTCTAACTTTTATGTGTTGTCTTATATTAAATACTTCATTTTTATATGATATGTTAGGTTTGTTGCCTGATGTTAAATACTTTATTTTTATGTGATTTTTTTAAGTTGGAACTCATGTATTACACGACTTGAGTGAATAAATACGGTGTAGTTAGCAATGAAAATTTAAGAATTATAACACGGCATTTTCATAGATAAATAATATTACATTATTACGTATAAATACAATATTTAATAGCGAAAAAAGAGGCGCAGGAAAAAGAATCTCGGGCTCACAAATTTGTAGCATGTGGCGCAACCAATTACTTGTTTATCAAGCACAAAAATATGTATTATGAGTTTGACACTCGGTTGTAACTGATTAGTCAAAC
Organism: Bidens hawaiensis; assembly: GCF_021521415.1. Taxonomy (NCBI): domain Eukaryota; kingdom Viridiplantae; phylum Streptophyta; class Magnoliopsida; order Asterales; family Asteraceae; genus Bidens; species Bidens hawaiensis. The sequence goes on along the minus strand of NW_027491990.1, from coordinate 9,808 downwards.
ATTTTAAAATGGGCTTTGGCTATTCATACACCCTTTGACTTTTTCAAATATCTATCACAAGAGTCGTAAGAGACCTATATGACTTATATATATAATGGGTATATGACAACATAGTAAAGGGTGATAACACAAACAAATTAAGACTATACAAATATAGCATCCCTTTAAAAAGTAATACCGATGAAAATATTGAATCTGACATTTAATACAAATTGAATAACTAACAAGGTCATTAACATATCAAGGTCATTAACATATCAAGGCTAAGTTTAGTGAGTTGACGCCAGACCGCAAAACCACTTCACATGGATCCGTTTGATTGCGTTAAAATCTTCCAGCCTTTCTCAATCTTTAACGCCCAGCAACTTACTCACCGGCTTGCCATTAACACACCTGACGCCCCCATCTGTAATGGTGTTGGGCGCCCGTAAGTCGTTGATGTGTACATGAGGTTAGCCCGCGGGTCTAATTATCAGTACCTCCTTCAGTCATATTATCGTGTACTTTCTGTTTTTAATTTCTTTTCCATCCATAATTAAATGTAGAAAAAACAAAGTTTTATTAATTATACAGGCTTACAAAACAAAAAATATTGAATCTGCCACTTAATACAAAATTAAATTACTTTAGGTCGTTAACATATTGAATATTTATCCTCCACTTGTGGCCTAGTGGTAAGAGGCTTGGGTTCTTCAATGGAGACTCAAGTTCGAATCCCACTTGCGTCATATTTGGGTGGATATTGGCAATGATAGATTTGAGCTAGGCCTTGTGCTAAGGTTGTCAGTGCGAATTCTGAGCCCACCATGGTTTTCGTCCCACCGTGTGTTACGCCAGAGAGTTCTTCTCTTGTGGTGGCACAACAGCTGTCAAGTGGCAGTCGGCGGTAAGGTTTCCCAGGGGAACGCCCAAGCCAAACTCTGAAGCCAGCGTGGGCCCGATTAAGACAGCATAGTCTGGCCAGAGTGGGGCATCGGGACTCTCCAAATTTAGAGAATGCGATAGCCTAAATATAAGAAAGTCGCCATTCTAAAAAAAACATATTTACTATTTGTACCTTCTCATTAATATACCTATATTGCCTACTTTCTTTTATAATTTCCATTCTATCCATAATTGGTTAATTACATAATAAATAAACAAAGTTTTATTAATTATATGCTATGCTTAAAAAAAATAAAAAAATGTGTCTACTAGAGGTGCACAAACCAGTTTAAAACTCAAAGCCGGTTTGAGTTGAAACCGGTTTTGTTTGGTCAAGAAAAGTCAAAACCGGTTTATTACCTGTTTCAGTTCGGGTTGAAACTGATTTCTTACCATATTATGATCGGTTTCGGTTTGGTTTTTGATTGGTTTCGGTTCGGATTTGACCGGTTTTTGCCTGGTTTTAGTCAGTTTCGGTTCGGTTAATCAGTTTGGAACCGGTTTTGGTGGAGAAAATAACAAACTGATTCCGAACCTACAGTTTCAATCGGTTCCAAACCGGTTTCTACATAATCGATTTCAAACCGGTTCGGTTTCGGTTTGATTTTTGAATCGATTTGGTTAACCTGTTTATTTGCCCACCTCTGGTGTCTACCACCAGCCACTCAATACAAATCAAATAACTATAAATGTCATTAATCAATGGGATCACCTGAGTTTGAAAGAGAAGGTATTTAGTTCGAGTCTTATATACGACAAAAATCAAATAAAATTCATTTAAAAAAGAAAAAAAAACTATGAAGGTCATTAACATATTAATTATTAGAACCCCATTCAGTCATATAATTATCATTTACTTTCCTTTTGAATTTCATTCTATCCATAATTACATAAAGAAACAAAAAGAAAATACCAACAATATATGCTTAGAAAATGAAAATGATGAACTTTCCACTCCAAAAAGCTCATTTGTCACTGATTGGGTGATAGAATGGTTAAGAAGAGGCTTGCTTTTTTATATGACCCACATTTGATTGTTGCTACTATCATTTATTTAGTTTCAGCGACACAATGTGATGATGGAAGACTAGGCGAGTAGGTGGCCTTTACTAGTTGGATTTTTGAACTAAACGAGTTTTATCTCACCGCACTGTATTGCTTGCGGGCGAGTGTTCACGAGGCGTTGGCCTTAAGTGAAGGTTTTCCTTGAATCAAAAGATGAATGTATCTCGATGTGGTGAATTTAACCAATAGCTTACTTAGAAGATTCGTTGAACGTTAAAAAAAAATCATGAACATATTAATAACTATAACCCTATTCAATCACGGATTCATTAACTACATAGATAAAAATCCAAATGTCAATACCACAAATACAGTTTTTAAGATATTCAGTTTGACCTTTTATGCAATAAACTTTGGAGCGTAAACAATTTTTGAACTTGGTCTAATGGCTAAAGGCTTTCTATTTAACTCTTGATGCGTAGTATCTGCGAGTTCTATTCCCCTCGGCAGTAAGTATTTTTTTTTTCTCTTCTATATTTCTATATGTATGTGTTGTTTGATTGCTTTATTAGTGTTTTCTTTTCAGTTTTTTAAGCATGTTTTATTTGTTTTAAATATGATAGCTTAACGAAATTATTTTTAGGTTTAGTTTCGGTACCTTTAATAAACCTAACTGATTTCGATCAAATTCGCATTAACTCGCTACTGCTACACCCGTATTTTAAACATGTTAACTTGACGAAATTTTTGTTGGTTTAGTTCCGGTACCATAACAAACGTAGCCGGAATTTTTTGTTTTAAACATATTGGTATTTTCTATGTACGAGTGTCACTACTATTATGGGTGTTTATTATTTTATTTTTCAGGTGTTAATGCATATGCCTGTACGGGCATCGCCGATAGTGACCACATTCATGTCACTTTGATTTTAAGTTGTATGTGTGTTGATACTGTTTTGGACGTTTTCAAATTTATAGTTTTTGATTTAGTGTTGATGATGTAACGAACTTAACAATACCAACTGAGCTTGTGTCCCACCGCCTTAACATGGCCTGCTTGTTAGTTATAAATACTTAAAACAAATTTTATTCAGTCTATTTTCTTTTTAAATTTCCATATTATCCATAATTACATAATTGGAGAAATAAAATATTAATTATGCCACCTAATAAATACAGATTAAACAACTAAAATGATCATTAACACATTTACTATTAGCACCTCCTCCATTCATACATTCATCGTCCACTTTATTTAATAAATTTCTATCTATACATAATTACACAAAAAACAAATTTTATTTAATTATACTACAAAAATAACTAAAAGTTCAATCAATTGTAATTTTGTAAACAATATTTCTTCACTAATAAAGTATAATAAATATCTTGAAAAGAAAAGATATGCTAGACTATTGAGGGTAAAGGTGGTGTTTCTAAAAGCATCCGATTTACCTAAATCAAACTACCAATCATTCGCTAATATTGAATACTTTATTTTCACATTAATAAATTCAAAAGTACCCAAATTAATTGTGGTCGTCTTAACGAACCTTTCACGATATCTCATGAATACACCTTTCAACATACAACAATCATTATCCTTCATCCTTCATTTCGGGTTCACAAATCCGATATCACTACCCAAATCCACTACCGGATGGATGATGTTCTCAAAACCACCCAATTTGGCACCCGAAGATGTCCCTTCACGCTAATAATATAGCTTTCAGTCTTTCACCCCACCAAAAAATATGAAAGCAAGTACTTTGAGCTCGTCGGATCTAATAAATAGTTGGCACCAATTAAATTATCTATTCAATTTATCACATATTATTTGATAGTCGTTTTTATATGTTAACTAGTTGACACCAACTGAATTATCTTTACACATTCATGACACTTTGCCTGACAACTTTTTCCTTAAAATGATTTGAAAAGTTAAAAAATAAGGGTACAAACTCAAAAACGTTATTTATGGTCTTAATTGCAATAATGATTTGGTTGAAAAAAATACCCTGTATATACGGATTTGTAGAGATAATTACAATTATAATTAGCAGGAGCACGCGCAACCTACGCCCACGTTTCACAAATCAATCGTTGGCGGATATCTCTCGAAGTCGAAGCACTGTCCTTTTACAACCCAGCCCAGCCCAGCCCAGCCCAGCCCCTACCCCCACCATTTATAAACCAACCCACCAATCCCATCCCATTAGGGTTTTTAATTAACCAATCAATAAATCTCCACCAATCCAAGATTCCATTTCAATCTTCTTTCTGCCTTCAATTCCCACACTGTAAACTCTTTTATCAGGTTTCATTTTAATCACCGTTTCTTGATCCTTTTTTGTTATTTTAATTTCTGGGTGTTTTTCTGTGCATTGTGTTGTACTCATCTCAAGAAAGAAAGAAAAATGGAAGTGAGGTCCACAAATTTGGAACTTTGTATCTATGTGCTTTGTTTATTATTATTATATTATTTTAGGCTTATTTAAAAATAATAAAAAGATTCCACAGTAAACAAATTCTTTGGATGGTTCTCTAGATTACATAAAGGAAAAGGCTTTTTTTTTCTTTATTTTTGGGATGAAGACAAAAAGAAGTCAAATTTGATTCTTTGTAATTTTACCCTTTTTTAGATGGCTGTTTACTTTTTGGTTATACGAAAAGTTGCAATCTTTTTCAAAGTTATTATTATTTGGTACATTTAAATGGGGCCATCTTCACAGATGACAGCTAAACAGTCAACTTCTCTCTCTTTCCGTGTCAGAATCTAGGGTTTGGGTTTGGGTTTGGGTTTGGTTTTAAACCAAAGGAGTAATAAGGATTTGGTGTAGTCTTTAAATTTTTTGGCTTTTGGTTGTTGTGTATGAATTTATGAGACTTGCAGTTAACACCACACTTTACACACATAGCATACATACCCCCACACCCACACGCATTCTTGATTGGATCTAAAGATCAAACCCATTTGGAAAAAGATTTGATTTTTATAAGGGTGAGATGAGTTTTGGGGGGTTTTATGGTGGTGGTAGTGGCGGTGATTCAAGAATGGTGGTGGGTGATGGTGGTGGTGGTGGTTATAACAATATGTCAATGCATAGGTCTCAACCACAGCTCATCACTTCAACTGTTCCTCATCAGCCTATTTATAACTCACAATCACTCTCTCTTGCTTTAGTATGCTTTCTTTTTTATTTTCTTCTGTAAATATTATTTGGTTTGCTATTTCCTAAAGTAAAGTTGTCTTCTTTTCAGAAAAAAATTCATGTGGGTAGTGATTATATTTGATTATTTCTTATAAATTAATGATTTTTCTTCATTTTCTTTTGTAAATATTGTTGGGTTTTTAATTCCCATCACTAAATTTGTTTTCTTGTCATAAAATCGATGTGGATGGTGATTACACTTGATTCTTTATTATAAATTAATGATTTTGTTTTTTTCTTCTTTATTTTTGTAAATATTCCTGGGTTTGTAAGTTCCATCACCAAATCTGTTATTTTTTACATCATAAAATTTTAATGATTTTTCTTAATTTTCTTATGTAATATTCCTGGGTTTGTGATCTTCATCACTAATTTAGTGTTTTTCACTAAAAAAACATTAAATCATTTATCATAAATGAAGCATTGTTCTTTTATCATTTTCATGTGTAAAGAGTCTTGGGTTTGTAGCTTTAATCATTAAATTGTGCTTTTTACAAACAATGTAATTTGAGTAGTGATTGCATTTGCTTATTTTCCACAAATTAACAACTTTTCTTTATTTTCTTGCGTAAAGATTCCTGGGTTTGTAATTTCCACAAAAAAAAAATCCATCTTGGTAGTAATTAATTTTATAAATTAATAATTTTGTCTTGATTTGAACAGAAGCCCAAAATGGAAGGAATTGGAGGAATAATTGGGGAAAACTTTGAGGGCAGCAATCTTGGAAGAATTAGAGGCGATGGATCCGAAAGCCGATCTGGTGGAAGCGATAACTTAGAAGGCGCCTCCGGTGACGAACAAGATGTTCCAGTGGGCCCCTCTTCCAGTTCTCGCCGGCGACAGAAATATCACCGACACACTCCATATCAAATTCAAGAACTGGAAGCGTAATGTTTCAAACTTTTAGTTAATTTAATTTTTGTTTATGGGTATTTGGATTAATGATTTGTTTGTTTGTGACATTATAGTTCATTTAAAGATAATCCACATCCTGATGAGAAAGAAAGATTGGCACTTGGAAAAAAGCTTAATTTGGAAAACAAGCAAGTCAAGTTCTGGTTTCAAAACAGAAGAACACAAATGAAGGTGATTAATTAACATTTAATTAACTACCAACCGTTTTGCTTGCATTCGTTTCATAAATGAATGAACATGAACAAAAATTTCTGTTTGTTTAGCTTTAGTTTGTTTGTGAACGTTCGGTAATGTGTTTGTTTCTGTCCGTTTGTTTGCGGACGCTAACATTTATGTTTGTTAACATGTGCGGTTCTTTGAATTCTGAGACATTATTTTGATGTAATTATATTTTTTATTATCATTTTGTTTTTCTTGTTTGTTTTTTTATTTTGAATATTATGTCGTGTGCTTCCAGATATTTTTTTTATTATGTATTGATTTTTATTTTTAAAGTACTATGTGTTCATTTGAGTTTGTTTAAAATGTTAACCAACATTGTTTGATGTTTGATCACATTGTTTCACACAGACTCAACTCGAGCGCTACGAAAATGCAATCTTGAAAAAAACAAACGATGAACTTCGGATCCAAAATGTAGCCATGAAAGAAGCGATCCGTGCACCTATATGCAGCAATTGTGGTGGCCAAGCGATTCTCGGCCAAGACCTATCAATCGAGGAACACCATCTTCGGGTCGAGAATGCACGATTACGAGACGAACTTAGCCGTGTGTCCCTTCTTGCTAATAAGTTTTTGGGCCGACCGCTATCATCATACGGTGGGTCATTACCTCAAGGAATCCCGGGTTCCAACTTAGACCTTGCTGTCGGGAGAAACGGGTATGGGTTAAACCCAATGGATGTTGGGTTAATGGGCCTTGATTATAACAACGAGATGCCAAATCTATTGCCTTTAATGTCGCTTCACGGGCTCGAATTATGGATGTTCAGTATGATAAGGGTGTGTTTGTTGAACTTGCGGTTAATGCGATGGATGAGTTGATGAAACTTGGGCAGAATAATAGCCTGTTATGGGCCGGGAATGGGGATGGTGGCCCGGAAGTGCTCGATTTAGATGAGTATTTAAGAGTTTTCCCACTTATTCTTGGGATGAAACCTCAAGGGTATGTCTCCGAGGCTTCTCGGGCTTCGGGGGTCGTCATGATTAATAGTTTGGCGCTTGTCGAGGCAATGCTCGATGCAGTACGTTAATCTTTCAACTTATACAAGCGTTGTTGTTAATTATTGTTATCATCATTGATGGTTATTATATCGTTTATGTTTAATGTAGAACCGGTGGAGAGATATGTTTTTGGGCATGATCGGCAGTAGTAGCACGATGGATGTGATTTCGGTGCCAACCGGGGGATTCAAGAAATGGGGTTCTTCAACTCGTAAGCGGTTTTGTAGTTTTTATTTAGATTAATTTTGTGAAACCCGAAAACATTAAAATGATTCAAATAATATTGTCTGTAGATGCAAGCCGAGATTCAACTGGTGTCGCCTTTAGTACCAGCCCGACACATGAGGTTTATTCGATTCTGTAGGCAACAAGCAGAAGGTGAGTGGGCGGTGGTCGATGTCTCCATTGATGTCGGGCGGGACGGGTTTATGTCCAGGAGACTCCTTCAGGTTGTATCGTGCATGACATGCCCAATGGCTCTCTAAGGTATTCATACCCATAAATTATCTATGTGTTATGAGCATAAAATGCCATAAATTATATGTTACTTTTACATGATTGTAACTGTTAATAAGTAATAACTTGCAAGAAAGTATTAACGTTAAAAAGTGTGTACAGATAATTTTATGAACAATTGGGGAGTACATCAAGGTGTTTTATAGTTGATTTTTCTACGTGGTGCAATCACCCAATGAATATTAGTAACATATTTATATCTATAGATAGAGTTGAAAAGGAAAAAAAATAATAAGCCTCGTGATGTTCGGTTTTTTGCTGTTACAGTTATATTATATAGCAAATCGGTCACCCTTTCGTCCTTGTTACTCCGTCCCGTGTTGTTTATTAATCACGAGGCCAATGTATGGCCTGGATGTGGTCTGTTTTTGGTACCGTTTTGTCTCTCAAGAACGAAAAACTGTATTATGTTAACGGGTTAACATCGATATGTGTGAAAAATGGGCTGTTGTTAGGTTGTAAATTTTTAAATAATTAGTACCTTAGTGGATGGCAGGAAACATGAAACACCCGTCACAGGTAATTGGGTGTGAGACTGGTATGAGATTAGTTATCATTTTTTTTCCCGAGGTATTTAGATGTTATGTAATCTCTTAAATATGTATTAGAAAGCATTTTAAAGTTGTGGCCGAGTACACTATATATACGGTTTTGCAACTGGGTGTGAGACTGGGATTATTAATGACTTTTTAGTAAAGTGATTTAGGAATATTTATCGCACGTGGATGCTATTTTCAGGTAACGTGGATCGAGCACACCGAATATGACGAGAGCGTTATTCATAGTCTGTACCGACCACTACTCCGGTCGGGTTTGGGTTTCGGTGCACAAAAATGGCTTTTCGTTCTCCAAAGGCACTGTGAGTGCATAGCGACCATCATGTCACCCGAAGCACCCATCGATGACGGTCCAAGTATAAATACTCACATCATTTTTTCATTACCATTTAAAAAAGTATTAGTAACTTGAAATTAATTTGTAACTATTATTTTTTTTTGTAACAGGTTTACAGGCTGGTGGTAAAAGAAGTCTAGCGAACCTTGCGCAACGCATGACGGCTAGCTTTTGTGCGGGGGTTTGCGGGACGGGTAATCACAAATGGAATGCTATTAATGCACCCGAGGCAGCTAAGCTTTTGATCCGGAAGAGTTTGAATAACCCAGGGGACCCGTCTGGGTCGGTTGTGAGTGCTAGCATGTCGGTTTGGTTGCCGATGCAACATCAGCAACTGTTGGCGTTATTGCTGAATGTAGAACTTAGGAGCCAGTGGGGATGTCTTGTTTCCTGGTGGTTCTATGCATAACATGACCCTGTTCTCCAAAACTCAGGATCCAACAGCCTTAACAACATTTCTCTTCTTCGCGCCAATGTAAGTAGTAACTAAACTTTGTTGTTATTATAATTATTGAAGGTTTTGGCTGGTCAGGTCAGATTTATACGCTTTTGTTCATGATTCATGGTTTTAGGTAAAAACCTGGTTTAACTGCCTGGAACTTGAAACAAGTCGTGTAAACCGAACCGGCCTTCTCCCTTTGTCGTCGTCGTCGTCGTCGTCGCCGTCATTATTGCTTAATTTAACGTTTTAAAATATGTGACTATGCGTGTTTATAATCTTTATCAACAATCTTTATCATTTTGAAATCTAATACAAACTTTTTTGAAGTAATATTTAAAACTAATAAAAAAACCAATGAAAGTCATTAACCGTCAAATCGAAGCCAAACCGTGTTTACTAGTTAACGCGGGGGGGGCGGGCCTGACCAACGTGACTGGTTTGTTTTAGTGGGTGTTTGAGTGAGCTTTTAAATTTGCTTATTTGCTTTTTAAAAAGCAAAAGCAACTTTTGAAAAACTCCAATTTTGAAGTTTTTGGAGGGGCTTTACTAGCTTTTCAAATAAGCAAGTTTTAAAAGATCAACCGAACACCCCTTAGATTTTCGATTTTTTTTTCCGAAAAGTTTGGTACAAGGTTAAAAATTCACTCTTTATTTTTCACCTTTGTCACGCACTCAC